>NC_141537.1:30764500-31075500 GCF_021556685.1 Rattus norvegicus | reverse complement strand
CATGGGCACTGGAGAACACCAATGAACACCAATGGCTTATGCTCTAAGATCAAGAATCAACAAATGGGATCTCATAAAACTGCAAAGCTTCTGTAAGGCAAAGGACACTGTTGTTAGGACAAAACAGCAACCAACAGATTGGAAAAAGATCTTTACCAATCCTACAACTGATAGAGGGCTTATATCCAAAATATACAAAGAACTCAAGAAGTTAGATGCCAGAGAGCCAAATAGCCCTATTAAAAATGGGGTACAGAGCTAAACAAAAAAATTCACAGCTGAGGAATGCCGAATGGCTGAGAAACACCTAAAGAAATGTTCAACATCCTTAGTCATCAGGGAAATGCAAATCAAAACAACCTGAGATTCCACCTCACACCGGTGAGGATGGCTTAGATCAAAAACTCAGGTAACGGCAGATACTGGCGAGGATGTGGAGAAAGAGGAACGCTTCTCCATTGTTGGTGGGATTGCAAACTGGTACAACCTCTCTGGAAATCAGTCTGGAGGTTCCTCAAAAAATTGGATATTGCACTACCTGAGAACCCAGCTATACCTCTCCTGGGCATATACCCACATGATACTCTAACATACAACAAGACACATGCTCCACTATGTTCATAGCAGCCTTATTTATAATAGCCAGAAGCTGGAAAGAACCCAGATGTCCTTCAACAGAGGAATGGATACAGATAATGTGGTATATCTACACAATGGAGTATTACTCAGCTATCAAAAACAATGACTTCATGAAATTCATAGGCAAATGGATGGAACTAGAAAATATCAACCTGAGTGAGATAACCCAATCACAGAAAAACACACATGGTATGCACTCATTGATAAGTGGATATTAGCCCAAATGTTTGAATTACCCAAGATGCACAAACCACATGAAACTCAAGAAAGAAGACCAAAGTGAGGATGCTTCACTCCTTCTTTAAAAGGGGAACAAAAATATCCATAGAAGGAAAGGCAAAGTTTAGAGACTGAAGGAACAGCCATTCAGAGCCTGCCCCACATGTGGCCCATACATATACAGCCACCAAACTAGATAAAATGGATGAAGCAAAGAAGTGCAGGCTGACAGGAACTGGATATAGATCTCTCCAGAGAGACACAGCCAGAACATGTCAAATACAGAGGCAAATGCCAGCAGCAAACCACTGAACTGAGAACGGGATCTCTGTTGGAGGAATTAGAGAAAGAACTGAAAGAGCTGAAGGGGCTTTTGACCCCATAAGAACAACAATGGCAACCAACCAGAGCTTCCAGGGACTATGCCACTACCCAAAGACTATACATGGACTGACCCTGGACTCTGACCTCATAGGTAGCAATGAATATCCTAGTAAGACCACCAGTGGAAGGGGAAGCCATGGGTCCTGCCAAGGCTGGACCCCCAGTGTAGGAGATTGTTGGGGAGGGCAGTAATGGGGGGGTGGGGAGGTGAACACCCATAGAGAAGGGAAGGGGGAGGGTCTAGGGAGCTGATGGACAAGAAACCGGGAAAGGGAATAACATTTGAAATGTAAATAAGAAATACCCAAAAGAAAAGAAAGTACCTATTCCTTATTGTATCTAGTCAGATCACTACCTTAACATTTACCTTTCAAATTTCTTAGTGATTTCAGTTCACTTTATAAATCAACAAACTTAAGACCTAGAAAATATAAGTGCTATGAACGTGTGTATGTGTGTGCAGTTTATGGGGCAACTATAGAGGTCATAGTGGCTTTCAGAGTGGCTGTCTCTTTTTACCTACCTGGCTCTCGTTTCTGCTGCACTGAATACTCCAGGACAGCTGAACTAGGCTATGAGACATGGCTCAGGTTCCCATCTTCTAAAATCTCTCTCTCTCTCTCTCTCTCTCTCTCTCTCTCTCTCTCTCTCTCTCTCTCTCTGGAGGCCAGGGTGGTGATGGGTCAGGATGGCTCCAGCTTCCCAAGTGATACCCACTCCTGAATGCACTTCCTATTAGTGCTTGTGAAAGAATAAAAAATGCAGCTAAGAAGTCAGAAGTTTAAAAATGCTACCTCACCCCTAGGAAGCCTAAATACCTCAAATTCCAGACCCTGCCCTCTACCTGTAAGTAGGTAAAAAGTCACATTTCTTGAGCCTGCTCTCCCAGGAACTAGATAAAAGTACTTAAGATAAGGCCCTTAGATATGCAATTCCCGACCTAGTAAAGATAACAGAAAGCTTCTCTCAGGAACTAGCTGACCGTAAAGTTAAATTAAAATCTTAGAGAACAACCTTGAGAAGCAGGAAGCTTCTCCCAGGAACTAGCAGACCATAAAGTTAAACAATCTTGAGAAACAGGAAGCTACTCCTTGTGATTTTTCACTGATATTCTCGACACTTTCCAAAGACACCATCCCTGCCCCCTCGGGTTGTGTTTTCTCCCTTTAAATACCCCTTCTCCCAGCTACTGGGGGTCGAACTCCTGTGCCCCTCCATGGGATACAAGTCTCGACCCCAGTGCACTGGTTCCTATCGATAAACCTCGTGTGATTACAGCAAGGACGGTCTTGTGTGGTTCTTGGGGGTTGCGTCATCCTGAGACTTGAGTGAGGGTCTCCTGGCTCTGGGGATCTTTCACTTGCCCTTCCTTTCTCTCATGCTTAGTTATTGCTGTTGTTTCCAGGACTGCTGCAAAAATAAAATGCTCACCCCAAACACCAACCTTTTTTTTTTTTTTGTTCTATTTTTCGGAGCTGGGGACCGAACCCAGGGCCTTGCGCTTCCTAGGCAAGCGCTCTACCACTGAGCTAAATCCCCAACCCCAGCCTTTTTAAATTAATTAAACACAATTATACTTTTTCCATCTCACTACCTCTCTGGCCTCTTATTGTTACACTGTGTGTGTGTGTGTGTGTGTGTGTGTGTGTAGCATAAATACATAAATATAACCCACTGAGTCCATTTAGAGTTGTTTGTGTGCATATGATTTCAAGGTTGACTTCCGGTATCAGAAAACCAATTACTGGGTTTTTTCCTGAAAATGACTGGTTAGTTCTCTGTCTCTGTAGTCTTTAATTACATAGCTTTCTGGTTAGGGATGGGATCTCCCCCCTGAAGGACCCTCGGAGCGGGGAGACCCTCCCCCGGAGCAGGGAGACCCGGATGGGAGACCATCTCGGGATGATGCAACCCCCCAAGAACTCACGTGAGACCCTCCTTGCTGTAATAAACATGTTTTATTGATAGGAACCAGTGCACTGGGGTCGAGACTCATATCCCACACAGGGGCACAGGAGTTCGACCCCGAGAGGCTGGGAGAAAGGGTATTTAAAGGAAGAAACCACAACCCAAGGGGGGGAGGGATGGCGTCATTGGAAAATCACAAGAAACTTCTTGTCTCAAGATTGCTTAACTTTATGGTCTGCTAGTTCCTGGGAGAAGCTTTCTGTTATCTTTACTAGGTCGGGAATCACATATCTAAGGGCCTTATCTTAAGTCCTTTTATCTAGTTCCTGGGAGAGCTAGCTCAAGAAATGTGACCTTTTACTTACTTACAGGTAAAGGGCAGGCTCTGGAATTTTGAGGTATTTAGGGCTTCTTAGGGGTGAGACAACATTCCTAAACTTCTGACTTTTTGGCTGTATTTTTTATTCTTTCACCCCCACCCTCCTGAGAGTTTCCCCACTTGAATGGCCCTGTAATTGCTCAGGCAGACATGCTGTTGAGATAGCTTCCCTGCCTTTGCAACCTCACAGCAGACTTCCTTTTCCTCTGGCTCTTACGATCTCTCTGCCCCCTCTTCCATAGTGTCCCCTGAAACTTACATGCAGGTGTTCTATGGTAGATGTATTGATGAGGTCTAGGCACCCCACAATCAGTTGACCTTTGCATTTTGATCGTGATTTTTCTATAATGCTGAAAAGAAAATTTTCTCTGCCAAGGAGTAGGAGCTACACTTATCTGTGGGTATAAGGATAAATTTTGAACACAGTTAGGAACTATGCTAGTCTAGCAAATTGACAGTAGTAGATTCTTCCTAAGGTCCAGGACCTCAGTAGCCCTGAAAAATCTGGCTAGGTTTTCAGAACTGAAAGACCCGAGGAGTGGGGAGACCCTCACTCAAGTCTCAGGATGATGCGACCCCCCAAGAACTCACACAAGACCGTCCTTGTTGTAATCACATGAGGTTTATCGATAGCAACCAGTGCACTGGGGTCAAGACTCGTATCCCACGCAGGGGCAGTGGAGTTCGACCCCGAGAGGCTGGGAGAAGAGGTATTTAAAGGGAGAAACCACAACCCGAGGGGGCAGGGATAGCGTCATTGGAAAGTGTGTAGAATAACAGTGAAAAATCACAAGGAAGAACTCTCTGTCCCCCAAGATTGTTTCCTAGGAAAAGCTGTCTCCTACTTCTCAGATTGTTTAACTTCATGGTCCGCTAGTTCCTAGGAGAAGTTGTTTCCTGCTTCTCAAGATTGTTCTCTAAGATTTATGGTCAGCTAGTTTCTGGGAGAAAGCTGTTGAGCTGGCCAATGTAATTATCCATTCTATAGCCCTAAGAGAGGCTTCTTGGAACATACAATTCTGGGGCCTAACCTGTTTTGTTTTTTTGTTTTTTTGTTTTTTTCTGCTCTAAACTTTGTGTCTAGGGGGACAACTTTAAAACTTTTACCTTTTAGAACCAGGCATGATTTCTGTCCTGTAGAGTGGATCTTAAGCCTGGTCAGACAGCTCTTGGTTCCCATCGAAGACAAGAGTTTCATGATTGTACCTTCAGAGGTATCTTATCATGCTCTGTAGAAGGGAGGCCATGATACAGTTCCTGCCCCTAGAGCAGAGCCAGTGGGCTGTGGACTTCCACTAGTGTTGACAATCACTGTGGAGCTTGTTTGTATTGTAATGTATATAATTTACTTTATCGTCCTTCTTCTGGAGACATTCTCCCTGCCAAGGTTAATGACTCCATGATAATTAGAAACAGCATGAGTACAGGAGGTGAGGGTTTGTCTGGTGTTCTTCAGCCACAATGGTGAATGCTGTGACCTTCAGGACAGCCCATCCCCTGCACATATACAGTAGACTTGCTGCTCAGTCTTCAGGAGGGTCTTAAACAACTAGAGCAGGAGATGTCCCTGAAATGGTTGCCTGTCTGTGGAATCCAATCCTCTAACTGGACTGACTTGTCCGGCCTAATCCTTGTAGTGGCCTAATCCTTCAGAGACTTGATGTGCCAGGGTGGGTGGGGTGGAACCCAGGGAGGGGAATCCATCCTCTTAGAGGAAAGGGGAGGAGAGAGGGGAACAAATCAGGAGGGGGTATCAGCAGGGAGGCAGTGATTGGGATGAAAAAATAAATAATGGGAAAAAAGAATAGAAGTCTTAAGTAGATGAAGAAAAGAAGATAAGAAAATTAAAAGGAAGTAAATAGAAAGGGAAAATCAAAGTGTATTTGCAGATGATGTGACTCTACATAGAAGAGATAGACCCCAAAGACTCCCAGAAAACACATATGATGGAACAAAGTGGAAGAATACAGAGTTAGCATATAAAAAGTCACTCATTGTTATGTAGCACAAACATGCTAGGAAATAGACAATGAAAGAATCCTATTATCAAGCTTCAGAGAATGCCATGGAGTTAACCTAACCAAGGAAATGAAAGACCAGCACTGTAAAAACTTAAAACACAGAAGAAAGAAACCGAGGACATAAAGACATACACCATGCTCACAGAATAGTAAAATTAATATTGTAAACATGGTCATACTAGTAAAAGCAAACTACAAATTTAATACAATCCCCATCAGAGTTCCCATGCCAGTCTTTAGATAAATAGGACAAAAAGATTCTTAAAATTCATGTGAAAACACAAAACATCCCAGATAGCCATGTGAAACCAGTCCTGAGCAAAATGCGTATGTTGGAAGGACCACCACATCTGAGCTCAAGTTGTACTCACAGGCATAGTAACAAAAGCAACATGACATTGGCATATAATGTAAACATAATGCGATAGGGTAGGATAGGATAGGATAGGGTAGGGTAGGGTAAGGTAGGATAGGGTAGGGTAGGGTAGGATAGGACAGGACAGGGTAGGCTAGGATAGGACAGGACAGGACAGGACAGGACAGGACAGGATAGGGTAGGGTAGGACAGGACAGGACAGGGTAGGATAGGATAGGACAGGACAGGACAGGACAGGACAGAACAGGACAGGACAGGATAGGATAGACTGTCTTGCAGCTACAGCCATCTGAGTTTTCTTTTTCTTATTAGTATTTTCTGTTGACAGGGTATTGCAATCCTTGCTAACCTGGAACTCATGATTCAAATCAGGCCAGACCTGAACTCACAGAGATCCACCTGCTTCTGCATCCCAAATGCTACAGTTAAAGTTGTGATCCACTCCTGGTCCAGCCATCTGATCTTGACAAAGAACCCAAAATTAGATACTAGAGAAAGACAGCCTCTTCACCAAACAGTACTAAGTACTGGATGTCTACATGCAGAAAAATGAAACAAGAACCCTTTCTCTTACCTTATACAAAGATCAGCTTCTAATGAATGAAAGATCTTAACATAATACATGAACCTGAGTCCATTAGAAGAAAAATTAGGGAAAATTCTTTAATGTACAGGTACAAGCGAGACAGGTAGGACTCTGGTTGCTCAGGAAATAACATCAACAACTTGCAAATGGGATCCTAGTTGACCTGGGCCAGAAGGTTGTTCTTTACTCCTAGGGGAGATGACCAGATGAGAGGATAAGGAAGCTAGATTGGGAGGTTTTGCACAAGCTAATGGTTGATGCTGAACAAGAAGTATTAAGAAGTATAGCATCTTTGGCTCTGATGGCCTGAGCCCAGGAAAGCTGGTTCTGCCCCTACCTGGGCAGGATGGAAAAACTGGCCCCAGTGGGGTAGGTACAGGAGAGCTAGTGGGCTGACCAATTCAGCTATTACCCAGCCCCAGATCTAGGACTTTGGGCTGGCCCAGCCCAATACCTACCCCATTTATGAGCTGCTAGAGCACTTGAAGGGGCCAGTACTGCAAAGCCAAAGCTGCAGGATCTCCATAACATGGGGTAACAGCAGGATATCCAAGAGATGTCCTGGTGATGATCCAGTATTGATGGTGCAGCAGAAGCCAGAGGCCTCAAACCAGACAAACAAGTTGTGCAAGTAAAGCTGTTTGGGCAAAAGGGTACACTGTGACAAACGACATTGTCCACAGTGAGTCTTTTTTTTTTATTTTCTTTTTGGGGGATATTACAAGGGCAGAGGGCAGATATGAGGTTGGGAAATGAGTGGGGTTAGGGTACATGATGTGAAATTCACAAAAAATAAAAATGTGGGAAAATACATCTTGTGCAAAATATTTATTAAAGAAAAAAGATTCATGATTTCTTATATACCATTTGCAGGGAAAATTGGACAGAATCAGCAGAAAATTATCACACAATGAAACAAAGTCAGCAGGAGGCTAATCAAGCAATGTTGCACAGAGCAAACACTGGCCATCTCAAGAACATCATAGACCAAGCACACAGCAGCCTTGGGACTGACAATTCCAGTCTCTTCAGGAGGAAAAGCCAACTTCTTAGGAAGCAAAACCATAACTTCTTCAAGATCATGGCCACCATGACTGGCCTTGACAAGTCTGACCCTGGGCAAAGACACAGAACTTTTCCTTTTGTCCTTTCTTCAGCCTCTGAGAAAGCCTGGGATCAGTCAGGCTCTCAAAGAGAAGTAAACAGCTTCTGCACAGCAAAGGAAAGGTCAAATGAAGAGACAGCCTAGGATGAAATAGAATCTTTATCACTAAAGATCTGGCAGGGCAATAATCTAGAATCTATAAGGAGTGAAAAATACTAAATAAAATTGAGCAACATAATGCATGGGCTAATAAAATATAAGGTCTCCATAAGATAAAATACAAATGACCGATAAACACATGGAAAAAGCATCCAGCCTCACTAACAATCAGAGGAATGGAAATTTAAAACTCCATGCAAGGACAAGAGTTGTATCTCTGTTGGTAGAATTGCCTGGCATTTCCAAAGCACGGAATCCAATCCCCAACACCACATAAATCAAGTGTTGTGGCTCATGCCTATAATCCCAACATTTGGGAGGTTAGAGGCAAGAAGGTAGGAAGTTCAAGGTCACCTGTGGATACAGAGAATGTTCAAGTCCAGACCGGGATACACGAGATCGTGTCTCAAAGACAAATAGACAAACATCCTCAGTTCCATCTCACTCTAGCCAGAGTGTCAATCATTAGCAAAAGTAATAAATGAATTAAAATGACAATGAATGCTGGTGAGGAGATGGACGCAGGGGACCTTCTGTACTGCAGGTGGGAACGTAAACCAGTCTAATCACTATGGGAACTAATATGGAAGTTCCCCAAAACATTAAAAATCTACCTCATGACCTAGGTGTACCGTTCCTAGGTATTTACCTAAAATTCTCCAAACCAGCATATTACAAAGATGCTTGCACAGTGGTGTTTATTGCAGCAACATTCCCAATACCCAAGAATTATGGACCAACTTAAGTGTCCCAATCAAATTTTTTCAGCCATAAGGAAGAAAAATGTATGTCATTTTCGAGATGACAGATACAGCCAGAGGTAATCTTATTAAGTGCATTGAGCCACTCTCCAATCTGTAGCTCAAAGATTTTATGTAGAAAAATGAAATCGTATATGGATATAGGACATGAAAATAGAGGACTAATGGGAGGGGAGTGGCAAAGAAGGGGAGGGAGGGAGAACCTGCACATACAGTCCATACTGTCAGAGTCCAAGAATCTCTGAAGAACAATGCCCTAGACTGGAATGCATGAACTGAATTCCCGGCCTGCAGGGGTCTGCCCATTTGGGAGAGCTCTGGCAGACTCACAGGCCCAGCTTTTATTGTCAGGGGAGTTCCAGAGAGCTTGCTTACTCATTCTGGCTACCTATCCTTACTTCAGGCCAGATTACAAGGTGTCCTCAGATTGCCTGGCCAAGGCTGTAGTTGGCTCACCACAGGTTTCTGGATCCCAGTTCTCATTTCTGGGAAACAGAAACTTAGGCCTTATCTCCCAAACTGCCAGTTTGCACCCTGTTATGGAGTCAATCTGGCTGTGGCCCACTCAGCCCTCTTATACTTGGATGAAAATGTCCTCATGTAACACAGCACCATGAACAATGAACACAAACAATTAAAAATAGGTTAAATAGAAATAAACTGTTAACCTTACTGTGAGTTAATGATTCCTGCTGTGTGATGATGGGGACTTCGATACAGAAATTGAAAAACAAAGCTACTTGGTGTTGAAGGTAGATCGAATAATGGTATACGGGACCTCTCTGGTGAGTTAACGACACGAATGAGACCCAAACTAGACTGCTCCATTGGTTTCTGTTGAGATGTATGAACTTGCATGAGATGGATTTAAGACCTGTGTGTATTAAAGTCACTACCAGAAGCATGCCAAGTCAGTGTGGAAACACCAATGTCAAAATTATTGTATATGGATATTTCAAATCTGTGTACATCTTACAAGATTAAAAATTATTATCATTTGTTCTTTTATTTTTCCAGGGTTCAGTGAACAGCCTAAGAAGATATAGGATTTCCCTCTGGATGTCAAAGTAGAAGCAAGCTTACTGGCCATTACAAAAGGTTTCCTAAGCTTACGGTTCTCTATGTACTATGTGTGCAAAGTTACCTGGCCTCTTCACATTGCCCTTGAGAACACAGGATTCAGGGAAGTAATACAAATCCTAATTCTCCTATAGTTACCATTGTGTATTCAGTTCTCGGTCTCTGACCCAGGGTCCTCATATTTCCTGACATCAGTGGTTATTATCTTGCAAATACGATAAAAATCTCAGCCCATTCATCGTTCTTGACAAATACCTAGAAAACACATTTTGAAAATCTTACATACGGACTGGGAAAATGGCTCAGTGGGTACAATGTTTGTTGGATAATCATGAGGATTACCAATGTCCAGCACCATTACACTGACAATGTATTGATTTTCTTTCCTTTATGTATTTTCCATGTCTGTCCGCCTTGTGCAGGTATACAATGCATCATGACCATATTCATTCCCCCACCCTGTCTCCTTCCCCACTCTCACTGTTCTCATCCTTGCTCCCAGTCTCCCTCCTTCCACCAGAATGAGTAGAAACAAGGTGGAATTCCCTAGACAAGCCTAGAGAATAATAGAGAATGTGTGGTGACTTCCTGAACCCAGGCTAGGCCTCCTGGGAGGCCAGGTCTAATCTACAACCACTGTGAGTCAATGTTCTCAGGTTTCAATTTTACCTAAAAACAGCCCATGATAATGTATGGTGGAGATAAACAATCGTCACACGTTTCTAAAACTGAATTTAAAACATTTATTAATTTGGTTCCATTTCCTTGCTGTAATGACTAAAGCAGCAATAGGCATTGGACTGTATGTGTCTCTCAGGTAGGGCATGAAGTCTTCTGGGTGTGCTAGTACAGAACTGACTGGAGCCTATTAGTCCCATTTTAACTTCTTGAGGAATCTCTAACCTGATTTCCATAATCGCTTTCTTAGTTTTCATTCCCATCTGTAGTGAGTAAGGGATCCTGTTGCTGTAAAGAGAACAGATACATAATATTCTAGTTGTTCATCAATGGATGAATGGATAGTGAACATATATAAAGTCAAAGTTTTTTCAATGTGGAAGAAAATGAAATCACAAAGATTGTAGGAAAATAGATGTATACAGATCTATGTAAACAAGTATGTGTACATGTAATTGAAACATTTAGAAAGGAAAACAGAAGAGTGACGTCAGAGGATGGGGAAGAATGGAAGGCAGATAAATTCATAAAAGAGGATTTAAAGTTAACTGCTTTTCTAGTTTTAACTACCAGGATTTTTTCTTTTTATGGCAGAGAAGCACTAAAAATGCACCTGAAAACAAAAGTATAAAGTCCTAAGTGAGGCTGCAGTCTCAGCATTGAACACTAGAGGAGCTCACTGAGATGTGGTGTATGAAGCCCTAAGTGAGGCTGCAGTCTCAGCATTGAACACTAGAGGAGCTCACTGAGATGTGGTGTATGAAGCCCTAAGTGAGGCTGCAGTCTCAGAATTGAACACTAGAGGAGCTCACTGAGGTGCAGGGTTTGGAATGAGCCAGCGTTTGCTTCCAGGGCTTCAGTACTTAGCTTCATGATGTCTGCATTTGTGAGTTCATCACAATTAGACAACGTTTATAATACAATTCCTAAGAACACTGTTAAATACTGTGGTACAGAATTGATACTTAACATACATGTTCAACACCTTTTAAATTAAATTTGGCAAGAAAATTGTTTGTATGTATTTTCTCCATGTAACATTATTTCAGGAAAGGACCAGAGAATTATATGCCTCCATGTTAACAAGTGTTTTCTCCAGGACTGAGATTATGAAGACTTTCATGTGTCTATTTTTCTGTATTTTCCTAATTTCTGTATTCCTGTGGTCATTTTGAAATCAGAAAAAAAATGTTATTTTTACACATAAAAAGCTATCAAGGGGCTGGGGATTTGGCTCAGTGGTAGAGCGCTTGCCTAGGAAGCGCAAGGCCCTGGGTTCGGTCCCCAGCTCCGGAAAAAAGAACCAAAAAAAAAAAAAAAAAAAAGCTATCAAATCTACCTTTGAACTCTTGCAGGCTCCTAACACCCTCAACTACGGTGCTGTATCAGAGTGTGGTGATCCCCTAAATACAAACGAGCTGCAAAGGACAATGCTTTGACTTAGGTTTCCAAGCTTATGATGATACAAAAGTGAGACACATTCAGCAGGAACCAGGTCCCGAAGTCTGAATCGCGATCTTTTCCCAGGCTAACAATGTGGGCCATGCAATGCCCAGCAGCAGCAGCAGCCCCAGACCCCAGTCGGCCACGTGATCACTCGGCTTCACATCCGGTGAAGCCATGGGTCCACTAGGTTAGCTGAACTATTTGCATTTATAACTTACTATATCGTTTTGGCGGAATAACTCAAGTGTAAGTCAGAGGGCATCTGCATCACACTGGGAAAGGAAAGGGGTGTGTGTCAAGGGAATTTAAATGTCCCAGTTGATGAAGCCATCACTGAGTCATTCCTTGCTGGATGACTCTAGGAAGAAAATAAAGGAGCCGGGGAGCACATGGCACCATTGACCTAAGAAGCTACTAATTGCACAGGAGTGTGAGCGGATAGAACCTTCTAGGCCGATGACTGTTCTATTCCAGTCCACTGACAAACCTTCACTTGTGGGGAGGGTGTAAACCAATGGTCAACCCACTGAGAGTACGCAGCAGGCCCGGAAGACACAGCACAGCTTCATCACAGCCTCTGGCTCTCTGTAGGCCGTGTGTTGAGCATGGGGTGCTTTCTTTGCAAGGCAGATGCTTCACTCTTAGTTCCAACTCGGCCGTTTTCTCTCACATGTCAATCCTCCTGTGGAGGGTTGTTTAGTAACCACCCAGAGTTAAATATGACAGTCATCAAAGCCACTGTTAGAAATGGCATGGAAAAACGCAAAAGCACATGGATTGTTACATTTTATGTCTTCAGAACAATCCAGAGATCAAAATTGTTTTTTATAATTGGCCTACTTTATAAATAACATTTATTTTCACAACAAAATTTGATTCCCTCACTTCATATGTAACAACCGGAATCTTTATTTATTTATTTATTTTTAGATAGAACCTCTTCAAGGAGTAAAAGGTTAATTGAGGATCAGATTACCTGCAATAATTCAAGAAACACATCAGTCCATGTCGAGTTTTGTATATAGGCACACAATAAATGCCATATTCATGTGGCATATTTAGTTTTAAATGTCCAAGTTAAATAAGGGTGGACATTCTGGAATTTGTACCTAAATAAGTACAAAGACAGTGCTGTGTATCTTTAAAATTTCTAATTTAATCAAAATATACTGACATTATCTCCTCTTCCACTCCTCTGCAGCTCCTCCCATGCCCACTCCTCAAATTCATGGCCTCCTTTTCTTTAATTATTAGTTACATATGTATGTGAGTGATTCTTTACTACAACATACCGAGTCTATTTAGTGTTACTTGCATGTATGTTTTCAGAGATGACCTCTTGGCATTGAATAACCAATAATTAGGGGCTCATCCCTGGGGAAGACTAATTCTCTCTCAGCAGTCAGTGACTACCTGTAGCTCTTGCTCCAGGGGTGGGGCCCCATGAGATTTCCCGGTTAATTTTGGCACATCAAGGAGCTCTGTCTGTGTTTGGGTCTTGTTTAGGGCAGCCATATTATTGCTATTTCATGGCTGCGTATCTTCCTTGTCTTATCTGGAAGACAATGGTGTGCATTTTGAAGCCCTAAGATGGCATGACAAACGGGTATTTTAAAGTTGAGGTGAAAAAAATGTAAAAAAAAAAAAAAAAAAAAAAAAAGCATCATTTCAGAACTGGCCAATGAAGAAACCGTATTTCAGTGTGGGAGAGATGGCTTAGCACTTAGGAGCACTGACTGCTTTTCCAGAGGTTCAAAGTTTAAACTGAATCACAGTAACCACAAGGTGGGTCAGGACCATCTATGGTGTGATTTGATGCCCTCTACTGGCATGCAAGTGTACATGCAGATAATGTACTTAAAGTAAATAAATTAAAACAAAACAAAACAGTATTTGTTTAAAAAAAAAAAAGCAACAAGCAGCTATTAAACTAAAGGAAAGAATTCATTTCCTTTCCTCCAGCCTGAGGGTGACAGAACCTATAGGTAAAACAACCGTCTTCGTATCTATGGACTATGGAAAGTTCCTTCAGTTTGAATCATCAGCCAGACTTGCAGGTATCTGCCTCTGGAAACATGTATGGTCAAATTGTTGTCTATGGTTCCCCCTACAGCTCTTCAAGTTCTATACACAAGTAATCACGGGATGATTAGGTCATAATTTTAATATTTTATCGTCTATATTTTACCAGTGATCCATAATTTCTATAATTAATTTTGTTACCCGTGGCTCACACACTAAAGCGAACTTCAAATTCAGTGAAGTGTATCACAGGGCATTCAGCTGATAAGCTCAAACCGTGTATGCTGTGTGCATGTGAAGTGTAGGCACAGGGCTTCCGTCAAAACAGCAGGCCCTTGGGAGAGACTGAGAGGTCCACGAGATATACACATTCAGTTCCAAGTGGGATGAGCTAGCCCTACCTGCATGATTCAGTTGGAGGCACTCGAGTTAATATTCATATGGTAATATTGAGTTGCCTCACAGAAGAGAAGCAAAATGAAGGGAATGTCTCCAACCAGGGTCTCACACTGTACTCATGGAAAAAGAACTGAGAATTTAATCCCATATGCTTTACTAACTGAAGAAACACTGGTCCAGCACAAGGTCGAGGTCCTCATGAAAGCCTGTGTTTTCTGGGGGCAGAAAGGGCAAAGTCTAACTGTACACCTCCTGGACTAGGGAGGGCAAAGCAGGCCTGCATTGCTCGCTTGGTAAATTCCAGCCACTGATCCTAGTGATGTGCTAAAAGCTCCTCACTATGAAAATGAAGTCATTGTTTTTAATAGCTGAGTAGTAGATGTACCACATTTCTGTATCCATTCCTCTGTTGAAGGGCATCTGGGTTCTTTCCATCTTCTGGCTATTATAAAGAAGGCTGTTATGAACATAGTGGAGCATGTGTCTATGTTATATACTGGAGACTCAGACATATGACCAGGAATGGTATAACTGGGTCCTCAGGTCCAATTTTCTGAGGAACCTCCAGACTGATTTCCACACGGTTGTACCAGCTTGCAATCCTACCAACAATGGAGGAGTGTTCCTCTTTCTCCACCTCACAGCATTTGCTGTCCCCTGAGTTTTTTATTTTAGCCATTCTGATTGGTATTAGATGGAATCTCAGGGTCATTTTGATTTGCATTTCCCTGCTGATGAAGGATGTTGAACAACATTTCTGTAAGTGCTTCTCAGCAAATGGAGCTCCCTCTTGAGAATTCTGTTTAGCTCTGTATGTCATTTTTTTAAATTGGATCATTTGGTTTGTTGGTGTTTAATTTCTTGAGTTTTTAAAAAATATATTTGGGATATTAAGCCTTTATAGGATGTGGGCTTACTGAAGTTTTTTTCCAATCTGTTGGTTGCCATTTTGTCATAATGACAGTGTCCTTTGCCTTACAGAACCTTTTCAGTTTCATTGTGTCCCATTTGTCAATTGTTGATCTTAGAGCCTGAGTCATTGGTGTTCTTTTCAGGAAAATTTCCCCTGTGCCGATGTGTTCGAAGCTATTTCCCCACTTTCTTTTCTATTAGTTTCAGTGTATCTGGTTTTATGTTGGAGGTCCTTGATCCACTTGGACAAGGAGATAAGAATGGGTCAATTTCCATTTCTCTATATGGAGACCACCAGTTAGTCCAGCAATATTTGTTGAAGATGCTTATTTTCCCCACTGTATGTTTTTGGCTCCTTTGTCAAAGTTCATTTCTTCTATTCCACTGGCCTACCTGCCTGTCTCTCTACCAATACCAATACCATGCCCATGCCCATGCCCATGCCCCTGCCCATGCCCATGGCCCTGCCCCTGCCCATGCCCAGGCCCATGCCCATGTCCATGCCCATGCCCATGCCCATGCTTTTTCTTTAAGTCACTATTGCTCTGTAGTACAGCTTGAAAGGTCAGGGATGGATATTCCTCTAGAAGTTCTTTTATTGTTGAGAATAGTTTTCCCTGTCCTGGGTGTTTTGTTATTTCAGATGAATTTGACAATTGCTCTTTCTAACTCTATGAAGAACTGAGTTGGAATTTTGATGGAGATTGCATTGAATTTGTAGATTGCCTTTGGCAAGATGGCCATTTTTACTATATTAATCCTATAGATCCATGAGCATGGGTCATCTTTCCATCTTCTGATGTCTTCTTCAATTTCTTTCATCAAGTACTTGAAGTTCTTGTCATACAGATCTTTCACTTGCTTGGTTAGAGTCACATCAAGATATTTTATATTATTTGTGACTATTGTGAAGGGTGGTGTTTCCCTAATTTCTTTCCCAGATCATTTATACTTTGTATAGAAGAATGCTACTGATTTGTTTGAGTTAATTTTTTTTTTTTGGTTCTTTTTTTTGGAGCTGGGGACCGAACCCAGGGCCTTGCGCTTCCTAGGCAAGCGCTCTACCACTGAGCTAAATCCCCAACCCCTTGAGTTAATTTTATATCCTGCCACTTTGCTGAAGTTGTTTATCAACTGCACTGTATCAGCTGTAGGAGTTCAGTTGTAGAAATTTTTGGGGTTGTTTATGTCACTATCAGATCACTCAAAAGTGATACCTCGATTTCTTCCTTTCCAATTTATATCTCTTTGACCTCCTTTTGTTGTCTAATTGTTCTAACTAGAACTTTGAGTACTATATTGAATAAATAGGGAGAGAGTGGGCAGCCTTGTCTTGTCCCTGATTTTAGTGGGAATGTTTCAAGTTTCTCTCCATTTAATTTGGTGTTGGTTGTTGGTTTGCTGTATATTGCTTTTATTACATTTATGTAATTTTATTACATTTAGGTGCCTTGAATTCCTGATCTCTCCAAGACTTTTAACATGAAGGTGTCTTTGCAGACAAATGGATGGAACTAGAAATTATTCTGAGTGAGGTAACATATATGGTATGTACTCACTGATAAGTGGATATTAGCCCAAAAGCTCAGAGTACCCATGATATAACTCAGAGACTATATGAAGCTTAGCAAGAAGGAATGTCCAAGTGTGAATACTTCAATCCCACTTAGAAGGAGGAACAAAGTAATTACAGGAGGGAGAGGGATGGAGGGACCTGGGTGGGAGAGGGGAGGGGGAAGGGGAAAAGGGGGACCAGAATCAGGTATAGGGAGAGACAGGAGAGAAGCCCAGAGGGCCAGAGAATGAATATAAATATGTAGCAGTGTGGGGTGTCAAATGGGGATGAGGGACCTCTAGAAAGTCCCAGACACCAGGGATGTTAGAAATTCCTAGGACCCAATGGGGATGACATTAGCCAAAATGCCCAACAGCAGGGAGACAGAACTTGAAGAGACCACATATAGTATATAGACATGGCCCCCTTTGAAGGAGGGAGCCACCCACTCATCTCAAAATTTTTAATCCAGAAGTGTTCCTGTCGAAAGAAAATGCAAGGACAAAAAAAGGAGTAGACACCAAACCCTGACACTATTGCTGATGCCAAGATGTGCTTGCAAACAGGAGCCTGGCATGGCTGTCTTCTGAGAGGTTCTGCCAGCACCTGACTAAGACAGATGCAGATATTACTTACACCCAACCATTGCACTGAGCTGGGGAACCCCAGTGGAAGAGATAGGGAAGGACTGAAGGAGCTGAAGGGGATTGTAACTCCATAGGAAGAACAACAGTATAACTAACCAGATCCCCCAGAGCTCCCAGGGACTCAAGTCACCAACCAAAAAGCATACATTCACCTGTCAGTAGCGCTCCCCATCCCACAAATGTAGCAAAGGACTGCCTTGTCTGGTGTGAGTGGGAGGGGATGCTCTTGGCCTTATGGAGGCTTGATGCCCCAGAGAACGGGGATGCTAGAGAGGTGAGGTGGGAGTAGGTGGGTGGGGGGGAGCACCATCTTAGTATTGAATGGAAGGGAAATGGAGTGGGGGATTCAGTGAGGGTGAACCTGGAAGAGGGACAACATTTGAAATGTAAATAAATAAAATAATTAATTTAAAAAAAAAAAAGAAAATGAAAACCTGAGTGTGCTATCCCTGCTGTCTGATCCCCAGCTTCTTCCACTGGGCGTTGCAGCCCCACATGGGGACCACATGTAGGGTTGTGGGCCTGGTGTCTGCTCTGCCTCAGGGCATGGACATTTGGGGAGACAGGACAAAGGGAGTTTTACTGTGCTTACCCCATGAAGTCGCCCTATCAGGTACTAGTATAAGGAAGCTCCAAGGCATGATCCAGGGGTGGGGGTGTGGAAAAGCACAGTCTGAGACATGTGAAACACAGGAGATGGTTCGGGGACCCCAGGCAAGCGATGGGGCCCCATGAGATGAGGCCCTTGGACACCCAGGTGCTGCTGGCAGTCCAGAGAGGCCTTCTACCAGAGATTAGACAGCAGCTCTGTAGGCTAAGGACTTTCCCATTGAAAGACCTCCGGAGAGGACCTTTCCCTCAGGAGGAGACCCAAGCGCCCAATGACCGAGCCGAGACCACTCAGATGCAATCAGCAAGAGGGTTTATTGGAAAACACAGGTACCTGCGGGCACACAGTCTCTTTGGAGGACTTGGGCGCCCAGCAGCTCCAGCATGGGGCTTTTATAGGGTTTGGGGAAGCAGAAGCGGGCGTACAGAAGCAGATGCATAGTTACGGGGATTGGTGGATTTAAACAAGGCACATAGACATGTTCACATATGATTGGCTATTTCACATGATGAGGTAATAAGGTATAGCTACACACATTGGCAGGTTTGAATCATATTTAAATGAGGTTGTAATGTGGTAAGAGAGTATGGGCAGGCTGGGACGTGTTGAATGTCCGGGGGCTAGGGGTTTATCCCTTCCTGCCAGGTGGCCTGTGAGTCAGATCCGGCACTCCTAGTCTGTTCTGTATTCCTTTCCTTTTATGGTCTGTTAGTTTTAACGGTGACTCGGCCCTAGGTATCTGGGCATGCCTGGGCTCGTTCAAGCCTGTTGCAGCTCTGAGTTAAGACTCATTGGGGGTGGGGGGTCTTTCACCATGGCTCCCCAGGGGGGATCTTGATGAAAAGAGACAGTCCATGGTTCTGAATTGTTTATTGTCCTGGTGGAAAGCGGATGCATAAACCATACCCCCCATCTCAGGGTGAGACAGAGATTAAACACCTTTTGCAAGGAGGAATGCCTGGGAAAGGAATCTTATTGCCAACGCCCCTCCCACCCCCTATCCCCCCCCCCCCCCCCCCCCCGCCTCTAGGTACCTCATTAGCATGGAGATTGCTGTCTTGAGCCTAGGGTTGTGGTCAAGAGTCTTTTCCTATTGTCTTGGGGTGGGTGTGAGGCTACATGACAGGAGCCTAGTGCCTAGGAGCAAGCAAAGCTCCTACTGTGTCTTCAGGGTCTCTGGGGCTTTCTTTAGTTCAACCAAGGACCAGGCTGTCCCTCATAGTTCACTGCTCCACACATGGGGAATATGTAAAATTTGGAAACAATAAAAAAGTAATTCAAAATCAAATATGCAACTAATTCTGGCAGTGCTCACCCGAGTGACAACTGCACTTCAAGTACTGTCCTCATACAGCGTCAATGGTCACAGCTGTCTGACAACACCTCAGCAGGACACTGCATTAAGGTGTTTCGCTGTTCATAGGTTTTCTGTTGTTATGAAAATATCATAGTCTCAGCGTTTAGCATTTTCTGATTGTAATTATTCGGCAAGCATCAAATTAGTGAACATTTGGACTCTCTTTTCTTAGAATGTTTGATTTTTAAAAAAACACTGAGTTCCTGACTCAGTTTCTAAAAGTCCTTAAGTAAGTTTTAGCTTAGGAATAGGATAGGATTTCTAACAATATCTGCAATGGCCTTAAAGATACCATATATATGTATGTATATATATATATATATATATATATATATATATATATATATACACACACACACACAGAGTTAGGAGCCAGCCACTGAGCATGGTCTACCTGCCAGAGATCACATCATAGAAAGAAAGGAAGGATGGAAGGAGGGAGGGAGGGAGGAAGGAGAGAAGGAGGGAAAGAGGGAAGGAGGGAAGGGAGGGGAAATGAATACCGTTAACTCTCCCTCCATTAGCAGCCATCAACTGTCAATGAGCCCTCAGCTAGGCATGTTGACTGGCTTGATGTAGTGCAGTCTTGTGCAGACAACCACAGCTGCTGTGGGTTCTTAAGTGCAGTGTTGTTTTCATGTCTTAAATGTACTGATTAGCCCTAGTCTGCCCCAATCTCTGACTCCTACAATCTTCTAATTCCATCTTCCCAATTGTCTGAGTTCGAGGGAAGGGGAATGATATGGCTGTTCTATCAGTAGCTGATAATGAAAGACCCCCCAGAGCGGGGAGACCCTCACTCAAGTCTCGGGATGACACGACCCCCCAAGAACTCACACAAGACCGTCCTTGCTGTTAATCACATGATGCTTATCAATAGGAACCAGTGCACTGGGGTCGAGACTAGTATCCCACGCAGGGGCACAGGAGTTCGACCCCCAGTAGCTGTGAGAAGGGGTATTTAAAGGAAGAAGCCACAACCCAAGGGGGCAGGGATGGCGTCATTGGAAAATGTGGAGAATACCAGTGAAAAATCACAGGGAGAAACTTCCTGTCTCTCAAGATTGCTTTTAAGATTGTAATCTAATTTTATGGTCAGCTAGTTCCTGAGAGAAGCTTCCTCTTATCTTTACTAGGTCCAGATCACTTATCTAAGGGCCTTATCTTTAAGCCCTTTTATCTAGTTTCTGGGAGAGCAGGCTCAAGAAATGTGACCTTTTACCTACTTACAGGTAGAGAGCAGGTCTGGAATTTGAGGTATTTAGGTCTTCTTAGGGGTGAGATAGCATTTCTAAACTTCTGACTTTTTGGCTGTATTTTTTATTCTTTCAATAACTCTGACCAGTCATGGATCTCTGCATTAACTATCATCCTTTGCACAAAGAAGCATCTCTGATGAAAGCTGAGATATGCACTAATCTACAGGCATAGTTATATATCCAAAGAGCAGTTTGATATCATCCATTTAGCGTAGATATGAATAGAAGCTTCACCCCTATGGCCTATGTGTGTCTCAACTATTAGTTCTTAAGCTAGATCTACAGCACCGGGATCCTAGGTCTGAAGGAGTACCTCAGGGCTTAGAGACAGGTGTTGCAAAGGTCATCATGTCCCTTCACTGAGGCTTTCCAGGGTCACTCTTTGGTTTATGTCAAATTGCCTCAAGTCACCTGGTCTAACACTGAGCTGTGACAGGATTTTGATAATAGGAGGGGACTACTGCCACTAGAATATTATAAATAAGCATTTGATCCTTTGATTTATTTAAAGTGTGCATTGTGTGACCTGCATACAGGTGTCCAGGAAGGCCAGAAGAGGGTACCAGAACTCCTGCAGCTAGACAGGCAATTGTGAGCCACCTGATATGGGTTTGGGAACCAAACCCAGGTCTCATGGGCAGCAAGTGCTCATAGCCACTGAGCTATCTCGCCTGCCTTCCACTTGTACCTTCTTGCTCATTTTGTTTATTTTGTTTATTCAACTCCCTTGAATGTTGCTCATGCCCGATTTCTTCTGATCTTTCCAACATGGCTGACAGGACCTTTGTTTTCATATACTTCTAAGTTCACAGAGCTTAGCTAAGGAAGGGCAGGAAACAGGCAAGATGCATGCAAGCTTGAGTGCTCATTTAACCCAGGTGTTTGCCAGCTGATTGATTTCTAAGAGCAATTTGGTACGGAGATAATCATGGACAAAAGCCCATTCTTTCTGTATCGTTGTTAGCCAGATTAATATTTGGAACTTTTGTCTTTGTAAAATGTTTTGCAAAGACAAATCAGTTTATGTTTATGAATGCTTAGACTCACCATAGACTTTTTTTTTATTAACTTGAGTATTTCTTATATACATTTCGAGTGTTATTCCCTTTCCTGGTTTCCGGGCAAACATCCCCCTCCCCCCTCCCCTTCCTTATGGGTGTTCCCCTCCCAACCCTCCCCCCATTGCCGCCCTCCCCCCCACAGTCTAGTTCACTGGGGGTTCAGTCTTAGCAGGACCCAGGCTTTCCCCTTCCACTAGTGCTCTTACTAGGATATTCATTGCTACCTATGAGGTCAGAGTCCAGGGTCAGTCCATGTATAGTCTTTAGGTAGTGGCTTAGTCCCTGGAAGCTCTGGTTGCTTGGCATTGTTGTACATATGGGGTCTCGAGCCCCTTCAAGCTCTTCCAGTTCTTTCTCTGATTCCTTCAACGGGGGTCCTATTCTCAGTTCAGTGGTTTGCTGCTGGCATTCGCCTCTGTATTTGCTGTATTCTGGCTGTGTCTCTCAGGAGCGATCTACATCCGGCTCCTGTCGGTCTGCACTTCTTTGCTTCATCCATCTTGTCTAATTGGGTGGCTGTATATGTATGGGCCACATGTGGGGCAGGCTCTGAATGGGTGTTCCTTCAGTCTCTGTTTTAATCTTTGCCTCTCCCTTCCCTGCCAAGGGTATTCTTTTTCCTCATTTAAAGAAGGAGTGAAGCATTCACATTTTGATCATCCGTCTTGAGTTTCGTTTGTTCTAGGGATCTAGGGTAATTCAAGCATTTGGGCTAATAGCCACTTATCAATGAGTGCATACCATGTATGTCTTTCTGTGATTGGGTTAGCTCACTCAGGATGATATTTTCCAGTTCCAACCATTTGCCTACGAATTTCATAAACTCGTTGTTTTTGATAGCTGAGTAATATTCCATTGTGTAGATGTACCACATTTTCTGTATCCATTCCTCTGTTGAAGGACATCTGGGTTCTTTCCAGTTTCTGGCTATTATAAATAAGGCTGCGATGAACATAGTAGAGCACGTGTCTCTTTTATATGTTGAGGGATTTTTGGGTATATGCCCAAGAGAGGTATAGCTGTATCCTCAGGCAGTTCAATGTCCAATTTTCTGAGGAACCTCCAGACTGATTTCCAGAATGGTTTTACCAGTCTGCAATCCCACCAACAATGGAGGAGTGTTCCTCTTTCTCCACATCGTCGCCAGCATCTGCTGTCACCTGAGTTTTTGATCTTAGCCATTCTCACTGGTGTGAGGTGAAATCTCAGGGTTGTTTTGATTTGCATTTCCCTTATGACTAAAGATGTTGAACATTTCTTTAGGTGTTTCTCAGCCATTCGGCATTCCTCAGCTGTGAATTCTTTGTTTAGCTCTGAACCCCATTTTTTAATAGGGTTATTTGTTTCCCTGCGGTCTAACTTCTTGAGTTCTTTGTATATTTTGGATATAAGGCCTCTATCTGTTGTAGGATTGGTAAAGATCTTTTCCCAATCTGTTGGTTGCTGTTTTGTCCTAACCACAGTGTCCTTTGCCTTACAGAAGCTTTGCAGTTTTATGAGATCCCATTTGTCGATTCTTGATCTTAGAGCGTAAGCCATTGGTGTTTTGTTCAGGAAATTTTTTCCAGTGCCCATGTGTTCCAGATGCTTCCCTAGTTTTTCTTCTATTAGTTTGAGTGTGTCTGGTTTGATGTGGAGGTCCTTGATCCACTTGGACTTAAGCTTTGTACAGGGTGATAAGCATGGATCGATCTGCATTCTTCTACATGTTGACCTCCAGTTGAACCAGCACCATTTGCTGAATATGCTATCTTTTTTCCATTGGATGGTTTTGGCTCCTTTGTCAAAAATCAAGTGACCATAGGTGTGTGGGTTCATTTCTGGGTCTTCAATTCTATTCCATTGGTCTATCTGTCTGTCTCTGTACCAATACCATGCAGTTTTTATCACTATTGCTCTGTAATACTGCTTGAGTTCAGGGATAGTGATTCCCCCAGAAGTCCTTTTGTTGTTGAGGATACCTTTAGCTATCCTGGGTTTTTTGTTATTCCAGATGAATTTGCAAATTGTTCTGTCTAACTCTTTGAAGAATTGGATTGGTATTTTGATGGGGATTGCATTGAATCTGTAGATTGCTTTTGGTAAAATGGCCATTTTTACTATATTAATCCTGCCAATCCATGAGCATGGGAGATCTTTCCATCTTCTGAGGTCTTCTTCAATTTCTTTCCTCAGTGTCTTGAAGTTCTTATTGTACAGATCTTTTACTTGCTTGGTTAAAGTCACACCGAGGTCTATTATGAAGGGTGTCGTTTCCCTAATTTCTTTCTCGGCTTGTTTCTCTTTTGTATAGAGGAAGGCAACTGATTTATTTGAGTTAATTTTATACCCAGCCACTTTGCTGATGTTGTTTATCAGTTTTAGTAGTTCTCTGGTGGAACTTTTGGGATCACTTAAATATACTATCATATCATCTGCAAATAGTGATATTTTGACCTCTTCTTTTCCGATCTGTATCCCCTTGACCTCCTTTTGTTGTCTGATTGCTCTGGCTAGAACTTCAAGAACTATATTGAATAAGTAGGGAGAGAGTGGGCAGCCTTGTCTAGTCCCTGATTTTAGCGGGATTGCTTCAAGTTTCTCTCCATTTAGTTTAATGTTAGCAACTGGTTTGCTGTATATGGCTTTTACTATGTTTAGGTATGGGCCTTGAATTCCTATTCTTTCCAGGACTTTTATCATGAAGGGGTGTTGAATTTTGTCAAATGCTTTCTCAGCATCTAATGAAATGATCATGTGGTTCTGTTCTTTCAGTTTGTTTATATAATGGATCACGTTGATGGTTTTCCGTATATTAAACCATCCCTGCATGCCTGGGATGAAGCCTACTTGATCATGGTGGATGATTGTTTTGATGTGCTCTTGAATTCGGTTTGCCAGAATTTTATTGAGTATTTTTGCGTCGATATTCATAAGGGAAATTGGTATGAAGTTCTCTTTCTTTGTTGTGTCTTTGTGTGGTTTAGGTATAAGAGTAATTGTGGCTTCGTAGAAGGTATTCGGTAGTGATCCATCTGTTTCAATTTTGTGGAATAGTTTGGATAATATTGGTATGAGGTCTTCTATGAAGGTTTGATAGAATTCTGCACTAAACCCGTCTGGACCTGGGCTCCTTTTGGTTGGGAGACCTTTAATGACTGCTTCTATTTCCTTAGGAGTTATGGGGTTGTTTATCTGGTTTATCTGTTCCTGATTTAACTTCGATACCTGGTATCTGTCTAGGAAATTGTCCATTTCCTGAAGATTTTCAAGTTTTGTTGAATATAGGTTTTTATAGTAAGATCTGATGATTTTTTGAATTTCCTCTGAATCTGTTGTTATGTCTCCCTTTTCATTTCTGATTTTGTTAATTTGGACGCACTCTCTGTGTCCTCTCGTTAGTCTGGCTAAGGGTTTATCTATCTTGTTGATTTTCTCAAAGAACCAACTTTTGGTTCTGTTGATTCTTTCTATGGTCCTTTTTGTTTCTACTTGGTTGATTTCAGCTCTGAGTTTGATTATTTCCTGCCTTCTACTCCTCCTGGTTGTATTTGCTTCTTTTTGCTCTAGAGCTTTTAGGTGTGCTGTCAAGCTGCTGACATATGCTCTTTCCTGTTTCTTTCTGCAGGCACTCAGCGCTATGAGTTTTCCTCTTAGCACAGCTTTCATTGTGTCCCATAAGTTTGGGTATGTTGTACCTTCATTTTCATTAAATTCTAAAAAGTTTTTAATTTCTTTATTTCTTCCTTGACCAGGTTATCATCGAGTAGAGCATTGCTCAATTTCCACGTATATGTGGGCATTCTTCCCTTATTGTTATTGAAGACCAGTTTTAGGCCGTGGTGGTCCGATAGCACACATGGGATTATTTCTATCTTTCTGTACCTGTTGAGGCCCGTTTTTTGACCAATTATATGGTCAATTTTTGAGAAAGTACCATGAGGAGCTGAGAAGAAGGTATATCCTTTTGCTTTAGGATAGAATGTTCTATAAATATCCATTAAGTCCATTTGGCTCATGACTTCTCTTAGTCTGTCTACGTCTCTGTGTAATTTCTGTTTCCATGATCTGTCCATTGATGAGAGTGGGGTGTTGAAATCTCCCACTATTATTGTGTGAGGTGCAATGTGTGTTTTGAGCTTTAGTAAGGTTTCTTTTACGTATGTAGGTGCCCTTGTATTTGGGGCATAGATATTTAGGATTGAGAGTTCATCTTGGTGGATTTTTCCTTTGATGAATATGAAGTGTCCTTCCTTATCTTTTTTGATGACTTTTAGTTGAAAATTGATTTTATTTGATATTAGAATGGCTACTCCAGCTTGCTTCTTCTGACCATTTGCTTGGAAAGTTGTTTTCCAGCCTTTCACTCTGAGGTAGTGTCTGTCTTTGTCTCTGAGGTGTGTTTCCTGTAGGCAGCAGAATGCAGGGTCCTCGTTGCGTATCCAGTTTGTAAATCTATGTCTTTTTATTGGGGAGTTGAGGCCATTGATGTTGAGAGATATTAAGGAATAGTGATTATTGCTTCCCGTTATATTCATATTTGGATGTGAGGTTATGTTTGTGTGCTTTCATTCTCTTTGTTTTGTTGCCAAGATGATTAGTTTCTTGCTTCTTCTAGGGTATAGCTTGCCTCCTTATGTTGGGCTTTACCATTTATTATCCTTTGTAGTGCTGGATTTGTAGAAAGATATTGTGTAAATTTGGTTTTGTCATGGAATATCTTGGCTTCTCCATCTATGTTAATTGAGAGTTTTGCAGGATACAGTAACCTGGGCTGGCATTTGTGTTCTCTTAGGGTCTGTATGACATCAGTCCAGGATCTTCTGGCCTTCATATTTTCTGGTGAGAAGTCTGGTGTGATTCTGATAGGTCTGCCTTTATATGTTACTTGACCTTTTTCCCTTACTGTTTTTAATATTCTTTCTTTATTTTGTGCGTTTGGTGTTTTGACAATTATGTGACGGGAGGTGTTTCTTTTTTGGTCCAATCTATTTGGAGTTCTGTAGGCTTCTTGTATGTCTATGGGTATCTCTTTTTTTAGGTTAGGTAAGTTTTCTTCTATGATTTTGTTGAAGTTATTTACTGGTCCTTTGAGCTGGGAGTCTTCACTCTCTTCTATACCTATTATCCTTAGGTTTGATCTTCTCATTGAGTCCTGGATTTCCTGTATGTTTTGGACCAGTAGCTTTTTCCGCTTTACATTATCTTTGACAGTTGAGTCAATGATTTCTATGGAATCTTCTGCTCCTGAGATTCTCTCTTCCATCTCTTGTATTCTGTTGGTGAAGCTTGTATCTACAGCTCCTCGTCTCTTCTTTTGGTTTTCTATATCCAGGGTTGTTTCCATGTGTTCTTTCTTGATTGCTTCTATTTCCATTTTTAATTCCTTCAACTGTTTGATTGTGTTTTCTTGGAATTCTTTCAGGGATTTTTGTGACTCCTCTCTATGGGCTTCTACTTCTTTATTTATGATTTCCTGGAATTCTTTCAGGGATTTTTGCGATTCCTCTCTGTAGGCTTCTACTTGTTCTCTAAGGGAGTTCTTCACGTCTTTCTTGAAGTCCTCCAGCATCATGATCAAATATGATTTTGAAACTAGATCTTGCTTTTCTGGTGTGTTTGGATATTCCATGTTTGTTTTGGTGGGAGAATTGGGCTCCGATGATGCCATGTAGTCTTGGTTTCTGTTGCTTGGGTTCCTGCACTTGCCTCTCGCCATCAGATTATCTCTAGTGTTACTTTGTTCTGTTATTTCTGACAGTGGCTAGACTGTCCTATAAGCCTGTGTGTCAGGAGTGCTGTAGACCTGTTTTCCTCTCTTTCAGTCAGTTATGGGGACAGAGTGTTCTGCTTTCGGGCGTGTAGTTTTTCCTCTCTACAGGTCTTCAGCTGTTCCTGTGGGCCTGTGTTTTGAGTTCACCAGGCAGGTCACTTGCAGCAGAAAAGTTGGTCTTACCTGTGGTCCTGAGGCTCAAGTTCGCTCGCGGGGTGCTGCCCACGGGCTCTCTGCGGCATAGACTTTTAACATGGTATTATAATTCCCACCTACATTTGGATATCCAGCGTCACCTTCATCATCTATTCAGGGACTTTCCCAAGGTGCTATGCCCAATTCATATATTTGTGGATGTAGTATAAAAGAAAGACAGGAAGAGTGACCAAAATGTGGCTTATCTCTAGAAGACAATATTTTCAAGTCTTCTCTCTTGTGATTTACTTTCTTACCTACTCACACACACACCGAAAATATGGTGTTCCTTTCATGTACAACAAAAAATATTGCTTGGAACCTTTCTAATTCTTCTTCACTGCTGTTCTTGTTTGTTTTAAAGAATTGGCTCTCACTAGTGTGAGCTCAAGCCTTTACCTTCATCCGCATGGCTGTTTCTGTCTGTAGGCCTTTGTGCCTGCCACTGTGTGCCCTGTGTACCTATAAATGCTGTCTTAACTGATTTAAATATTTGTAAATGGCTCTCATTTGATTGTACTAAAACCTATTATTTAAAACGTTAATCCTGACAGTCATTATCCGTTCATCCCCCAACCATGTCTTTAAAACCAATGGTTGCATAATATACTTCTGTCCATCCTATATAATCTGAGGCCCTTAAAGCTACTGTTGCTATACCATCTCTGCTAGCCCAGGCACAATCTCCAGAGAACACGAATGTTTTCTTGTGGTGCTACAGGGCAGAGGTTGGATACTGGTCTCCCAGGGCTAATGGGAGAATGCTGCTGTGTCCTTTCAACTTTGTAGAGGTCACCTACATCCCTTACCTGTGGCTCTTCCTCATAGAAGGCAGAAATAGCAGACAAGTCTCTCTTACACTGCATCCCTCTCACCTCTTATACTTCCTGCTTCCATTTTTTTTTTTTTTTTGGTTCTTTTTTTCGGAGCTGGGGACTGAACCCAGGGCCTTGCGCTTCTAGGCAAGCGCTCTACCACTGAGCTAAATCCCCAGCCCCTCCTGCTTCCATTTTTAATGACTGTATGATTGTGGGTGGCCCACCCAAATATTTCAGAATAATTTCCCCTTCTTAAGTCTTTTAAAATAAGCATTTTTGAGACAGAATCTCAAGACTGTGAACCAGGCTGCTCTCAAATTCACACTACTCCTGCCTCAGGCTTCCAAGTGCTGAGATGCTTAACCACATATATTTAATACAAATGTGCCAATTTACCAAATTTTCATGCTTCTTGTGACCAATATACTAACATCTTTGGGCAGTCATTATTCTACCTTCTAAGTTACCTCTGTTTAGAAGAAATCAGAATAGACCAACCCATAGGTAATTCTGTCAGGGGAGGACACTAACTATTCAAATGTAAAATGTAAGACAATGGAAACTCACATTTTACTATTTTTACTGCCATTACACTCTGAAACTGAACTATAATTGGCTAGCTCTATTGAAAAAAAGAGAAAATCTTGGGACTGAAAACAAGAAGAGACAGAACTAACACATATAAAACCATCAGTATTCCTGTGCTGGGCATCTGACCCAGGGCCTTCCACATGCTGAGAATGCTGTATCTCCAATCCAAATGTACTGACTGTTAAATATAAACAGAAACTACAAAAGCACATTTTGTAAAATATTTCTATATATTGTTCTGCTGTAGAATTCAGGAACCACCACCACCATCACCACCACCACCACCACCACCACCACCACCATTGAACAGCTAAAGCCTACACCATATAACAGATAATGGACTATTATATTAACTTAAACTAAGAGGGGGTAGATAGAACTATATTAGAGCATACTAACTGTGAGTTCTTCTGACCTATAAAACAAAGTATCCACAGAAGCATTATACATTTGTCCATGATGAAACTTCAAAACCCTTGGGCCAGCATGAGGCTCAGTGGATAAAAACGCTTTGCTTCCAGGCCTGGTGACAGAAGTTTGTCCCTGGAACCCACTTAAAATCTCTCCTCAACCTCCACAGGGGCCTCTGCACACACACATAAGCACATGCAGAAGCAGACACACACACACATACTCTATATATACACACGCAAAATACCTATACAAATAAATGCAATATTAAATATTTTAAAATATTTATTTAAATGATTTAAGTAAAAAAATTATTTAAAAAAATCTCTCCTGTTTGAAAAGTCCAAACTGGAACCAGCACTCTACTTGCAAGATTCCTGGTGACTCCGCCTGCACTGGCCTACCCACTTAATCTCTTCAGTTTAGCTTCATATCGTCTCTGACTCCAGGACAGCAGAGCAATGCTTGAGGTGCTCACGTCATATCCAGCATGTGCCAACTCTCTGATGCGAGTTTTTAAAGTATGTATGCTCGAGTCTAATACCCTTGGATTTTCAAGTATTTGTGAAGTACTGATTTTCTCTTCTAGGAGGCAGTCTATTTTATCATTGAACTTTTTCTCTGACAAGAAGATCATATTCAGATAGCTTAGGACAAACTTCTGTACCTCCTCCTCAGTGCATCCGAGAGAGAGCAGCCTCTTTTTGATGTTTGTGTAGTTTCTTTTGGTACAGTCGTTGGAAAGGTCTAAGATTCTAGCTCCTGGACCACATATCAGAAGCAGCAGGTCCTCTTTGTCTAAGTTGAAAGTTGACTGTAAAAATTCAATGTTAGTTTTCACACGTTTGGTGCTCTGAATTAAGATGGAAGGATTTTTAGAAATTATCTTCCTGACAAAATCTGTGGGATTATTGTGACCTAAGGATATACCGGTCTCCTGCAAAAATTCAACCATTTGTTTATTCAAATTCAGACTGTTGGAGAAGGTCCTGGGAGCACTGGTCAACAGTCGGCAGAGGCACTTATGAGTCAACCCAACAGAGCAGAGGAACTTTATGTTATTCTCTAAGTTTAGGTTGTTATTAGACCGAAAGAAGGATTCAGGAGAACGCTCCAAAATATTTACAATTTCAAGGTCTGATGCCATAATCTCTCTCCACAGATCCCACCGTTTTGAAAGACTTTCAGGAGTGCGTGTTATGGCTCGTGGATATCTTGATATGATGCTACCAATCACTTTGTCACTTGCTCCTTTGGACAGAAGGAACATCTTCAGCTCCTGCTCATTCGTGACAGCCCTGTTAAAAACTCCAGGCTGTCGTCTCCTTGCCATGTCGACATCAACTCCCATGGTGAGTAAGTTGTTGAGTAGGTCCCCATTCTCCCCGTCTTTACTGTTACATTCCACACTAAAAGGCCTGAATGAAATCGACTTGAGGAAAACTTCTGCTGAATATTGGGGCACCCAACCTCTTAAATCAAAGAGGAAGTTCCTTCTCACACGCCAGATGTTTCTTGATGCCATTATCACAGGATAGTCCAAAGCTTTTCAAGTCCTGAGTAAGATAAATATACTGTTAACATATAATACTATGTGAATGCGTATGTTAAATAACCAGTGACAATGCTAAGATCCTGGAGAAAGCATCCGCCCCTCCTGCTCTCCAGGTGCTGCAGGCATCCCCGGCCTCACTGTTTCTGTTGATCCCTATGGACTTAAGGCTCCTCCTCTGTCACTACAGAGAACAGCACCATGCTGTCCCTAACTGTACTGCCCCTGTATTCTTCTTTATTCTTTTTTAAAATTTTTCCTACCATCTTTATTAAATTGGGTATTACTTATTTACATTTCAATTGTTATTCCCTTTCCTGGTTTCCAGGCCAACATCCCCCTAAATCCTCCCCCTCCTCTTCTCTATGGGTGTTCCCCTCCCCATCCTCCCATTACCGCCCTCCCCTCAACAATCCCGTTCACTGGGGGTTCAGTCTTGGCAGGACCCAGGGCTTCCCCTTCCACTGGTGCCCTGACTAGGATATTCATTGCTACCAGGGTCAGTCCATGTATAGTCTTTAGGTAGTGGCTTAGTCCCTGGAAGCTCTGGTTGGTTGGCATTGTTGTTCATATAGGGTCTCGAGCCCCTTCAAGCTCATCCAGTTCTTTCTCTGATTCCTTTAATGGGGATCCTATTCTCACTTCAGTGGTTTGCTGCTGGCATTCGCCTATGTATTTCCATATGCTGGCTGTGTCTCTCAGGAGAGATCTACATCCAGTTCCTGTCAGCCTGCACTTCTTTGCTTCATCCATCTTATCTAATTGGGTGGCTGTATATGTATCAGTCACATGTGGGGAGGGCTCTGAATGGGTGTTCCTTCTGCCTCTGTTCTAAACTTTGCCTCCCTATTCCCTCCAAAGGGTATTCTTGTTCCCCTTTTAAAGAAGGAGTGAAGTATTCGCATTTTGGTCATCCTTCTTGAGTTTCATGTGTTCTGTGCACCTAGGGCAATTCAAGCATTTGGGCTAATAGCCACTTATCAGTGAGTGCATACCATGTGTGTTTTTCTGTGATTGGGTTACCTCACTCAGGATGATATTTTCCAGTTCCCTCCATTTGCCTATGAATTTCATAAAGTCATTGTTTTTGATAGTTGAGTAATATTCCATTGTGTAGATGTACCACATTTTCTGTATCCATTCCTCTGTTGAAGGGCATCTGGGTTCTTTCCATCTTCTGGCTATTATAAATAAGGCCGCTATGAACATAGTGGAGCATGTGTCTTTGTTATATGTTGGGGCATCTTTTGGGTATATGCCCAAAAGAGGTATAGCTGGGTCCTCAGGGAGTTCAATGTCCAATTTTCTGAGGAACCTCCAGACTGATTTCCAGAATGGTTATACCAGTCTGCAATCCCAACAACAATGGAGGAGTGTTCCTCTTTCTCCACATCCTCTCCAGCATCTGCTGTCGCTGGAGTTTTTGATATTAGCCATTCTGACTGGTGTGAGGTGAAATCTCAGGGTTGTTTTGATTTGCATTTCTCTTATGACTGAAGATGTTGAACATTTCTTTAGGTGCTTCTCAGCCATTCGGCATTCCTCAGCTATGAGTTTTTTGTTTAGCTCTGAACCCCATTTTTTTTTTGGTTCTTTTTTTCAGAGCTGGGGACCGAACCCAGGGCCTTGCACTTCCTAGGCAAGCGCTCTACCACTGAGCTAAATCCCCAACCCCTGAACCCCATTTTTTAATAGGGTTATTTTTCTCCCTGCAGTTTAACTTTATGAGTTCTTTATATATTTTGGATATGAGCCTGCTATCAGTTGTAGGATTGGTAAAGATCTTTTCCCAATGTGTTGGTTGTCATTTTGTCCTAACAACAGTGTCCTTTGCCTTACAGAAGCTTTGCAATTTTATGAGATCTGATTTGTCGATTCTTGATCTTAGAGCATAAGCCATTGGTGTTTTGTTCAGGAAATTTTCTCCAGTGCCCATATGTTCGAGATGCTTCCCCACTTTTTCTTCTATTAGTTTGAGTGTATCTGGTTTGATGTGGAGGTCCTTGATCCACTTGGACTTAAGCTTTGTACAGGGTGATAAGCATGGATCGATCTGCATTCTTCTACATGTTGACCTCCAGTTGAACCAGCACCATTTGCTGAAAATGCTATCTTTTTTCCATTGGATGGTTTGGCTCCTTTGTCTAAAATCAAGTGACCATAGGTGTGTGGGTTCATTTCTGGGCCTTCGATTCTGTTCCACTGGTCTATCTGCCTGTCTCTATACCATATATTGTTCTTTTTATTGCACTGTGCCTGCTTTGATTCCCCAGAATCAGTTCTCCCCTCCATCTCTTCTCATTTCTGGTTTCTTTTGTTTCTGACATCTTCTGTTCCTAATAAGTGGCACTTTCATTCCCATTTGTCTTTCGACTTGCCATATGTTTGAACTGACTCTGCCCATAGACACTAGATTTCTTTGCTTCTGTCTACCTTAATCTCAAACTTTAAATGTAGCTCTGAAAAACCACACTTCAGATAGTCTAATTTCCATCTTTAATATCTTTTTTGGATTTATAACACCCTTTAAATGGGTCATATTGATCATATGTGTAAATATATGTCTATTATATGTATATAAAATTGTATGTCATTTATTATATAATATGTAATATTGTGTCATATATAATATGTAATATTGTATAATATACAATATACAATAATCTATATAAATAGACATTATATAATATATTATATAAACATTCTATATTAAATTATAGATAAGCATATTTATGTATATTCTTACACAAATCTCTGGACAACAGCTAACAACATCAATCTCTACCTCAGTTTCCCAAACTGTTTCCTTGGTTGGAATGCAATAATTGTAAATTCATTTCCATCTTCAAAATGATACCGTTGAGGGAATGGAGTGAAATTCAGAGGTAGATCAGTGGTACAGCATATATCCTTAGCATGCATAAGGACTTGAATTCAATCCCCCAACACCACAAAGGAGGAAGAGGAAGAGGAAGAGAAGGAGGAGAAGGAGGAGAAGGAGAAGGAGGAGGAGGAGAAGGAGGAGGAAGAGGAAGAGGAGGAGGAAGAGGAGGAGGAGGAGGAGGAAGAGGAGGAAGAGGAGGAGGAATTAGTTTTCTAATTTAAAATTTCTTAGGTCTTAAGCCTGGAATAAGAGTTTGTCAAGAACACTAGCTGAAGTGTTCATTAAACATATTAAAGCTGACCTGGCTGTCAGGTTCTCCCATCATCCCTCAGTCCCTTACCTGTTACAGGGTACTCCTGGCTAACATATAGCACCCCTACCTCAACTCTCCAGCCCAGAGGCTGGGCTGCCCTTCCCCCAGCTGTTCTTCCATATATAATCTAGCCATTTTGGCAACATCAGTCTTTTTGGTCCTTTTTGCCCTTTGGCCTCTTGGCTGCTGCTCAAGGGTCCTCTCTCCTCACATGGCCCAGCTCAGTCTGCCACTCATGTCCACTCTAGATTCTTCTAAAGGCCTTTGGCTGTTCCCTCATGTCTACAATAACCCTTCTCCTCCACCAAACTCAGGAATGGCCATGTCTTCCTTTGATTTATTTTTTCATTCAAGGCTGTGGTTTCCAGTATATCAAACATTCTGATGATAGCTTGATCACTAAAGGAATACAGGCAACACTAACCGAACTCAGTGCCTTAAAAGAGAGAGCGAGAACACAAAGTTGACTGGTGATGGAATGCAATGTGAATCTAAGAGCAGCTGGAGGACTGGGGTGAATTTGATCAAGACACCGTGTATTAAATTCTCAAGTAATTAATAAAAATATACATAATAAGAAAAAGAATGAAGGCCCTACCTTGTACAATTCAACCTTTTTCTTTTCAGAGACACATGGGTGACCTCTGCTGGATAACAGGACAGAACACTATCAGATTACAATCAGACAAGTTTTATAAAGATCTTTATAAATAAGCATGCAAAATGATCCAATAGGGCATAAGGAGAGAACATAGTATAAATTTTTCAATTATGCTTGTCTTATCTTGTGAAGATTTCTACTTTTTTATAAGTCTTATAACACATACATCATTAAATGATAGGTAGATTTTTAAAAAAAAATCAGTCATACATACCATACATAAAAGCCATACACATACGAAGCCTTTAGGGTTAAAGATTACTACCCTATACAGTGCGTTCTCTTCAGATGCTTAGCATCATGGTAGACAGATGAACATCCACAGAACATTCAAGAGAAATCCTTATACCGATGAACCAAAAGGAAACAAAAAGGTTTGATAAGACTCTTAAAAAATGGATTAAAAAAATCCATTATGGTTTCTGCTAGACCTGTCACCAGTAGATTCTGTTTCTCTTTATATAACTTATCACCAAATAAGCATCTTCTAAATGAATCAGCACATACAAAAGTGAACTGAGCATCTATGCAGACCCCCAAGCAGGCCTCCTGATTAATGTCACTTGTGATAAACATCCCCATGAGGATTTTTAATATATATATATCAAAGTCCCTCTTTTGCTTTCATGTCACTCATATGCAAATACATATATGTTTTATATAACTCTAAATTCTATATTAGAAACGTCCTATTGCTTTTCCTCATAATTCTCATATTCCTGTCCCCTTCTTGTTAGACCCTCCCTCCCCGCAGTACTTGTTACTTTTATATCAAATTCACCATCGAGGGCGCAAGCCTGTACACACATACACCTTTTTAGATTCTCACTTATCTTGTTAAACTATACTTTCTTTCAGAAAGGGTCATTTTCTTGAATCCAAGCTGTAGTGCAAAGCCTTGTTTAAACACAATCTTCTTTTTAAAACAGATTGTTCAGCAAGAAAACTATACAACATAATGCAATTTAAAAAATTTTAAAAATTGACTTTAGTCTTCCTCTAAAAATAAAGCAGAATGTTCAGTGTAGCGAATATCATAAAAATCTCCGTGATTGTAATGAGTGAGGTCCAAAGAGGAAGGCTTCTGCCCCCTTTCTGTCCCACAGTTGGAAATCTAACAGGCTTTTAAAGAAAACTGTTAATCATTCGCATTGGGGGTACCAAAATCAGCTAATTTTTTGACGCAGCATAAAGTGGAGAATGGATTTTGTTTTGTTTTTGTTTGTTTGTTTGTTTTTAGAACCACAGGCTTGTCGTTAAGAGAGACTTTGGATATCCCCAGAAAAGGTAAGGACCAGATATTTCTACCACCACACCTCCAACCTGGAAAAGAAAAAGGCAAAAATATCGCTGGTATAGTAGAGAATAAAAGAGATCCAGGCTAGATATCGCCACATCATTTTTGTGAGATGCACAACCTCTCACAAACTAAACATTTCTCAATCATAATGAAAAGAAAACGGCAAGAGAAGACTTTTCTCCAAGCATGGGTGGGGAAAGGTAGCGGTATCACAAATGTACTTTAACACCAGAACCCAATGTTACACATACGTTATTTCGTAATGTCCGACATATACAACAACCTAAGGGGTGGGCACTGTCGGTAAAGTTACAAATTCTGACACAATGCCGAGCTCCTTTGCTGTATGAAATGAAGAGGAATTGAGTCTGAACTCAAAACCACCGTAATTCCACATCGAGGCCTCCAGGGAAATTCTGCAATGCTCTTTAGCAACTGCACTGTTTGGCAGACACAAGCAACCCGCTTACCAACGGTACAGCGTCTCTCCAACCCCAGCCTGAACTCAACTTTGTATTCGCGTCCGGTACCAAAGCTCGCGGTAGACACCTTTTACTTCCGCCTTTTACTTCTGCCCCTACACGCCAAGGAAGGAATAGGAGGGCGGAAGTAATGACTGACTTCCGGCCCCCGTCCCGGCGCAGAGGTGACGTCATTGACTGCGCGGTGTGCCTAAATCCTCGCTAGTCTTCAGGAGCCCAGCAGGGGGCGGCTAGAGACTGCTATGGACGTCGTAACTCCTCTGTGGGGCTGGTTCGGGACCACTGGGCATAGCCAAGGTTTTCCTCTGAGTGGGGCTGATACTCTGCCTGTACCAAAGGAAGAGGTTCGATTTTGGTCTCACTCTTTCTCTTTCTCTTAGTTTGCTTTATAGACCACCACCACGCATTTTTCTGGTTGGTTTAGTGTTTATAAGAATAAAGATTAAAGAATGAAGGATATTATTTAAATTATTAATAATCTACCCGGGAAGGGAAACTACTAACCATAGTTTCTACAGCTTTGGGGACGGGGTACGACTTGAAAAATATCCCTTGCCTGTGTTTATTCGTGTCTATTTATTGAGCATTCCGTGCATTCCAGGCCTGTTTCACATTAAGGAATACGGGGGAAAGCAAGACAACCTCTGCCTTCTGGACCATAACTCTCGCGGTCTCACTTCTGCCTGCATATTCTCATTTTAGCATGCCCCACGGATTTTCATTTATGAACACCAGGAGATGGCTTAAGTCCCCATGAAACTGATGTCAATGCGGAACAGGTATAGCTGAGCTATTGGAGAATTTGAGGGACAGGAAGACCAGAGGTAGGGAGTAAAAGACGAGGAGCAAAGAAGAGGAAAAAAGAACGGGGAGCAGTACGGTAGACATTTCCCAAGATGCTGTTCTGGGTTCTTCCTTTAGTTTTTTTTTTTTTTTTAATGACTATTAAGCCAACTTTGTATTAAAGTTGTGCTGCTATGCAAGTATTTCTCTTTTACCATTTCTATATTGAAAGGATGGTGATATGTGATGATGCACATGGCTTTAAATGACCTTACTTGGAAGGAGGAGTCTACATCAAGACAAATCCCTCCCTAAAATTAGACTTAAAACACTTGGGAATTAGCCTAAATGTGTAGTTCAAATTCCACATCCATGCTATCTTCAGAATTGTCCCAGTCATCTTATAGCCAAAGATTAATAATAATGAAATAATTAGTAATACTGACTATTGTGCCATATATGCCTGCCTTACTAGCTTTTCATTGGAAGTTCACAGACTTTGCCACTCATATTAGAGTCTCAACAAACCCAATTACAGTCAGAAAGGAATTAGCCCTCCATTTCTCTAAGAGAACCCACAGGTAAAATACCACCATCCATAGACCCCAGGAGTCAATAAACAAATGTCCTTTCTACTTCCTCCTCAATTACATAAATCTTACATCTTCCCGTAGTTACACTCAGGGTCTGTGGAAGGATTTTAATCCAGCAACATGGCTACTCTAGCTAGAATACAGGCATGCCTTTAACACGTATCTTAAATTCCTCTGGCTGGAATACAAATATGCCATTATTATGCACCATTACTCCCAAACAATGAAGGTAAAGTTAGTTCATAGAAGGAAGCAGCCATGTTTGAAAGTGGTGTCTAATTAAGTGGCAGACAATGTGATGAATCAAAGATTTGACAGAATAAGGATATGCCCAACTCTCAGGAGAGCGGGGAGCAGAGTTACTGGTAGAGTTTTATAGAGACAGATCAAAGAGAGAATAAGCTAGACATAGTTAAAGCCAAAAATGAGACAGAGAATGAGGAACCAGAAGATTAGAACCAACGGTTAGAATTAGTACTAGGCCAGGGAGCGCCATTCAGTCAGAAGTGAGAAAAGGTCGGCTGGAAGGGGACTTGGAGCCAGAACAGCTGAGTTGAGTCAGCCAGCCAGAGTTCAGGAAGAACTAGAGTGAGCTTATTCAGCAATAAGTCTCAGAGGCTGAATGCATCCTAGGCCTAGATTAGGCTCTTCTGAGGCTTTCCAGGACAAGGCCTTTAGCAGATGGAGGCCTCCAGAAGACAGTTACATCAGGTGAATAAAGATACTTTCCCAAAGGTCATTGTCTTACTGAGGGTTGCTATTGTGATGAAACACCATGACCAAAGCAACTTGAGGAGGAAAGGGTTTACTCTGCGTATTCTTCCATATCACTGATTGTTCATCACCAAAGGAAGTTTAGACAGGAAGTCAGACAGAACAGGAGCCTGGAGCCAGGAGCTGATGCAGAGGTCATGGAGAAGTGCTGCACACTGGCCTGCTCTTCATCGATTGCTTAACCTGCTTTCTTGTAGGAACTAGGAACCCCAGCCCAGGGATGGCACCATCCACAATGGGCTGGGCCCTCCCCACCAGTCACTTATTGAAAAAATGCTGGACTTATCTACAGCCAGATCTTATGGAAGCATTTTCTCAAATGAGGCTCCCTCCTCTCTCATGATTATCTAGTGTCAAGTTGTCATAGAACTAGCTAGTATACTCACCCAGGGAGCTTATGTCTCTACCAGGAGGACGCTATATTCTTGCATGTGGTTGGTTGTTTGCATATGAGAATTCTACATAGAGTTCTGGTTGATTAAAACAGTAAAGTTATCTAGTAAATTTCAAGTACTTAACATCCCGCAAACTAACAAAAAAGAGAGCTTAATTTCCTCCCCACTCTTGATAATCTCACAGTCCTAAAGATTTTACTCCAAGCAACTTACTTACTCTGAAAAGTGCCTAACTAAATCTAGAGAGACTCCTTGAGTCCGATTCCTATTACAACAAAAACTTGTGGCAAAGAACAGGGGAATGGCTTAGGAAATTTGCTGCCTGCAGACCTGAAGGAATCCTGTATTCCCATGGGAGTTAGCTGACAACAAAACAGGACAGAAGTGGCCAAGACAAACAGAATAATCCTAGAGATCCTAGACAGCCATATGAGTTTAAATGCCTGTGGGATGTTTGATCTTACAGAACGACACTTTTAATCAATTACCATGGAGTCATTTCGATCTTGACAGAGAATTTATCTCAGCAGAGAGTTGGAAAGCAAATGCTCAGAAGGATGGCATCTTCCTTGTACAAAACTGTTTACAGTATGTTTTAAAAGTCCATCGGTAAAGATGCATTCCTCATTATTATAGTGTGGTAGTTTCAGGTTGAGATGATTTGAAAGAGGAAATATTACCGTATTAATGGGAAATTTTTCTACCAGGAGCCAGGCAGTTATTATCTAAAGCTTGCTGGCTCATTTGTATATTATTTTCTCCACTCCTGCTTCATATTTTATCCTCCTTCATGTTTTACTGTTGTCTACCCCCTTCGTGTGTGTGTGTGTCTGTGTGTGTGTGTGTGTGTGTGTGTGTGTGTTTTCATGTACATCTGTGTGTCTCTGCACTTATGTGCATGGACATGCCCTAGGGGGAGCAAAAGAAGGCATCAGATTTCTGAAATCTTTCCAAAGCTACTTGTTTTACATTTCTGTATAAATGGAATACATTTCTACATTTTGAGCATTTTATTCAACTGTTGTAATTCTAAATCCATCCCATCTGTATTTAAATGGCTTTAGTACACATACGTCTGACTCCTTACTGTTCGACAGCAGCTCCTTGTAGACCCGGTACCTTACTCATCCTTGTAGAATCCAATCACCAACTGTCCTCTCTTCCTCTGCCTCTGCTAACTACACATGCCCCTGGTGCACAGCGACCCAGAGTGGTTGGCCTTCCACTCGAGTAATTTACATCTAAAAGCATCAAAGAAAAATGAAGGCAGTTAACGACTTCACATATACATATCAGTAAGACCATGACTCACACTATTGAATTGACGGACTCCATTTTCTTTTTTCTGAATAGTCCCCAGAATGTCAAGATCCTCTGTTTTTGTCCCAGTTCAACTATGTTCTGCCCTCTCTTCACACTGACATCTCTAACACTACCATGCCTATCAACATAATAATTTTTCATCTCGGCCCCTCCATTGTTGGAATAGTGGGCAATGCTTCACTATGGCAAACCCATTTTCCCAATAAGATACTTTACTATCCTGTTTTTCAGAGAGAGTATACACAAAGAGCTTAAACATTTAGTCGTACATCATGCAGCTAAAATGCAAGTAGAAACTACACACATACTATCTGAAACCAGAGTCTCAGCGCAGACCTAAACTCTACTAATCCCTACAGCACTTAATACAATGCCTTCCCTACTGAGTGCATCAAAATGTTAACTGGAGTAAAATGGAGCCACATTTTTTTGTTGTTGTTGTTGTTGAGAGTTGAGAACTATGTTAAACTTGAGAATTTTGAGGAGAAAAGAACAAATCCATGATTGTCCAATTTAAGCAAGCAGTCAAGGTCCTGGGTTCGGTCCTCAGCTCCGAAAAAAAGAAAAAAAAAAAAAAAGCAAGCAGTATTTCGGGATGCACCAGGACTGACTAGCTGGCTGTCTCACCCAAAGCAGGGATTAGAGAGAGTAGCCCATCAGCCTCTTGAAGTCTCTTTTATATGGAGATAGGTGTCACATGGGCGAGAGAGCAGGCTGTTACGCATTATTCATTATTCGAAGGACACAATGAAAGGGAAGGAACAGGAGTGAGAATTACATCATGGGAATGGGCTCACAAGTTTAGTGTAGGTTGAAAAACCTCCTTTGCAGTTTACATTAGACCTAAGAAAAAGGAATTTATTCTTAATTACAAATGACAACTTAAACTTGCAAGGAATTAACATAGGAGAATCAGGAACTTTTTAATTAAAAATAGAAACCTTAACTTGCAAGGGATTAACACAGGCCAGTCAGGTCTTAACTGCAAACAGAACTTTTAACCTGCAAGATGTATTGTTCTGGTTTTGCCCTCCCACTAACTTGCAAGGTATATTCTTGTTTGGGTATTCACAATATTCAAGACTAATATATCTAATTAACATTTTGATCCTTTTTCATGCATATCTGCAGCTTTCTAGTTTTTTCCTAGTTTTGAGTCAAGCAATGAGGAAGGTTGGAGACAGTAAGTCTTGACTCTGAAACTATGTTTATTTATGTTTTATTGAACCATGAGTTGGCCATTCAATACTTTCGCACCCACTCTGGTCACAAGAGAAGCAATGAAACATGAGAAACAGTCCAGTTTAAAGCATGGGGTTGTATCAACTCATACCCATGGGCCTATCCACAATTCTGTTCTAAAATTCTCAATTCCTAGCCAATGGGATCTTTTGTCTTTGAGTAGCTAAGCAGCGTGGTTATTTATCAAGAAGGTGGCTTAGTTTTTTCCTCTTATCCTATGGGCAGAAAACAAAACAACAGATTCTGGTATGTTGTAAGTAACTGTTCCCATGCTGAGTGTTGGAGATGAGGAGTAGGTGTCACTTCTAAGTCACAAACACAAAGATATAGATCCACCCCGAACAAAACAGGATGAATGTTTGACTTACTGTCTCTTCACAGTATCTACCAATAATGAGTGTCTTCCAGATTCCTGCCCCCCATCCTACCCCCACCGCCATACCCGAAGGGACACTAGCAAGCCTTATAGTGTTCTCACCGCAGAACCACCAGCCTTATAGTGTTCTCACCGCAGAACCACCCACAGAGTTTCCTTCACCCTCACTTCGAGGTGAATGCTTGACTTTTTCACCTGTGTACCTCACATCATGCTTATCTCAACCCTCGCTGCATATTAACATCGCCAAGGGAGCTTTTTATAGGTACTGAAGCCCAGCCTCCACCCCCCCTGAGGTTCACGTCAATTGCTTTGACATAAGGATCAGACCATGATGTGATTGATTTTATCTTCCATCCCTGCAATGGTTCTAATATACTGGCAGGATTTAAAACTACTGCACCTTTGAAACTAACTAGTGTCTTAATCTGTACCCGTTGCCTACGTCTAAACTCAATGTGGAGGCTAATTCTATTCCTAGTCAAGGAGAATTCAAGGATTTCTAGGCAGCAGTGCCACAGTTCAACACTCAAGAGTCTAGTCCCACGGAGGCCTTGGGACGCTTGGTCCCAACAATAACGCATCGTTGCTGTTGCCCATTGTGATTAAACTCTTCCCTCAAAGGAACATGAGCAGAAAGGAAACCAGTGTCTAAGGAAGCAAAACAAAAGGTGATTGTTCTGATGTCCTCCTGCTGCCTGTCAGCTCTGCTCGAACCATTTTCACAAAGTTGTCCTGCACGAACTGTCCGTGACGGGACCCTGTAGGAGGTTACACGACCTAGCCGCTCTTCAGTAACACCTCGAGTGGAGCAGCCAGGCGTTTCTCAGTGTTTCATTCCATCTGCCTGTGGCAGCAATACCGACGACCATTCTCGGAGGCCACACCTCTTGCTCTTTTATTTTCTCCATCTCTGTCTTGTACCTACTTAGTTCCAGAATCTTTTCTCTTTTTCACGCATCTACAAACTGCTTGGATTCTCTGGTTTAATTATGCAATGTACAGCCTAGTACCAGTGGTATATTTAAAGCAAAGGAAAGGAAGACTGCATGGTTTTGAAAGTGAAATTCTGACATAAAAATTAAAAACAACTCTTAGAGTACATAAAGTATTAATAACTATATTCCTAATGAAACCCTTTGCTCAGAAACCAACATTCCATCTGTTTTGGGAGAACCCATACATGTATCAATACTTGGGAGGCTGGGGCAGGAGAGAAAGGATTCAAGGTAGCATAGTATAGCATAGGTTCAAAACAAACAAACAAGTAAACAAACAAGCATAAATTAGTAAGGAAAGGAGAGGAGTGAAGGGAGGGAAAGAAGGGGAGGGAGAAGAGAGGCAGAAGCAGATAAACTAGCATTAAAGAACACAGCACAATAACTTACTATTTTAAATCCCTTAACTAAGAAGTCCACCTTTCCAGTATCAATGGAGACAGTCCACAAGCAGAAACAGAAATAAGAGAACTGGTTTCTCTTTTCTTCTTATTAAGGCAAGATTTCATTATGTAGCCCCGACTGGCCTGGAAGTCACTATATAGACAAGACTAGTTTTGAGATCTGGCTACCTCTGCCTCGTTGAAGAACTGGGGTTAAAACCTGTCTGAAGGCAGACTTTGATGACATTAGATTGGTTACTTAGTTAATTAGATTGGTAACTTTTCTAGTTAATTAGATTGGTAACTTCCCAGCCACAAACGAGATGGATATTGTTGCTGTCTTGTGTGAGCCAGCAGAAACAAAAGTATGTGATCTTTCAGTACAATGTTTTATAAAATAGTATTCCTGTACTCATTTACTATGATAGCTTTAAAGACATTTTCTACTACTATGCTTATAAGAATTGTCAGAAAATTGTTTTTTAAGTTCAAATACTTGTCTAATTAAAAGTAAGTCTCCAAAATATGTTTTATTTCTGTGGCATTAAATATAAACCCATGCTTGACCTTCTCTGTTAGATCTTCTATGAATGCTAACCTCATAAAGACTTTCAGAGGTTTTCAAGTGCATAAAACAATCCAGTATTTCTTTATTACACAAGTGAGAGTGTGCTCTCTATTGCCCATTATTGTCATCAAGATTAGTGATCTCTAAATATCGACATATTTAAATTAGCCATCGTGAGTCAGGTGTCCTAATATATTTAATTAATTGTCTGCATTATCTAAATCCCTTCTTAAATTTCTTCACCAGATATATATTACTCCTACAGTCTAAATTATTCATCTCACTGAGCTTTCTAACCTGGCAAAGCCTCTTGCTCTCTAAGCTAGAATGCTATTCTGAAAGCAAGCCTCGGCTCAATAAATCCTTTTCTTTTGTTAAAGAGAAGCATAAGGAACCATCATGTCTAAAAATAGATACTTAGAACTTCAGATCTATCAGACCATTTGTTGTACCAACCCAAGGCTCAGGAAACAAAGGCATGCTTCTTCTGGGGGTATGTATGATGACAGCCCTTCTTGGGGGTTAAGTGCCAGTTCACTTGTAGGATGCCTCAGTTGTGTAAACATCTTCAGAGGAGAAACTGGTATGAATTCCCGAGGGAGGAGAGGGCAAAGGGAAATCCTCAGTGAACCGGCACTGACCCAGCCTGTCTGCATGTGCACCTGTGTTGTGAGAAAGCATGTCAGGATTTTAATTTTTTCTAGTGTACTTAAGATTTTTTTAAGGAACTTAATTACTGTGATTTTGATTAAGAATATATAGGATTTGGAAGTCTTCACCTAAAAGCAAGATAGAATGTTGGGAAAGTGTTAAGACCATTGTTGTTCTTTTTTCCTGATTAAAGTTTTAACATTTTTAATAGATATGCACTTGCTGGTTTTATAGCTTGAAAATCTTCCAAACGTTGGAATAAGTTTTAAGAAATAAGGGTTTTATAATTAATTTAAGTGTTTTGCAAACATCGCTCAAATTTATGATCTATACGGTATCTTCTATCATGAAAATTCTACTGTCTTCAGAAATATATTAGAATATTATGCTAGAAAATTACTGTGTATCTAAAACTGTGTATCTTGTGTGCTGAAGTAATTTGACACCAACAACTCCAGGGCCAGAGGGGAGTCACTTCTGCTTTCCAGCCACCAGCTTTCTGCTTCAGGCAGAAAAGCTTTTATAAGTTCAAGCTAAGAGAGCCAAGTCTCTAATTACTTGGCATTATTTGCAACTAACAAAAGAACTTAGTCCTTTTCAACTGATGAAGAGGGTTGTAGGATGTAAAAGGTAGTTCTCAGATGGTGTGCTTGTTCTGTTTCACCCTTGGTTTACTTTTACATGCCATATATATACATGCATGCCATATATATATATATATATATACACACACACACAGACACAGATAAGTGTGCATATATATGTATATATGCATATATGTGTATATATGCACACACATTATATGTGTGTTCATGTGTGTGTATTATTTGGTAGAAAGATGAAAAGTCACATAAATGAAATGTAAATCTCTTTACTTTTCCTCAGTCACTCAGTTTCCTTCACTGAAACACTCTATCCAGTGCCCTGGAGGTTCTTCCAGCAATCACTCATGAACTCAACAACACATACACGTATAGTCCCTGTCCATCCATTTTCACTCATATCTCCCCTCCTTTCCTTCCTTCCTTTCTCTACTTTGTATTTGTCTGTCTGCCTGTCTGTCTGTCTGTCTCCCTCTCCATTTTCATTTTCTCTTCTCATATGAAAGCCACTATGATCATACTCTTTTCTGTTTCTTGATCTTTCATCTTGAAGTTTGCTCTGAGTTAGTGCACATAAAGGTCGTCATTCCAACTCGAGGCTCCACTGAGTGACGTTACCACAATCTCCTAAATATTCTCTCACACTGAACATCCAGAGGCTTCCATCCTCTGCCATCACAAGCAGGCCGCAGCAAATAATCATGCAGGAGTGTTGAATAATGAATGTTACCTGCAGAACAAACCCCACGCCGTGAAATGTAGTCAGAGCAGGTGCAGTTTGATTGTAATAAACAGAACCTCACTGCACTTCATAGACGTTACTCCCACTTCCACTCCCGACTGTAATGTATGAGAATCAGTATGTGCTTGTGCAGCTTCACTTCCTCATCCGAAGGCAGCTGTAGAATGCTGTTGTATAGATCATAAACTATGGGCAGACAGCATTGGAAAGTCAGAGCAAGCCGATAGTGCACAGCATTGGAAAGTCAGAGCAAGCCGACAGTGCAAGCCGATAGTGCACAGCAACTGTTTCATTGGTAACAAGCAAGGGCATCTATCACACGGCAGATTTTAATGTTTTGTTTGTTTTTTGTTTTTTTTTACTAGTTCTCTGATATTTTTATAAAATGCATTTTGATTGTATTCAACTCCTCCCAGGTCCACCCAACCCTACCCACCCAACTTTATGTCCTTTTTTTAAAAAAAAAAAAACAGTTAAGTCCAAAGAGTGCTGCCCTTATATTCTTAGATGTGTGGCCTTCTGCTCAGGTACGGTCAGTTTACTAGGGGCAATGCTCTTTAAAAACCACCACCACCGCCACCGCCACTGCCACCACCACCGCCACCTCCACCACCACCACCACCACCACCACCACCACACCACCACCACCACCACCACCACCACCACCACCACCACCACCACCACCACCAACAACAACAACAACAACAACAACAACAAAGCTCTCTCCCACCAGCTGTTAATTGACAACTCTCAGCAGGGAACAGGACTTCATGCCCAGCTTCCGACCTAGGCTGGGGTTGTATCTGGCTTCAGCTTGCACAGGCAGTGCACTGAGAGCTCAGCAGGCACAACTCTGCCTCTGGCTCTTACGTTCATTTACTCCTCTTTTTCTTTTCTTTTTCTTTTTTTACAATGGTTCCTGAGCCAGTGGAGAAGGAAGTATGATGTAGGTGTCCTAGTTAGGCCTGAGTGCCCTGCAATCTCTCTTCTCTCTCCACCCTGACCAGTTGTGGGTTGCTGTGTTAATTACCATCTCCCACAAGAGAAGCTTCTCTGACGAGAGTCGAGAGATTCATGCATTGATCTGTGGGTATAACAGTAAGTCACTAGGCGTCAGTTTAATAACTAAGACCCTTTAGCAGAATAAGAATAAAGCCTTGATTCTTGAGTTATAGAGATGATGGTATATTTTATCCATGCTGTTCTGGAAGAGTGCGTAGCATGGGAATGGTGTGGAGAAGAACGGCGAGCCCAGACAGATTTGTTTTCTTCAATAGGACCTTAGCACCAAATCCTGGGAAACCAATAGCAAGGGCAGCAGCCTGCAATGCTATTCAAGCAAAATTTTTCTTATTTTACCCAAGTGTTTAGCATGCTGTTATTTAGACCTAATCTCAAATGGCAGAGTCAAATGTGACAAATACACCTTTCCCGGTCCTTACTATGGAACTCTGAGGCGTAGTTCACCACAGTTAGGAGTCACAAAGCAGGGCTGCAATATTGGATGCACATGACACGAAGAAGAAATGATCTCTTCAACAGCAGTCAAGAAATGCACTACCATTATTAAACAGATTAGTTGCCGCCACTAGGAATGCCATGATCATCTTCTCTGGTGGTAGAATCATCATTGTATGTGATACCAAAGCAATCGGTCGTTTTAAGCTAATGGTCAATTTGTGATCCTAGGTCCCCTTTAAAACCAAGTTCATAGTTACTTAAAGATGGCTATCCTTAAGTTGTCTGGAATTTTACAGCTAAATGTCTTCTGTTTCAAGGAGTTGACATTATGAAGGAGTCAAGAGCATAAAGAGAATCCGTTTTACATTTCCATAGTAAACAAGTTTCCTTGTGCAAATTGTAGGAGTCAGTCTCTGGATCATTTGAATAATGCATCTCCAGAAGCTGCTACCATGGTGATAGACTAAATGGCAATGTTCCAGGCTTCTTTATTGAAATGGCTGGTTTTGTTTTGTTTTGTTAAAGAAAAAAAAAGGCTTTCAAAAACTAAAAGGCTGAAGTGAAATGTTTCTCAGGTGGTTATTCCCTATATGCATATCTATGATGCCATCATGTCTAACAGAACTAGAATAAATTATCCCACAGACATTTCTTGTGTGCAATCCCCGTGAATTTCTTCATTTTTGTTTATTATTTTTACTTTACATTTCAATTGCAGATCCCCTCCCTACTGTCCTCCCAGTACCACTGTCCTACCCACTTCCATTCGCTTCAGAGAAGGGACTTCCCCTCACCTACTCCCTACTCCATCCCCCAGCCTCCTACCAAAATGCTCTAGCACATGAAATCCAATCAGGACTAAACCAATCCTTTCCCACTGAGGCCAGACAAGACAGCCCAGCTAAAGAAAAGGGATCTAAAGGCAGACAACAGAGTCTGAATCAGAGACAGGCCCCACTCCAGTTGTTTAGGGTCTCACATGAAGAGCAAACTGTACATCTGCTACATATCTGTAGGGGGCATAGGTGCAGTCCATTTATACTCTTTGGTTGGTGGTTCAGAGTCAGTAAGCCCCTATGTTAGTTGGTTTTGTAGGTCTTCTTGTGGTGTCCTTAAACCCTGCTACTCTCCCAATCCTTCCCCCACCTCTTCCACAGGACTCACTGAGTTCTCCCAAATGTTTGGCTGAGGAAAATGTGTTCTGCATATGCTTTCATCAGCTGCTGAATAAAGCCCTTACAGTTTCACCAGGCTCCTGTCTGCAAGCATAGCAGAGTATCAGGGGTTGACTCTCTTTCCTGCGGGCGTATCTCAAGTTGGTCTAGTCATTCATTGCCTATTCCCTCAATCTCTGGTCCATCTTTTTTCCTGCATACCTTGTAGGAAGGGCGAATTTTGGGTCAAATGTTTTGTGGGTAAGCTGGTGTTCCCTTCCCACTGCTAGAAGTCCTGCCTGGCTACAGGAGATGGCTACTTCAGGCTGTATATCCCCTACACCTATGGACACTTGTTTTTTTACCAAGAAGCCAAAACCATACAATGGAAAAAAAAGAAAGCATCTTCAATAAATGGTGCTGGTCCAACTGGATGTCTGCATGTAGAAGAAGGCAATAGGTCCATGTCTATCACCCTGCACAAAACTCAAGTCCAAGTGAATCAAAGACCTCAACACAAAATCAGATACACTGAATCTAATAGAAGAAAAAGTGAGGAATAGCCTTGAATGCATTGGTACAGGAGACAGCTTCCTGAACAGAACACCCAACAGCACAGGCACTACCATCAACAATCAATAAATGGGACCTCATGAAACTGGAAAGCTTCTGTAAGGCAAACGGACACTGTCAATAGGATAAAACAGCAGCCTACAGATTGGGAAAGGATTTTCACTAACCCTACATCTGACAGAGGGCTAATATCCAAAATATATAAAGAACTCAAGAAATCAAACACCAACAAACCAAATAACCTAACTCGAAAAATGAGATACAGAGCTTCTCAACAGAGGGATCTCCATTGGCTGAGAAGCACTTAAAAATGTTCAATGGCCTTAGTTATCAGAGAAATGCAAGTCAAAATGACTCTGAAGTTTCATCTTAGAGCCATCAGAATGGCTATGATCAAAAACTCAAGTGAGAGCAGATGCTGGCAGGATGTGTAGCAAGGGGAACACTCCTCCATTGCTGGAGGGAAGGAAAACCTGTACAACCACTCTGGAAATCAATCTGGTGGTTTCTCAGAAAAATTGGAAGTAGTTCTGCCTGAGGACCCAGCTCTACTGCCCCTGGGAATATACCACCAGATGCTCCACCCTTCCACAAGGACACCTGCTCCACTGTGTTCAGAGCAGCTCTATTTGAAATAGCCAGAAACTGGAAACAACCCAGATGACCCTCAACTGAAGAATGGATAAAGAAAATATGGCACGCCTACACAATGTGATGCTATCCAGCTATTAAAATCAAGGACATCATGAAATCTGCAGGGAAACGGATGGAATTAGAAAAGATCATTCTTCGTGAGGTGACCTGGACCCAGAAAGACATGTATTCATTTATAAATGGAAACTAGCCATAAAGTACAGGATAACCATGTTACAATCCACAGACCCAAAGAAGCTAAGACACAAGGAAGGTTCAAGGGGGTATTCTTGAATCTCTCTCAGAAGGGAAAATAAGATCGACATCACACATGGAAGGAGAGAGGGAATCAGATATGGGGAGAGCAGTGGTCGGGGGTGAGAGGGCTGGGAGACAGAAGGGAAATCAGTTAGGGGGCTTCTCTGGGACAAGCCTGAGACGTGGGACAGGGAAGGCTTCTGGGAAGATATGGGGGTGACCCTACCTGAGACATCAATTAGTCTTTTAAAGATCTTTAAATTCATTAATGGATAGAACACTTAGTTATATTGGCAACCAATATTTGCTTAATCAACAACAAAATCAGTCATGCAAAGGTTAGGGTACAGCTTAAGAGCAAAATACTTGCTTTGAATCTGTGAAGCCTTGAAACTGATGTTCAAACCCACGAAAGCATTCAGATGACTGGGCTGTCATTAAAATGTTCAGAAAAACTAGTAGAATATTTCTTTTCCAGAATATGTATAATTATTTTTGAAGCAAACATTAGCAAAGGAAGAAATTTACAACATCCTGTTAAATTTTCTTCACCTTCTTTGAAATTATATTACAATTAATAATTAGCTATAAAATATAGGTAAGTTGTGTTCTAAACCCATTAGCTCACTTCATTTTTTTCTGCATTTTTATTAAATTGGGTATTTCTTATTTAAATTTCAATTGTTATTCCCTTTCCCGGTTTCCAGGCCAACGTCCCCCTAGCCCTTCCCCTTCCCCTTCTTTATGGGTGTTCCCTTCCTCATCCTCCCCCCATTACCGCCCTCCCCCCAACAATCCCGTTCACTGGGGGTTCAGTCTTGGCAGGACCAAGGGCTTCCCCTTCCACTGGTGCTCTTACTAGGATATTCATTGTTACCTATGAGGTCAGAGTCCAGGGTCAGTCCATGTATAGTCTTTAGGTAGTGGCTTAGTCCCTGGAAGCTCTGGTTGGTTGGCATTGTTGTTCATAAGGGGTCTCAAGCCCCCTTAAGCTCTTTCAGTCCTTTCTCTGAATCCTTTAATGGGGGTCCTGTTCTCAGTTCCGTGGTTTGCTGCTGGCATTCGCCTATGTACTTACTGTATTCTGGCTGTGTCTCTCAGGAGAGATCTACATCTGGTTCCTGTCAGCCTGCACTTCTTTGCTTCATCCATCTTATCTAGTTTGGTGGCTGTACATGTATGGGCCACATGTGGGGCAGGCTCTGAATGGGTGTTCCTTCAGCCTCTGTTCTAAACTTTGCCTCCCTATTCCTTCCCAAGGGTATTCTTGTTCCCCTTTTAAAGAAGGAGTGAAGCATCCGTATTTTGGTCATCCTTCTTGAGTTTCATGTGTTCTGTGCACCTAGGGCAATTCAAGCATTTGGGCTAATAGCCACTTATCAGTGAGTGCATACCATGTGTGTTTTTCTGTGATTGGGTTACCTCACTCAGGATGATATTTTCCAGTTCCCTCCATTTGCCTATGAATTTCATAAAGTCATTGTTTTTGATAGTTGAGTAATATTCCATTGTGTAGATGTACCACATTTTCTGTATCCATTCCTCTGTTGAAGGGCATCTGGGTTCTTTCCATCTTCTGGCTATTATAAATAAGGCTGCTATGAACAGAGTGGAGCACGTGTCTTTTTTATATGTTGGGGCATCTTTTGGGTATATGCCCAGGAGAGGTATAGCTGGGTCTTCAGATAATGCAATGTCCAATTTTCTGAGGAACCTCCAGACTGATTTCCAGAATGGTTATACCAGTCTGCAAACCCACCAACAATGGAGGAGTGTTCCTCTTTCTCCATATCTTCCCCAGCATGTTGCCACCTGAGTTTTAGAGTTTTTGATCTAAGCCATTCTAAATAGTGTGAGGTGTAATCTCTGGGTTGTTTTGATTTGCATTTCCCTGATGACTAAGGATGTTGAACATTTCTTTAGGTAGTTCTCAACCATTCGATATTCCTCAGCTGTGAATTCTTTGTTTAGCTCTGTACCTCATTTTTTAAATAGGATTATTGGGCTCTCTGGAGTCATACTTCTTGAGTTCTTTGTATATTTTGGATATAAGGCCTCTATCTGTTGTAGGATTGGTAAAGATCTTTTCCCAATCTGTTGGTTGCTGTTTTGTCCTAACCACAGTGTCCTTTGCCTTACAGAAGCTTTGCAGTTTTTTTTATGAGATCCCAGTTGTCGATTCTTGATTTTAGAGCATAAGCAATTGGTGTTTTGTTAAGGAAAATTTCCCCAGTGACCATGTGATCGAGATACTTCCCCACTTTTTCTTCTATTAGTTTGAATGTATCTGGTTTGATGTGGAGGTCCTTGATCCACTTGGACTTAAGCTTTGTACATGGTGATAAGAATGGATCAATTTGCATTCTTCTACATGCTGACCTCCAGTTGAACCAACACCATTTGCTGAAAATGCTATCTTTCTTCCATTGGATGGTTTTAGCTCCTTTGTCAAAGATCAAGTGACCATAGGTGTGTGGGTTCATTTCTGGGTCTTCAATCTATTCCACTGGTCTATCTGCCTGTCTTTGTACCAATACCATGCAGTTTTTATCACGAATGCTCTGTAATACTGCTTGAGTTCAGGGATAGTGAATCCCCCAGAAGTCCTTTTATTGTTGAGGATAGTTTTTCCTATCCTGGGTTTTTTGTTATTCCAAATGAATTTTCAAATTTGTCTTTCTAACTCTATGAAGAATTGAGTTAGAATTTTGATGGGGATTGCATTGAATCTGTAGATTGCTTTTGGCAAAATGGCCATTTTTACTATATTAATCCTGCCAATCCATGAGCATTGGAGGTCTTTCCATATTCTGAGATTGTCAATTTTTTTCTTCAGAGACTTGAAGTTCTTGTCATATAGATCTTTCACTTGCTTGGTTAAAGTCACACCGAGGTATTTTATATTATTTGGGACTATTGTGAATGGTGTCATTTCCCTAATTTCTTTCTCAGCCTCTTTATCCTTTGAGTAGAAGAAGGCTACTGATTTCTTTGAGTTAATTTTATACCCAGACACTTTGCTGAAGTTCTTTATCAGGCTTAAAAGTTCTCTGGTGGAACTTTTGGGGTCACTTAACTATACCATCATATCATCTGCAAATAGTGATACTTTGTCTTCTTCCTTTCTAAATTGTATCTCTTTGACCTCCTTTTCTTGTCTGATTGCTCTGGCTAGGACTTTGAGTGCTATATTGTGTAAGTAGGGAGAGAGTGGGCAGCCTTGTCTAGTCCCTGATTTTAGTGGGATTGCTTTAAGTTTCTCTCCATTTAGTTTAATATTAGCTACTGGTTTGCTGTATATGGCTTTTACTATGTTTAGGTATGGACCTTGAATTCCTGATCTTCCAGGAGTTTTATCATGAAGGGGTGTTGAATTTTGTCAAATGCTTTCTCAGCATCTAATGAAATGACCATGTGGTTTTTTCTTTGAGTTTGTTTATGTAGTGGATTACGTTGATGGATTTTTGTATATTGAACCATCCCTGCATACGGGCTGAAGCCTTCTTGATCATGATGGATGATCATTTTGATGTGTTCTTGGATTTGGTTTGTGAGAATTTTTTTGCATATTTTTGCATTGATATTCATAAGGAAAATTGGTCTGAAGTTCTCTTTCTTTATTGGGTCTTTGTGTAGTTTAGGTATAAGCATAATTGTGGCTTCATAGAAGGAATTGGGTAGCGCTCTATCTGTTTATATTTTTGTGGAATAGTTTGGACAATATTGGTATGAGGTCGTCTATGGAGGTCTGACAGAATTCTGCAACAAACACATCTGGTCCTGGGATCTCTTTGGTTATGAGACTTTTATTAACTGCTTTTATTTCTTTAGGAGTTATGGGATTGTTTAGATGGTTTATCTGATCCTTATTTTAACTTTGGTTATCTTGTATTTGTCTAGAATATTGTCTATTTCCTGCAGATTTTCCACTTGTGTTGAATATAGGCTTTTGTACTAGGATTTGATTTTTTTAAATTTCCTCAGATTCTGTCTGCCTTTTCATTTCTTATTTTGTTGATTTGGATACACTCTCTGTGCCCTCTGGTTTGTCTGGCTAAGGGTTTATCTATCTTGTTGATTTTCTCAAAGAACCAGCTCCTGGTTCTGTTGATTCTTTGTATAGTCCTTTTTGTTTCTACTTGGTTGATTTCAGCCTGAGTTTTATTATTTCCTGCCTTCTACTCTTCTTTGGTGTATTTGCTTCTTCTGGTTCTAGAACTTTCAGGTATGTTGTCAAGGTGCTAATGTATGCTCTCTCCTATTTCTTTATGGAGGCACTCAGAGCCACGAGTTTTCCTCTTAGCACAGCTTTCATCGTGTCCTATAAGTATGGGTATGTTGTGCCTTCATTTTCATTAAATTCTAAACAGTCTAATTTCTTTTTTTATTTCTCCCTTGCCCAAGTTGTCATTAAGTAGAGTTTGTTCGACTTCCATATATATGTGGGCTTTCAGTCGTTTTATTCAGCCTTAATCCATGGTGATATGATAGGATGCTTGGGATTATTTCAATCTTCTTGTATCTGTCCAGGCCTGTTTTGTGATGGATTATATGGTCAATTTTGGAGAAGGTACCATGAGGTGCTGAGAAGATGTTATATTCTTTTGTTTTAGGATAAAATGTTCTATAAATATCTGGTAAATCCATTTGGTTCATAACTTGTTAGTTTCTCTATGTGTCTGCTTAATTTCTATTTCCATGATCTGTCCATTGATGAGAGTGGGGTGTTGAAATCTCCCACTATTATTGTGTGAGGTGCAACGTGTACTTTGATCTTTAGTAAGGTTTCTTTTATGAATGTAGGTGCCCTTGCATTTGGAGCATAGATATTTAGGATTGAGAATTCATCTTGGTGGATTTTTCCTTTGATGAATGTGAAGTGTCTTCCTTATCTTTTTTGATATCTTTTGGTTGACAGTCAGTTTTATTTGATATTAGAATGACTACTCCAGCTTGTTTCTTCGGACCATCTGATTAGAAAGTTGTTTTCTAGTCTTTTACTCTGAGGAAGTGTCTGTTTTTGTCTCTGGGGGTGTGTTTCCTCTATGCAGCAAAATGCTGGGTCCTCTTTATGTATCCAATCTGTTAGTCTATGTCTTTTTATTGGTGAATTCAATCCATTGATGTTAAGTGATACTAAGGAATAATGATTGTTGTTTCCTGTTATTTTTGTTGTTAGAGGTTGAATTATATTTGTGTGTCTCTCTTCTTTTGGTTTCATTGCAAGGAAATTATTGTCTTGCTTTTTCTAGGGTGTAGTTTCTCTCCTTATGTTGGAGTTTTCCATCTATTTTCCTTTGTAGGGCTGGATTTGTGGAAACATATTGTGTAAATTTGGTTTTGTCATGGAATATCTTGGTTTCTCCATCTATGGTAATTGAGAGTTTTGCTGGCATTTGTGTTCTGTTCGGGTCTGTATGACATCTGTCCAGGATCTTCTGGCTTCCATAGTCTCTGGTGAGAAGTTTGATGTGATTCTGATAGGTCTGCTTTTATATGTTACTTGACCTTTTTCCCCTACTGCTTTTAATATTCTTTCTTTCTTTTGTGCATTTGATGTTTTGACTATCAGGAGGAATTTCTTTTCTGGTCCAATCTATTTGGAGTTCTGTAGGCTTCTTGTATGTTTATGGGCATCTCTTTTTTTAGTTTAGGGAAGTTTTTTTTCTATAATTTTGTTGAATATATTTACTGGCTCTCTAAGTTGGGAGTCTTCTCTCTCTCATACACCTACTATCCTTAGTATTCTTATATACCTATTATTGTCCTTTGATCTTCTCATTCTGTCCTGGATTTCCTGGATATTTTGGATTAGGAGCTTTTTGGGTTTTACATTATCTTTGATGGTTGTGTCAATGTTTTCTATGGTATCTTCTGCCCCTGAGATTCTCTCTTCTATTTCTTGTATTCTGTTGGTGATGCTTGCATCTAGGACTCCTGTTCTCTTCCCTAGGTTTTCTATCTCTAGTGTTGTCTCCCTTTGTGCTTTCTTTATTGTTTCTATTTCCATTTTTAAATCCTGGATGGTTTTGTTCAATTTCTTTCCCTGTTTGATTTTGTTTTCCTGTAATTCTTTAAGGGATTTTAGTGTTTCCTCTTTAAGGGCTTCTATTTGTTTACTTGTGTTGTCCTGTATTTCTTTAAGGGAGTTATTTATATCCTTCTTAAAGCCCTCCATCATCATCATAAAATGCAATTTTAAATCCATATCTTGCTTTTCTGGTGTGTTTGGCTATCCAGGATTTGCTTTGGTGGGAGAACTGGGCTCTGATGATGTCAAGTAGTCTTGGTTTGTGTTGCTTAGGTTTGCACTTGCCTCTCCCCATCAGGTTGTTTCAGGTGTTAGCTTGTCCTACTTGACTCTCCTGTAGGCTTGTGTGTCAGCACTCCTCTAGACCTTCTGTTTTCAGAGGCATCTGGGAACAGAGAGGTGTTCCTGGGCTTGCGTGACCTGAAGCCGCCAGGACTTCTTGTTTGGGGCAGAAGAGTTGGTCTTACCTCTGCTTTCAGGTGTGTAGGCAATCCTCGTGACTGGCTTTCAGCTTTCAGCACAGGCAGAAACCCAAAGGTTCCTGCCCCTGACTGCTCCTAGGTTCCTTTGCCCAGAGGATACAGTTGACACTAGGCAGTTTCCTCTTGGCTCAGGAATGTGGGCAGAAAGTAGTTGTCTCCTCTGAGTTCTCAGGACTGTCCACACTTCTGAGGGTCCAGCTCTCTCCCCCATGGGATATGGCTGCAGGCAAGTTGTGGGTCTGGTTCAGTTCAGTTCTGGGCTAAAAGTGTTTATTCTTAAAGATTCTTTCCCCATGACCAACTTCATGGTAATTTGCACATGGGTTGGAAGTTGCCATATCAACACTGGGCCTCGGACCATCCACCTCTCTGTCACTGCTACTGCTTTGCTATTTCTACATCAGAACTCAAATGCCCCACTGTGTATTAGAGAAAAACCTATCCTTGCAAAAAGATTAGGACATAAGCCTAAAGGGATTAATTCTTTTAGGACAACTATTTCTGTTCAAGTAGAGAACTGTCAGTTTGGATGTAAGCATGACCCTTACTCAGCCAGCAGGCACCTTTCTTTGGATTAAGAGATTGGACTGAGTTTTTGGAATGGACATCATGATGTTGAAGTGTAAACATGTTCTCTTTCTCAAAATAGGGGTGTCTGCTTGTTAACACACTCATTCTGTGAAAATGGCCCCCGTAAGAGCCATGCGACTCACAAGTACTTCTTAGTACTATATAATTTTCATGGAAATTTGATGGACCAATATTTTCTGTGATTTAGCATAGGTCACTTATTTTTATTATTTCTGTGGTAGCCAATCTTTTTTTTTTTTTTTTTTTGTTCTTTTTTTTGGAGCTGGGGACCGAACCCAGGGCCTTGCGCTTCCTAGGTAAGCGCTCTACCACTGAGCTAAATCCCCAGCCCCGGTAACCAATCTTTTAACATCCTCATTTAGTTCCTCTTTTGTCTCTATCACTCTGCATGACATTTATTTAATTCTATTTCTTGATTTTTGTTAAATATTTATATTTAAATATTTTTACCAAGATTGCACTTGTATAATAAAAAATCAAATAGTGTCATGAAGTTTCAAATGAAGCAGAGAAAGAACCTCCACTGGAAATCTGTTTTAATTTCTCAAGAACACTGTGTACTATAGCTATAGTCAATCTCCCATACCCTTCTTTTCCCGCCCCATGTTTTCCTTCTGTGCTAGTCTCCTTCTTTCCCCCATAAAATGTCTGTGATATCTCTTGCTTGCTATCCTCCCCTTCAGTATTTTTTTTAAATCTTCTTTTGGTCTAACTGATAATGTGAGGTAATGTAAATAGTAAGTTCCCCTTGTTAAATAGTGTCTTCCTGAGAACTATTCAACTGAAAGAAACACAAGCATATATAATAGTATATCAACTCTGCTATTGTAGTTAAGAAATAAAGGGACTTTTGGATAAATGAATACTTTAATGACTAAAATTTCATTTACCCCTTTTAGAGAAACATTTTTATGCTGTTTCTGATTCTATTCTATTGTTAGGGTAAAATACTCTTAATATTTGAGACAGTAAAAGAAATTACAGGAAATGTACCTACATTATTCATAGGCTGATACCACAGAGTATATTATGTCTCCCCTAAAATATTTTAAATTCCCAACATCAAGTATTTGTGAATGTGGCTTTACTGGGAAATGGGATTTGCAGATGATCAAGATAATATAAATCATTACTAGTGAAAGACTGGTCAGTGGGGACTAAATTATAGTCGGTAGAAGAAATAAGTTGTGGTAATTCATTCCATGGTGAGTTAGCTATAGATAATAATGTGATATATTTAAAAACTCTAGAAGAAATAATTTTGACTAAGGATCATTTTTCATTGATTTTAGTATTTCATGATGTACTGAAATATCACATGAAAGTTCACGAATATTCACATTTTTAATTCAATTAAAAGACATGTTTTAAAAACATAAGACCATTTTAGTCAGCCCTAGCCTAATATAACTTTATAAAATATGTCCTCATAGATAGAGGGAAATGTGGACATAGAGATTGGTTGAGTGGAGGGCCAGCTATGTGAAGAGAGACAAGGAAAAGAGCTAAGATTAGAGTTATCCATCCCTAAACTAAAGCCAACCAGACTGCCAGCCAGCCAGTCAATGGCAAACACAGACCATGTTCTCTCTCCTAGTCTCAGCTGGGACCAGTCTGCTGTCCCTGGTCTGAGGTCTAATCCCCTTCCTGCTAGTTCTTCAGTATTTCTTCAGTAAATGCACACCCTGGGTTCTGTACGAGCTTAAGTTTTCTCTCCTTCACCTTCTTTTCTCAGCAGAGGGGGTTGTGACCTGATAGCAAAATATTCTGGAAAACTAACAAGGCAAGAGGGAACTAGCTACCTTAAAAGAACTCTGTTGCCTGCAGGATTCATCCCTTTACAGAAATTAGGTTTTAGATTTTCTTAATGCGCTAAATTTATTCTCATTCATAATCTAGAACAGAAAAGACTGATAATCGTAAAGTTCCAGATTTTCAACCTTTAAAACTCAGACTGATATATCAAGTACCAGTTTTCCCATCCTCCTGGGACGTTCTCCTACTTACTAATCTTTAATCCCAGACTCTCACCCAGTGGATGTATGAAATGTTTCCTTTTGGGGTCATTTTCTTCCATCAGAAAACATACCTTCTGCTTCATGATAGAATTTGAAGGAGAGATATTTTGAATTTTAGAATCTTGGTATTTTTCACCTATTATTATTTTCCCCAAGAAATCAGTTATGAATTATAGTAATAATTTAGAGTTTGTTTGAACTCTAACTCTGCCATTTACTGTGTGACAATGGGAAATAAGTCAACCCTCAGTCTCCATTTATTCATTTGTAAGTTTAATTGTAAATGATGTATAACTTTCACAAGACTTGTGCGGATTAAACAAAATAAGAGAATTAAAACTCGCAGACAATGCTTGCGCTCTGCAGGCAGAAGATGAACTCTATCACCCATTCCATTCTTCACTCCTCTTACCGAGTTGGATCAGAGAAAAGAGTGTTAAGTTATTCCTTCCATAAAGATCCCCACCCCCAGCATTCGTCACAGCTCTGCATGTCTCAGCAGGAAACTGTAGGAGAAGTCACAGCTTAGGGAACGATCATTAGCTGATCGATGGAGGACCTGGGAGTTATTCCTAAACTGCAGCAGAATCTTGGTGATTAGGAAGCCTGCTGTTCTAGTAAGATCACCAGTGGAAGGGGAAGCCCTGGGTCCTGCTAAGACTGAACCCCCAGTGAACGTGATTGTTGTGGGGAGGGCGGTAATGTGGGGAGGATGGGGAGGGGAACACCCATAAAGAAGGGGAGGGGGAGGGGTTAGGGGGATGTTGGCCCGGAAACCGGGAAAGGGAATAACATTCGAAATGTAAATAAGAAATACTCAAGTTAATAATAATAAAAAAAAAAAGGAAGCCTGCTGTTTGAATAATACTCATCCTCAGCAAGGTCGAGCATTATCACAACCAGTGTCCTGTGCCAGGAACAGGATTTGAGTCCCCTGGGCTATTTCCCCATGACATACCTTGCTAAGCATCTATTTCCTGAATAAATGTTGTTTCTCAGCTTGGCTTTTTATAACCTAACGTCTTCCTCACAAAGGTATATTTATCTATATGACTTGCTGAGCAAGAAGGACTATTGGTGGAAAAAGCTGTTCTGTTCCTTCTAATAAATCTTCAATATATTTAATCTCCATGTGTTTTAACTCATTAGACTCACTCAGTTCTTATTCAAATGTTTGGATATTTATAGTTACAATTTCCTTGTTACTTTAACCCATTCTCTTCCTTATTTGTCTCATGGGTGATTGTAAGTACATTCTCCTTTATTACTAATATTTAATCCATGATAAGGAAAATGTCCAGTATGTGTTGTATCAAGGTCTTCATGAAATTAAACCACTTTGAGATATTGTAGAAACTTTGTACAGTATGGAATATAAACAAATCAGATAATATGAAATTATTATATTACTAATTTTTAAAAATTCCAAATAGAATATGTCTTCCATTGAAAAAATTGTAATAGTTGAAACAGATAGTTTATGATTCTAACATCATAGTACAATGGATATAACTTCTGTTACTGCAGGCTCAGTGATTCAGTGTTACAACTGCCTCTCATTGTCCTTCTGCCTAGACTGATACAACTGTAGCAATCATGTCCCAGAAAAATATATTGTTGAAAGCATTCAATCTATGTCTGTTTCCTTTTCCTTTTTTAAAAAATGGAATGATTCACATTCAGCAAATAAACATCTCGTTTTTCCTTTTACTGAAAATATATTTTCTCACACAACACATCCTGATTATGATTTCCCCTTCCTCTATTCCTCCAAGTTCCTCTCCACCATCCCTTCCTCCTATCCAGATCCACTCCCTTTCTGTCTCTCATTAGAAAACAATCAGGCTTCAAAGGGGTTATTACATAAAATGATGATAAAACAAAAGTTATCACATCAAAGTTTGACAAAACAAACAGAATAAAAAGAGAAGGCACAAGAAGCAGAGACCCACTCTTTTGCACTCTCAGGAATCTCATAAAAGCATTAAACCGGAAGCCATAATATTTTCACAAAGGACCTGTTGCAGATAGGACCTCGGCCTCTGAGTTCATATGTGCTTAGTCATGTTGATGTAGAGGGCTTTGTTCTCCTGAGGTCCTCCATCCTCTCCGGCTCTTACACTCTTTCCGCCTTCTCTTCTGCAGCATTCCCTGAGCCCTGGGTAGGTGGATTTGATGGAGACATCCTGTTTAGGTCTCAGTGTGCTAAAGTTTCTTACCCCTTGTGCAAGGTCTGACTAGGGTCTCTGTATTTATTCCCATCTGTTCCAGGAGGAAGCTTCTCTGATGATGGCTGAGCAAGGCACTGATCTAGGAGTATAGAAGAATGTCATTAGGAGTTATTTAATTACTACACTTTCTTTGTTTTAGAACAATGGTATTTTGTTTTACCCAGGACTCCTGATCTATCTATTCTCAGGTTCTTGATTATCCAGGCAGTGTTGGGCATGGGTTCCATCTCACAGAGGGGCCTGATAGCAAACCAGATGTTGGTTGCTCCCACAAGGTTTGTGCCCCCATTGCATTAGTGTATAGGGTAGGAAGGACACCACTGTTGATCCGAGAGTTTGTGGCTGGCTTGGAATTTACTGTCTTCTTTTGATAGCATTCAAAGTGCCTTCCTTCACAAAAACGCTCGAATATAGAGGTGAAGGCTCTATGTAGGCACCAGCTCGACTTTGCCATGTTCAATGAGTTGTAGGTGTTGTCTTCACCAACGGGCCTTGCTGTCAGTTTGTGGAGAGCAACCTACAGCCTTGTCAACAGCCAAGGCTGTTTGGGGGTGTTCATGGGATCCCTTTGGCCAGCACCAATTACAATTACAATTACAGCCCTGGTTGTTTTATTTGATGACAAGAGATGCCAGCTGGGATTCTGTCACCTCTATTATTTGGTGATTTCAGTCATATCTCCTTCATATATGCATATTCTTTTAAAAGCTTCTATTTTATTAGGTTTCCATACTAGTCCTCAAATCCCTTAATTTTAGCTGTCTCTCCTCAAAATGAATGTATCATAACTGTACCCATCAATGAATATTAATAGAATGTAAATATTACTGTAATTATCATACAAACAACAGGAAACATGTTTTCTTTGAAACAGATAGGACATTATGGAACAGGACAGGTCATTGCCCCTGAAAGTTCATTCCTGGTCCTTTATACTCAGTCCCTTTGCTCACCCAGTGGGCCTATCCTCACTTTTTTATAAAAGCTAAATCATACAGTATTCTCACTTGCCTGAATTATTTCCTCCATATAGTATTTCTGAGATTTTCCCAGGTCATGTGTATCAGTTGTGTATCTTTTAATTGCTGAGTTGTATTGAATTATCTAATGAGGGCACTAAAGTTTGTCCTAGACATCCCTAAACATGTAGTTGCAATCTTGTGAATCATATCTGATCACATGGCCGCTCTGTTGAAAGGAATGCTGGAAAGGTATTTGTCCCTCTGGCTTCTCTAGTGGGAACAGGGAGCATTCTGTTGACAGTAGCTTCTGTTCACCTAAACTACAGTAGCCAAAACTAACTTCACACTTTTGAATTTTATAAAGAAATGTAGGTATCATTCTTTCTATAAGGAAATGATTATCTTATTTATATATGCCTATTTGAAATAGACACATGGATATTTCAAGGAAATAAACATTTTTTTTTTTCAGAGCTGAGGACTGAACCCAGGGCCTTGTGCTTGCTAGGCAAGTGCTCTACCACTGAGCTAAATCCCCAACCCCGGAAATAAATGTTTTAATTTTAAATAAAGCAATGGAATATTTAAAATGAGAATCATGAAGTTGTTGGAGTCAATCTTAAATTACAATAAAAAGTAAAGGAAATATAAATATGACATTACAAAATATATAATTGGAATACAAACACTATTATTTTTTAAAACTGCAATTTGGTTGCCACTAGCCATATTTTACTAAATTAAACTTATAATATTGTCAAGTCCTTATTTTCACTAGCTAAATTTGAAATAAACAATAGTCATGTGGTTTATAATGATCATATTAGGGCTGGAGAGATGGCTCAGTGGTTAAGAGCCCTGACTGCTCTTCCAGAGGTCCTGAGTTCAAATCCCAACAACCACATGGTGGCTCACAACCATCTGTAATGAGATCCGATGCCCTCTTCTGGTGTGTCTGACAGCTACAGCGTACTGATATTAAATAAATAAATAAATCTTTTAAAAAAATAATGATCATATTAATGAGTATAAATATAGAATTAAAAAAAATTTTAAGAGTTTTATAGACTAGCACTCCTCAAAAATAAGGAGGAAGAGAAAAAATAAAAGTAATTTTCCAACATTTAGATACAGTCCTCATTGATTCCTAATGGATGGTCTTACTAGTTTATTAAGTTATTAATTAAATTACTATTACTAATTAAATTATTTATTAAATGTATTGATGAATATTAAAAGAAAAGGTAGAAAGGAGAAATAAATGTCACTTTCAATAAATATTTACTGAGCTTGTATCATGTGTCTAATTTCTATAATCCAGGGAGCAAAGTCATTGTCTGCAGAGACATGCTCACAGAGATGTAAGAGAGGCATAAGCAGCAAGTGATGACAATAGTGGAAAAGGGAAGCTGTGAAGATTGAGGGCCGCCTTATATATAATATAGGTATGGTATAATTAAGACACGGCTGGAGTGAACAGAAGTATTCATCTGTTAGACATTGTGTCCAGTGTGAGAAGAGTTGAAATATTGGGAGGCAGAATCTAGAATGAGGTAGGTAGGTGTTTGGGAGGTGTCGCCCTTGGAAGAAACTGAGGTAGTTCTTGTGGGATACTCAGTTTCCTCAAGAAGGGTTTGGTAGCCTGGGGGTATAGCTCAGTGATAGAGGACTTGTCTAGAATGTTCAAAGCTCAGTGTTTTATGCCTCATATTAGATGAAAAAAGATGTGGTTTTTATGGAAGAAAGAATTGGTCTCCTGGCATTGTTTGTTGTGTTTTGATGATGTATTTACCAAAGCAAGTGGGATATTGCAGTCATTCACTATTGTATCCGCATATATTTGCCTATTCCTGTCAAGCAGTGTTTATTTTATGAAATTAAATGCAGACGTCCATTGCATGCACAATTATTAGAGCTTTGTATTGAATTATTTACACAATTAATTACCACACAGTAAGTGTAGTGACTCTCTCTCTCTCTCTCTCTCTCTCTCTCTCTCTCTCTCTCTCACACACACACACACACACACACACACACACACACACACACACACACAGCGGCACTGGGACTCAAACCAGGTCCTGTGATCTTGTGAAAGCCAGGCAAGTCATCCACCATTGAGCTACATCCGCAGCACATGCTGTGACCTTCTTTTATCTCTTCGATTAACCTTGGCTTGAAATCTAGTTTTTCCAGACACAAGTAAGGTTACTGCTACTTTCTCTCAGGTTCCATTTGGTTGAAACAACATTTTCTATTTTTTTTTTTTACTTCTAGTGAGTTTAGTGTGTTTGTCAGTGAACTGAGTTTCTTGTAGACAATATATAGTTGGGCCTTCTTTCTTTCTTTTCTTTTTTTAAAAATCCAATTAGTTAACATTGCTCCTAAAAAGAAAAACAACAACACATTGTGTTTTGAGAGGACTACTCTCTAGCTCTCACTCTCAATATATCTTTACATTTTTTACTTAATTGTTATTCATTATTATGTGTATATGCATGATACAGGGATGGGTGCATGCTACAGTGTTTATGTAAAGATCAGAACATGGCTGTCTTAGTCAGGGCTCTTATTCCTGCACAAACATTATGACCAAGAAGCAAATTGGGGAGGAAAGGGTCTCTTCAGGGTGCCAAGCCTCAACTCCTTTGTATGACCCCTTCAGTCCTGGGCCATCAGTTGCAACTGAGGGTGCACCTTCACCAATGGCCTTCCATGGTTTCTCACAGTGCCCAGCCTCAGCTGTTCTTCATGACCCCTTCATACCTTCAAAACCAGTACCACCTGGGTGACTCTTATACAGTATCAAGTCCAGCCACAGCACAAGGTACAACATTGGTATCTCTGGAATACAGCTCTCAAAAAACACTTCCCAGAAGATTTCACCTCAATGATGCTGGTCTCTTCTTAATCACCACTAATTTCTTAGCTCCAGCTGACCAGCATCAATAGTCCCAGTAATGCAAAGGTTTCACTTTAGTAGTTCTGGTATCTTGTTAATCACAGCTGATTCTTCAGCCCCAGCTAATCAAAACCACAGAATCTTCACAATCAAAACAGCAATGGCCCTGATAAGAGTCTTTAATCTTCCCTCTGAAATTTCACAAGCCAGGCCTCCATCCTTTGCACTGTTCTCAACATTATCTTCCAAGCTCTTAACATCCCAATGGCTCTTCTAGCTCAAAGTTCCAAAGTCCTTCCACAGTTTTCCCCCAAAACATGGTCAGGTTGTCACAGGAATACCCCACTATGCTGGTACCAATTTGTCTTGGTCAGGGTTTCTATTCCTGCACAAACATTATGACTAAGAAGCAAGTTGGAGAGGAAAGGGTTTATTCAGTTTACTTCCACATTGCTGCTCATCACCAAAGGAAGTCCGGACTAGAACTCAAGCAGGTCAGGAAGCAGGAACTGAAGCAGAGCCCAGGGAGGGATGTTTCTTACTGGCTTGCTTCCCCTGGCTTGCTCAGCTTGCTCTCTTATAGAACCCAAGACTACCAACCCAGGGATGGTACCACCCCAATGGGCTGGGTCCTCCCCCATTGATCTCTAGTTGAGAAAATGCCTTACAGTTGGGTCTCATAGAGGCATTTCCTCAACTGAGGCACCTTTCTCTGTGATAACTTCAGCTTGTGTCAAGTTAACACACAAAAACAGCCAGAAGAATGGCCTTGTAGAGTAAAACTTGGGTTAGCAACTTAGAGTGGCAAGTGCTTTTACCTTGAGCCACGATACCCATTCCCTTAAAATAGCCCTTTTATTTTGTTTAAAATAAAACATTTTTAATCTAGGCAATTACTGACTACGAAGAGAAGGAGAACCAGCCCTCCAGAGAAATGAGTTCCCTAACTGGTTATTCAATGACATGTCATCAGCCCTAAAGGATATATATATAAAGAGTATATGTTTAAAGCATTTAGACTTTATATTTAGGGCAACTGTTGAAAACTTCTTATAATCATTTTGTTGTTGTTTTCTGTTTTTGTTTGCTTGCTTGTTTGTTTAGATCCTTTGTTTTTGTAGTCTTTTCTCTTACTCATCTTTGTGGTTTAGTAATTTGATGAGTTAATAGTGTTCGATATTTTTTCTTTCTTGACTTTAATTTGCTTTTATTTTTTTCTAGTGAACTTTAGCTTTTTTCCATGATTTCCCGTGACTGCAGGCTGTTTCTTGTGTGTACAAGGTCCCTTTAAGTATATTCTGTAAAGCTGACTTAGTGCTCATCAACTCTCCAGTGGTTATGCTTGTCTTGCAAAGTCTTTGTTAGTCCTTTGATTTCTTTTTAAAGGACAACATTGATGGACATGGTCATATTAAACTGCAATCATTTTCTTTCTTCGTATTTTAAGTATGATATGATGTAGAGACTTCTTTTCTGGTCGTGTCTATATAGGATGCTAAGTGCCTCTTGTACATGGATATGTGTATCTTTATAATTTTCTGTTACTACTAGGTTTTCTATGTTTTTAGTATGTACTTTAGCTGCCTCCTCTATACTATTTGTAAGTATGATGATGATGATGATGATGCTTCAGAGTTCTTGGATGTGTGATTATAAATTTTTCCTTTAATGCTACCAGAATGCAATAATTAGCATCCTGTCTTCGAGCCCTAATAATCTTTCATTTGATCTAGTTAAGCTATTTTTTTTAAAAATTGAATTACTGGTCAACTAAATTTTGCGTTTTATGAATATGTAAACCCATTTTTCTTACCATATAACAATGCAACATTAATCAAATAGACATATTAGAAACAAGAACAAATTTTGTGAAACAATTACTTATATATACCATACATGTCCTTTAAGTAATGCCAACCCAAAAACTGGTTTATAACATATCCAACTAATGTTTTTTAAACTATTAGCTACCACGTTTTAATGCCTTTTATATATAAAGTTTAGAACTGATGATGTTTCATGTTGGGTCTCCAACAGTCAAAGTTAAATTCCTTCCAACAAAGACCACTTCTGTTTTATTAGATTAAAATTAATAATAATTCTATAATATTATCTAACAACATACTACATGTTCAAAGAATTGGCATTGTTCCAAAACTGTATTTTTTTGAGAATTTAATATAGCACTGTGGTTTTATCCATTTCTACTTCCCTCTCTCCCCTCTAGCCCCTCCTTCCCGTGTTGCCCCTCTTAAATCCATGGCCTCTTTTTCTTTAATAATTTTATTACATGTATGCATGCATATAAATCTATAGATACAACCTGCTGTGTCAATGTAGTAACTTGTATGTATGTATATCCTTTAGGGCTGATGACATGTCACTGAATAACCAGTTAGGGAACTCATTTCTCTAGGGCTGGTTCTCCTCTTCATAGTCAGTAATTGCCTAGATTAAAAATATGTTTTTTTTAAATTGCTTGTTAGGAAACAATTTAAATTGTACCCACAATACACACACACACACACACACACACACACACACACACACACACGAATGAATGAAAGGACACTTAATCTTTTCTTCTAGAGAAAAGGGTCATGAATAATAACCATGTAGTCATAGACAGTCTTAAAATCTGATTTGCATTATTGTGATCTTATGGAATTCTTTTTCTTTTTTAAGTTATTGTTTTCATGTATGTATGTTCATGATGTATGTATGTATGACTTGTGTGTACACAATGTGTGTGCTTCTTTTTAAAAAGAGACTGTTTCCCACTTTTGATTTTTGGATTTTGAAAACAAAAATGTTTTATGGTTCTTCACAATGGAGTTACGTTTCTAGTTTCTTAGATGAAACTATATAGGGATAAATATTTCATATTTAAAAGTTTGAAAAATTTAAATATCATACAGTGTATGAAAATCCATTAGACTCCTTAAAAACGGAAAGAAAACGCATACCCCAGTCATCCTCGGCAATGGAAGATTTGTGCAAGTATGTGGTGTTATGTAAGCCATCCCAGGATGTTATCTTTTGAGCTAGAGTTACTCCAGGTACTTCTAAGAAGGAAGAAAACACAGCAGGACAGGTCTCATGGAAAAGTCTAATGACCTGAATTCTCTTAACACATAAGACATGACAGTGGCAAGAAGGAGAAGATAGGATTAGGCTTGCACAGTCCTCTTCCAATCAGAGCTGAAAGGGGTTTGGATGTGTGCTGGTCTAACTTGAGAGAGGGACGTTTTCTTTGTCTATCCAGTCTCAACAGTGATGTGAGCACTTGTAGCTCAGCAAGACTGAGTCACTCAACCACCAGGAGCCATATTACCTTCCAGCAGCTTTCCTAGCAAGAGTAATACAGAACTCGTTCTATTTTGAATAAATGTATTTTATCCTGAATATAAAGACTACACAGGCCTTTGTCACACTATTGGGAGCTCACAGTTTACGTGTTGCAACTACTTGGTGATGTAAAAACCCTTACAGATCTGAACTTTGTGTTCGTATATTCTATTAGTCAGTAATTAATTGCATTCTCTTGGATTATTGGCTTATAATTACATCCTTTGGAAGAGTAATATCTTAAAATCTCTGATTTCATTTAGATTATAGGCCACTTTAACTGATTATGGGTTTGTTTTATGTTATTATTTCAAAGGACTTTTCATTTCGAAACTTACTTTATTGAACACATTTTATACATATATACTTAGTCCTTTAAAACCCCACTGTTGGGGCTGCAGGGATGGCTCAGTAGGGAAAGGGACTGCCCCACACGTGTGAGGAACAGAGTTTGCATCCTGGGCACGCTAATGCTGAACAGGCACAGCAACGTGTGCCCCGCAAGCTCAAGAGACAGAGATGGGTAGGACCTGTGAAGCAGGCTAGCTAGCTAGATTAGCTAATTTGTCAAGGTCTTAGTCCAGCAAGGGACCCCTACCTCAATATACTTTTTAAAAGTGACCAAGGAAGACTTCATGCCACCCTCCACCCCCCAGAAGCACATGAATGCATGACTTCCACATGTGTAAACATACATGGACATTTGCAGTCAAACTACACACAAAAGAGCCGGTGTAAATCCTGATGCTAATTTTGTTGTTCGGAGACCATAGCCCAGCTAAAGGAAAAAGACTCAAATTTGAGGGCTTGACATCAGCACCTTTCCTTACCCATCCATGGAAATTTGTCAAGTGATTTAACCACTCAAGCCTTGTTTCTTATTCTATAAAAGGAGGTATACAAATCAATATACTTTTCCTTTTGTTTGAATTTGTGAATAAATGACATGGAGACACGATTGAACAGGTATCAAATGTCCATGGGGGAGGAAAGATGGTAATAATCAAACTATAAGCACAGCCCAATTAAATGTAACAAAGTTTATTGAGCATAGTCTTTCACACTAGCCATTTCAAGTAAAGAAATAGAAAGGACAAAGGTTCGGGCGTTTTCACACACCAGAACAGTCATAAATATTAAACAGCTCGTCCAAAAACTCCAGGTAAAGTCAGAGAAGCATATCTGTTTTAAGGTCATTAATGTTACAAAGTTAGCGTAGCCCCTTTTGCTTGGAAACCCTTTTTCTAGCTCTTTACTCTGAGGCAATGTCTACCTCAGAGGTGAAGGGGAGAGGGGTAAATCTGGAGGGGTCATGGTGAAGGGGGGCTGGGAGGAGAGGGGGGTTGAGGTCAGGATGTAAAGTGAATAAATGAATGAATGGGAGGTGGGGGGGGGGAGGGAAAGTTGGGGTAGACTGGCTTTGTTCCCAACTTAGATTCCAAATTCGAGTTCCTTAGGAGAAGCCCCTAGGAGTGTCTCAGCTTCACTCCAAAGAACAAAGAGTTGGGAGAAGGCTTTGGCAATAGACTGTTCTTCCAGCGCGCCGCGAAGGATGAAGACTATGGGTTGAGAGGGAACAAGAGGGGGAAGTGAGGGCGGGATTTGGGGTTAGGGAAAGAGCAGGGGGCCCTCCGGCTTCCCCGGGTTGGGGGTCCCGCCCTCGCCCCTTCCACTGCGGCTTCTCGTTATGAGGCCGCTGTTGCTTTTGCATTTGGAAATGCAGTACGGCGTGTTACGCGAACTGAATCCCGGGAGGAGTGGGTGTCAGGCCGCCGGACCCTGAGCCCTCCGACCCGGTCCAGCCGGGCGGGCACAAGCACCTGCCGGGCCACGCTCGCGGCTGCGCCGACCGCCCGCTCCGCCCCGCCGGCCGCCGTGTGTTTACGTGGAGACGAAGATGGCGGCGGTGACCGCGGGGCCCGTGCAGCCTGGCGCGAGTCGCCGGTGAGCGCCTAGCGTGTCCCGAGTGGCCGCCGAGCTCTGTCCGCCTCTTTCTAAACAGATCTTTCCTCTCCACTGCGTCCCAGCCTACCCTGCAGACGCCATGGAGGACGAGGAGAGGCAAAGGAAGCTGGCAGCTGGCAAGGCGAAGGTAGGAGCGCAGCGGACGCGGGCCGCGTCGGGAGGCGGTGACCCGGGGCGGGGGCTGGGGGAGAGGCCCGGCAGCGGGGCTGGGGCTGGGGCTGGGGCTGGGGCTGGGGCTGGGGCTGGGGTTGGGGTTGGGGCTGGGGCTTTGGGGCTGGGGCTGGGGCTGGGGCTGGGGCTGGGGCTGGGGCTGGGGCTGGGGCTGGGGCTGGGGCTGGGGCTGAAGAGCCGCCCCCTCTTGCTGCTGGTGGAGACCTGATGACTGCACCGCCCGGCTCCCTTCTCCCCGGTGCCACACAAACCCCTCTCTTACCCCGGGTATAAACTGCTAAGGAATTGCTTTGCAGCATCCACCCTTTCACTTTCTAAAGGGAGTTTGGGGAGTCGATCAGGCATTGTGCTTTCGGGAGCGAGTGTTTAGGGTTTTCTTTATTCCGGGAACACCCCTGAGCTGACCATCAGCCTGCCTCCTTGAGGTGTCACGCTGGCACTCTTGGGTGTGTGTGATTGGCCTGTGACAGCTGCCTCGGCAGTGTCTTGAGTGTGCCACAAGTGCCATCTGCGAACTTGGCTGTAGGGGCGTTTTTTAAGAAGCGGTTCTTTGTATATTCGTGTTGGAGGTCTTTGTCATGGCACGCGCTTTTGTAGTGCGTGGAATGGAACTTCGGAGCATCTAAGGTTCCATAAACTAAACAACACCTATAGAATTGGTGTTTTTAAATAATGCACTTGTTATTATGTATTTGGTAAGTTTGATTTTTGTGTGGGCATGCGTGTATGGCAAGTCATGTAAACAATCTAGGCTAATATGTAGGTGTCTTTCAGTGGGCTTATTAAATAATTTGACACCGTTATGAATGGAATAGAATGATTTCTTTCTAAAATTACCTGGTTGAGCTTACCGTTGACCTCCTTGCTCCCTAAAATGAAGTTACCTTTAAGATATTATATTGTATTTTTTAGAATTGTTAGCAGTATGTATGTGTGTATATATATATATATATATATATATATATGGATAATTAAGTTATATTTTTCCTATTGTACTTGCTGGTTCTATGTCAACTTGACACAAGCTAGAGTCCTCAGAGAGGAGGGAAACTTAATTGAGAAAATGCCTTTTTAAGATCAGGCTGTAGACAAGCCCTTAGGGCATTTCCTTACTGATTGATAGGGGAGGGCCCAGCCCATTGTGGGTATTGCCAGTCTGGGCTGGTGGTCCTGAATTCTATAAGAAAGCAGGCTGAGCAAGTCAGTAAGCAGCACCTCTCCATGCATCAGCTTCTCCGTTCAGGTTCCTGTCCCGTTTGAGTTCTTTTCTTGACTTCCTTTAATGATGAACCCTGATATGGAAACGCAATAAGCCAAATGAACCCCTTTCCTCTCCAGATTGCTTTGGTCATGATTTCTCACCATAGCAATAGGAACCCTAACCAAGACACCTACCTTCCTTTTTTCTTCTCTCACATCATTAACAAAGGAAGCAAGCCAGTAATGAATGAAGGGCCCTACTGGAGAGATACAGTGGTACATGCTTAACACTACTTTGTTAAAGGAGTATGCAAATCGCTAACCTTGTATTTCTAGAGTATAGTTAGTTGACTTTCCCATAAGCACCTCTGTGTGAGGTCAAGATTTAAGTGTGTCTGTGTAGCATCTCTAAATGGAGGGAAAAAGCCCAGGTTTGCTTCCTGTTGTGCACCCTGAGGAACTGACTGGGCCCAGCGCATTGAGGAATTGGAGGTGTGCATTCCTTTCCAAACATCGAGGCTCTGAGGAGAGAGCAGTCCCCCCCCCCGCCCCCACCTTTTTTAGCAGAATCTTAGACTATAGTCCAGCTGAGCCTAGAGTTCAATGTGTAGTCCAGACTGGCTGACTTCAGACTCAGTGGCAATCCTGTGTTAGCCTCCAAAGTGCTAGAATTATGTGTGTGAGCTTCTGTGTCTAGGTAAGATATATGTCTTATTGACTACTTCATGATTTCTACTGCCTTTCCTAAAAACATTCTGTACTAAATATGTGTGGGGCCCACCTTCACTAGACCTGTTTTTATGATTAAATTGCTGTCAATAAATACCTGATTGATCTTTAAAAGAGGATTTGAATTTGGCTCCTATGCATGTTTCTTTGTCTTCCAACGTTCTGTCTCTGTGGGGTGGGGGAGACGATTGATTCACTGTGTGAACTTCTTGCTGTACATGCATGAGTACCAGGGTTCAAATTTCCAGCACCCACATAGAGCCGGACGTGGTGGCATGCATCTGTAACCCAGTGCCTGGGAGACAGTGACAGACAGACCCCTGGGACTTCCTGTCCGGTCTTCTAGCCAAAATACCAAGCTTGAGTTCATTTGGACCCTGTCTCCAAAATATATGTATGGTAGAAAGTAATAAAGGACACCAGCCTCTGACTTCTACAAGCACAGGCATATGCTCCCACACATGATACACCTCTAGGGACACAGCCTCTCTCTCAAAATTAATTTTATCTAAAATACTACTTTGTTCTAGAATCGAGCCTATTCTTCCCAGTGAGGGTTACATCCACGTGGCCTATAGGCAGTTGTAGCTGTATATCACACCGACATTGAGATAGCCTATGAAGACAACACGAAGAAAATGATTTTCCTAGCCACCTGAGGGGATAGTATACAGCCATTATGTTTGTTGAGCCTGAAAGGAACATGGGTACTAAAGTCCAGCTCGTGTCTTCCAAAGCATTGCATGAGTCTCTCAACTCTGCAAACCTGCCGCCTTTAATGAGGAATGAAGAAATCCTGTGGTAAATATGACCAGTGACTGGGGGGTGTAGCTCCGTGGTGCAGCCCAAAGCCCCGGATTCAGTCTGCACCATAAACTTTTAAAAACTCGTTATTTGGCAGACCTATATGGGAGTCCCACTTTATGGCCGGAACTGAGGACACAGGTGAGGTATTGCCCCTGCTCTCTTTGGGTGGAAAGGCAGGTACGGGGTGATAAATCGGGTGAGGGTGCTCTGCACTGGGGCCTGTGGTGAGTTCTCCTTCCTATTTTGGTAAAATGTTTCAAATGCTGTTCGTTTCCTGGAACATTATACAAAGACACTCTATTATTATGTTAGTGCAGCTTATAATTATCTATTGGATGATAATTATTCAATAAAATACTTGCTTGTTGAATGAGCAGAATGGGTGCTTCTTTGTAAGTACGGCTGTTACTTAGTAGTTCAGAATTCTTAGTCCGAGTTGTTCACTGTTGCCATAAGAAAAGAACATATAAAACCATTTTCCAAAACCTATTTAGAAACTTGGTTCCCCATATTTCCTACTTATTGGGCTTAATAAGTGTCTTTGATGATTTGTTTTCTTCAATCACAATCCTTAAATCTTCCTCTTGGTAACTGATTGTAGTTCGTTTCGTTGAAAATTTTCATTTATCTAGAACACCTAGATGCTCGCTTTGAAAATAGCTTGTCATGTATACATTATAGTATATCTTATGAAATGTTTTATACCAATCTAAGTCCAGTACAGGAGAGTAAATTATGGTGTATATATAGCGCAAAATCATTCTACAAAGACTTCAAACTGGGAAAATAACCACCAGCAGTGCTAGGTTAAAGGCTGGCGGGTCGACCAACTCAGCTACCACCTAGTCCCAGATCCAGGGTTTTGAGCTGGCCCACCCCAGTATCTGTGTCATCTGTGAGCTGCTGGAATGAGTGAAATGGGTGGTCCTGCAGATCCATCGGTCAGGACCTCCAATGTCATAGGACAACAGGATATCCCAGAGGAGTCTAGGTCAGGCTAACGGTCCAGTATAGATGGTGTCATAGAAGTCAGAGGCCTTGAATCAGACTAGCGACTTGCAATGAACATTTGCCAGTAAAGATGTGTGGACCAAGGGGTGTACTGTGGGGCACACTGTGGCACACTATAGCTTCCAGGATGAGATGTTTTCTATGCTTTGCTTTGTTTATTTTTTCTTTCCTTGACCGGGGAGGTTGCAAGGGCAAAGGGTGGATGCAAAGGGGATTTGGGTGCCTGATGTGAAAATCACAAAGAATCAATCAATAAAAAGTTAAAAAATGTTATTTCCCCAAAAGTTATGTGTACAAACTGATTCGTGGAGATTCAATGACTATGTTTGTGAGACACGCCTTTTGTCTCTGTGAGGGTATTCTCTGAGAGCTTTAACCAGGTCAGAAAGGCCCATCCTGACCAAGAGCAGCAGCATCCCACAGACTGGGTTCTTACCTGGATAAAAGAGAGAGAGTAGAAGGCCAGGGAGTAATGACTTCCCCCTTCCTCTGCTTCCTGTTTGAAGCCATGGGCCAGCCATTCTGGATACCATGCCCTCCTACCATGGAGGACGGAGCCCTCTGAACTGGAAGAGAGCGTAAACCCTTCCTTCCTCCCTTAAGTTGCCCCCTTTTCAGGAATTTGGTCTCAGTAACAAGAAAAGTAACTAACATGAAAGATGTCCAGCAGGAAGCACCAAAGGCTAGCGTAGCTCCTCTTTTTACGGTCCCGAGACGAGACGTTTCCCCATCCCCAAAATATTTCTGTTATGATTAGGAAAAAAGATTCAAATACCATTTTTAAAAATGATAAAACCCTATGGATACGGTATGATAATGTGTGTGCTGTCTGACGTGACTGTCCCACAGAAGAGCGTGGCAGTGTAACGAGGGCCCTGACCACAGCATGGTCTTCGACCTGTACTGCGTCACTCCGACATCGCTTGTATTATGTAGCTGGCGCTCTGTAGTAGTAGGCATTCGTGGATGTCCTTTTGTTTTGTTTTTTGTTTTTCTAAGGCAAAGTGCCGTGTAGCCCAGGCTGGCCTTGAACTCCTGCCCCTCCTGGCCGCTGCCTCCAGCACTGCAGATGGGTGTTCCAGGTCCCCCACTCCCTCGCGCTTCTCTCTTAGTCTTTCGGCTTGCTCTCAGTTCTCACTGCCGTGGGCGGCTCATCTGACCTTACAACTTTCCTTACTCTGCTGCTCTGGATATGCAGCAACTGAAGGACCCAGAAACCCAGGTTCATGGACCAGTTTGTGAAAATTCCAAGGAGAACAGAGCCGCGCAGAGCAGACTTCTTTACCAGCTTTAGTATTTTTGCTTCTTGGTTGTCTTTGAGTTGTCTATAGGATCCTCAGTATTAACGTTGTAAAACGCCATTCCCTGGAGGGAGAAGACATCACCAGATTATTAAGTATTTTCAGATCCAGGCAAACGCCGTTTCCTATGGAATGGTCAGGAATGGCACCACAAAGCATGCCCTGTGTTGAACCAAACATTTCAGCTCCATTTAAAAAGACTTACTTTTTCCACGTAAAACTACTTGGAAATTTACTGTTGTATAAAGAGCATTATAGTGCAATTATGTCTTCAAATTATATTAGGAAAGTTTTAAAAGCCTGGTACGTACAAGCACAGTTTTTAAAATGGAAGTTTTGTGCCAGCGAGTCAGTGCTTTATATAACAGACACTGTTTAGTGAAGTAATAAAGTTATTCATTCAGTAACCAGCGGTTATGCTTTTTACAGTGTAAGGAGTAGTACCAGGCATATGCAAGAAGAAAAAGGTTTTCCTGGAGTCATTGGCTACCAGGGTTTTCACCTTCTGTACAGTCGTTCCTGTGTTCCCATGTCTTCCTGTTTTCTCTAGCAGTCTCTAGGTGTGACAACGTAGCGTGCGTAGTCTAGCATTCTCAGCAGTGCACGGGTTTTATGCCTTCAACTTTCACAGCATGCAGACCAGGAATCTAAGAGTCATTCGTTATCTGCAGGTTTCACTGAAACGAGAGACTCCCTGTGTGGAAGAGTGGGCAAGCTTCTTCAAAGGCAAGGTCTCTGGAGTAAACCCCCACAAAACACAGAGGAGAAAAAGACCCTAGGGAAAGATGCGCTTGTTTGAAGGGTGTTTGTCCCACCCCTTCGTCACAGTCCTCCTTCGGCTGCCCTGCTTCTTTTCTACTCAGCAATGACGGTGCTGTCCGTCCAGCTGAAGGCGTCAGGTGACCCTCATTTCCGGGTTATCCTTTGACAAGAGTGGAACAGAGATCTTTTAAAACAGTGTCCTATTTCAAGACTCGTTTACTTGATTATATGTGTGCGAATGTTTCCCCTGAATGTATGCTTGTGCACTAGTGCCCTTGCAGCTCCATGTGGGTGCTGGGAACCAAACCAAGGTTTCTGTAAAGCGAGAGCTCCTAACTGCTGAGCTATTGCTCCAGCCCCAGATGTCTTATTGTATAAAGAAAAAAATAGTTATAGCAAGAGCAAAGCTGCACCACACTCAGGAATTGTGCTTTAGTGAAACTGAAGTTAGCCTCACAGCAATATTCTTCTAAAATTAAAATTTGGAGTTCTTCTTAATTGATCAGCATTCCCTTGAACACCCCCCGACCCCCAAGTACAGCTATGGACTTTTACTCAGCAAACATTTATTTAAATTCTTGCAAACTGTGCCTTGCTGTCTACAAGAAGAATCCCGTGACAGCACATGGATCACAGACCTATGCTTCGAAGGCATTAGTAAAACACTGGATGTGAAGAAGCTCATGTTGGATTATTATTTTTTAAATTCAGGTGAGCCTCGCCTAAGCACAAACCATTCTGAGACAAGCTTTTCCGTGGTGTAACTTTACATCGTAGCAGTCTGCGGTGGTGCATGCTGCAGTGACAGGGTGTACAAATACTGGAGTAACTGCCTGTCTCTTCGCTGTGACTCCCAGGAGTGAGACTCTGGTCATGTGCGGATCGCATTGATGGTTTTGCAGGCTTCTCAAGTCACTTTGGACAGTAGCTGTACTGTTGTCCGTTCCTACCTACAGTGTCTAAGAACTCAGCTTCTCCTGCCACACGAACACTTCTGAGTTATCTACGCAACCTGAGTAGATGCAGAGTGGGGTTTAGTTGTGCGTTTCCCAGTTACTAGTGAGGAAGAACAGCTTTTCATGTGCTCTTTTGGCCACTAGTGAATCTTTAGAAAAATATTTAAAGTCTTTTGTCCACATTTAACAACGCTTTTACCACCTTATTCTAAATATTATATAATTCTGTACATACGTGTACACACACACACACACACACACACACACACACACACACACAGTGCATATATATTTATGTGCCAGGAATGGATAAACAGAAACACAGTCTCAGTGGGGTTACCTTCCTGGGCTTATACAATTTAAACTTTTGCTATGCACAAATAAGGTTTTTGGTGAGTAGGTTGGAGCATGATATTAACCTTGATGTCTTTGTGGGCCAGTGACTGATGGTTCCACAGTCAGCTGTTTCACAAGTGCACACAGTTAAGTTAAGTGGACACCTGTTGGCCTTTGGCTTAGTCATTGCTGCCCATATCTACAATGGGAACACATTTGGTCTTGAGTCACAAAAAGGTCTTTTAAAAATATATGAACACAATAGACCTTTATGTAATCTTCTTCACCAATGAAAGATATTTGTGTTATAATATTGTATCCTCTTAAAAAATTCCCACAGTAGTTGTCCCTGAAATATAACTGAAAGCACCTGATGCCTGTCTAGGCACGATACATAGACTGTCTGGTTTATGCATGAATTAATAGATTCAAAGGTGCTAAGTGTTCAGACTATCCAGAAATTAGCATTGTTCCAGGAGTGGTTTTGCGAGGTTATTTAATTCTGTAGTCTGTTTTGTGCCCTGTAGTATTTTTTTCTCCCTTTAGTTCAGGAGCAATGTAAAATTTGTTTCCAGTTCATGTCTGTGATTCCTTCTGTGCATTGCTATTTACAGGGACTTTTATGTTGTCCAATGTAATGTTGTTTTATGTTGTCTGTACGTCTAGGGTTGTTCTGTCCTCCTTTCAAGAAGAGGTTATCTTTTAAAGTCTTAAGTTTATTTGACCTACCTGGAACTACATTAAAATTTACAAAGCCCTAAATTCTTTAATGTCTAAATGAAACTGAGTAGGTTTATAATTTACACACATCTCAAAATGCAGCAGACTAAAAGCTAGGACCACTTTCCTCATTTCTTGACACTAGCACAAAGTGGAAGTCTTTGTGGCTTGCTAAGGCTTGTCTGTTGAGGGCCCTGAGGTTAGGTCCTGTGTATTCCTCCGCAGCCACACTTTCTGTTCATTGCTTTATTAGCGGTTTCCCCGGGAAGGGTGTTGTGCTGCCGGGTAGTGTGTGAAAGACAGGAGTTTGCCATACACAGACTTCACCTGCTTTGTCAGTCACTTTCTCTTGCTGCTGCACAATACCACGACCAAACACAAGTAGCAGGACCAGGCTTTATTTTGCCTCACTATCCCAGAGGCAGTCCATAGCGGTGGGGGATACACAGCAGCGGCAGCTGGGGCAAAAAGCTGAGCTCCTCCACCACTGCAGTCCCAAAGCAAAGAGATCGTAAATAGGGAATGGTGCAGTGCTGCAAACTCTCAAAGCTGACCCCCAGTGATGTGCTTTCTCCAGCAAGATGCCACCTCTCACAGGTTGTGTAACCTTGGAAACAGCATTGCCAGCTGGGGACCAGGCCCGTGGGGGCCATTTCTCATTCACAGCTCTACACATAGTTATTAGGGGTCTATAAAGAAAAGAGGGGGACTATCTAATGCCACTTTGGCAGTTTGAGAAGGGTTTCTTGGATAAAACCAAGCCTGATGGACCTGAGTTTCATCCCCGCAGCCCACGTAGTTGAAGAAGAGCTAATTCCTGTAAGTTGTCCTCTGGGCTCAACGTAGATGCCATTGCACTGCCGTCCCTTAAATAAACAGACAGAAGATAGCTGTAAATATCTTACTTAAAAAATACAGATGAACAGCTCCAATTGTTGACTTTAGGCAAGACTGTAAGATCAGTTTGTGATTCATACACCAGAGGTTCTTTTTGAGACTTCTGAGTGGAAGCTCCTAAGAAATTTTGTTGTGAAATCAGGGTAATTATAGGTAGTAAGGTTGGACTAAACCAGGCAAATTGCGTTTGTGTTTTTTTACTTTGTGAGTAGGAGACAACCTCTCCTTGCCTTTCTTTGCATCTGTAAAATCAGGAGCTCTTACAGAACCTGCCTTGGAATTAGGTAATAAAATTAAAACTCTTAAAACACTGTCAGGTGGCAGGAGATATAGCATAGAGGTTTAGAATATGTGTTGCTTTTGTAGAGGACCTCGGTTTGGTTTCCAGCCTCCACATGGTGGCTCAACCATCCTTAAGTCCAGTTGTAGGTCATCCATTGCCTTCTGACATCAGTGGGCAGCAGTCACATGTGTTACATGCAGGCAGAACACTGACACATTAAATTAATAAATTTAAAGAAAAAAAAAGACACAGTCAGACTGTTGCATGTTTAAGAGTGCCAGCCATTGACACAGTCAGGCTATTAAATGTCTGAGAGTGCCAGCCATTGACACAGTCAGGCTATTAAATGTCTGAGAGTGCCAGCCATTGTTTTCATCTGTGTCCTGCTGGAACTCAGATGATTAAGGTGAACAGGGGAGAATGAGGTCAGAGATGGTCAGTTAATGAGGACACACGTGAACCATCGAACATAGAAGAGCTTTGATTGTAAAGGTAGTGGGAACTGTTAAAGTAGGTGTGCTTGTTTCCTTGTCTACCTCTGAAAAGTTCCTTTCCAAATACTGCATCCATTTTCAGATAGATACGTTGCCACAAGAACAGTAATGCATTGTTATATAAACAAAACATTAAAACCTTTATTTAGACACACACACACTCACACACACACTCCAACACACTCACATACACACAGTCACACACACACACTCACACACACACACTCACACTCACACACACACACTTGAACAGATACAAGCAAAGCAGTCTATTTGGATGGGGTTTCTGTGATTTGAAATAAACTAAGGTAAATGGAGGAGAGGCACAGGGCTGCGGTAGCCGTGGATCAGGACAGGATAGTTGGGCTCCGTGGGACCTGCAAGCCACTCCACTGCCGCTATTTTCCGTCACTCGTCTCACTTTCTTAGTATCCTTTACTTCTTCCTTTTCAGATCCGCTTTCTTTGACTATACATGTCTATGCCTGAACAAAAACAAGGGGGCGAATTCCTAGATCTGTCCTATCCAATGGAGCCCCCCAAATAAGTTTTAAAGCTAAAAGAGGGGACAGATACCTGGTGGTACAATTCCTCTGGTCCTAGCAAAAGCAGAGGGACCAGGAGGTCAAGGCGAGCCAGGTCTATATGAGACCCTTTCTCAAAGAAAGGCAGTGCAGTGGGAATGGGAGGACACAAAGGAAAACCGCGTAACATAGGAGGCCTGTCTACTTAGAGAGTAAGTGTATAGCCACGTCTTACTATGTCAGAAGCTCGTGTTTAAAATTTTTGATGTCTAGGTCACATGGCTTACCAAAATAAAAATTTAGGATAGGAACCAAACAAACTTCGGTATTTCGGAAACCAGTGAGCAGCAAGGGTTGGGTACCACTTTCAGAACTTGCTTTCCTGACTGTGCTCCACCAAGTGATTGTGTATTTTTATTTATTTATTATACAGCATTTACACACACACACACACACACACACACACACACACACACACACACACACACAGACACGTATCTGAGGAAGTAGGAATCATCTAATGCTAAAACATAAGCAACAGCAGCAGCAATAAACCCTGGCTCTGCTGGGTAAGGAGAAAAGTGTTCGTGCCCGCATATTGTTGAGCAGGATGCAGAGTGCACCTCAGAGGTTGTTTGAGCAGAACAGCTACGATTCCAGTGAGTAAAATGTCACACACTGCTCTTAGATTCCTTCACTGGGATGGTTCTGTTGTCTTTCTAGATAGTTTACTACCTCTGTTAGCTACTAATCTGCCTCTGTGACAAGATGCTAGGACTACTGCAGCTTATGTAAGAGTTTCTTTTGGTGAATGGTACCAGTGTTAATGCCATAACAGTGAGGTTATCATGGCAGTGGGCGGTCGTTTTGGTGGCTGGAGCACTAAGGTAGAGAGCTCACATCTTCAGCTGTAGACATGACTCACTCATTAGAGTGAGTGAACTAAATAGTGAGTCTTTGAACTCTCAGTGCTCCCCTCTAGGGACATACTGCCTCCAACAAGGCCACACCTCCTACATGTCCCCAAACAGCACTACTGGCAGGAGACCGAGTGTTCAGATACACAAGCCTCTGGGGGAACATTCTCTTTCAAGCCTCCACTGCCTCTCAGCTCCCTAATTTCAAGAGAAGAATCTGATGGATTCGTGTTTTCTCATCACAGTGAGGTAGGTGGAGAGTCAGGGTTGCTGTGGATGGATAATAGAGGCTGTGCTCACTGCTGCTTTCCTACAAAATTAGTTCTGCATACTTTAGACAGACGTTTTCCTTTATAGTAGAATACAGTCAGTGTGCCCGTAATGTGAAGATGAACGATAGAAGAACACTTCTGTTCTTAGCATCAGTTAGGACAATGCTGGTTAGTAAAGCACAGCTGCAGGTTCCTCTCCAAGGTTTCACCAGTCCTGGGCCGTTAGCTACCTTTCCAGTGTCAGTCATGACTTCTCTCTTGTTTGGTGAGCTTAAGTCCAATTAGAGAGCTGTTGATTACCACCAAGGTATGCCCTTGGGTTATCTGCCATGCAGGTCATTGTTGTGGTCCATAGCTGGGTAGTAGTGTTGGTAGCTTCCCTCCTTTGAAGCGTCCCTGGTATTTTCTGGTACCATAAAAACTAGTTCTCAGAGACAAGGCTACCTACAACATTTATATATTAAAAAAATACACGTTCACATTCTCATATTCTTTCCCTCCCTCCCTCCCCCCGTCCCCCCCTTCCCCCTCTCGTTCTTACTATGTAGCCTGGCTGGCCTAGAACTCACTAGGTGTAGAAAAAGTTATTCTCAAACAGAAGAGAGATCTGCCTGTCTCTGCCTTGTGAGTGCTGGGATTAAAGGTCTGGCTGCTGACCTACTTTTGCCAACTAGGCTACACCTCCTAAAGGTTCCATACCCTCTCACAATAGCAGTGCCAGCTGAGACCAGTATCCCAAGCGCCAGTCTGTTGGAGGGCAGTAGGGACCCAAGCTGCACCACCACTGACCTGCTCTTAGGCTGTCGATTGGCTCATCCTTGTACACTGACTTCCAGTATCCTTTCCTTGGTGTTAGCTGATCTCTCCCCATGTCCTCATTCAAATCAAACCCTGATGTTTCAGGCTTTCAAAACCTATATTTAAAAGAAAAATCTAAAACCATGTTTTATTGCTTAAATAAAATTTAATTTTCTGGTAATGATTATTTATGATTCTGCATTTGTGTGTTTATTTTTCCAACTGCATTGCAGCTCATCAGACCAGGTTTTTATTTTTCACGTGTGTTCTGTGTCACGGTGTATTCTCTGGCTTAGCGTAAGAGTGGCTACATGATAGCCAACACATTTATTAAAAAATGAACTTTGTATTAACTACCTGAGACATGCCAAGTTTTAGCCTTCATATGTTTAATACTGAGCAGCCTTATCTCTTCTGGAAAGCCTTTGAGAAAATCAGGGTCAGAGAAATCCCTATACTACTTCCTTCTATATAGAACTCTTATGTTTAAGAAATCATGCTCAAACTTTTATCTCATTTAATTTTTACAGTTTGATGAAGTAACAGTCTGGCCTGGATTAAAAGGTCTCAATGTTAGGAAATATATTTTGACTAGTGTCTAGTAAAGCTTGGTAAAGCTAATCAGATTTTAAGTAGTCTTTTTTTTTTAAAATGACACTATAGAAGTTAGCATATTTTCATATGTCAGGATGTTCTGAAAATTCTTTTTTTCTAGTAATGATTATTTATGATATTATAATTCTTGAGTTTAGGAATGCATGACTGTTTAGTCTTTTCTTCTTGTTCTGGTTAGAGTAATATTTGCTTGGAATCTGAACCAGTTTCGAAAGACAAATGTATATGGACACAGTATCTTTCCAGAAAATCTTGCAACTATTTCTGTGACTACATATGTTAACATTTTTATAATTGGCTTCCAAATGGCAAACACAGATGGCTGGTGTCTGAGTTTCCAGCATGTTTTAGAATAAATGTTTTCTCAGTAAGTTAAAGTGTATCACTTCAGTCAGGTGGTTACCCAATTGAGTAGGTTTTTTTTTTTTCCTGTCAACTTACCATTTTCAGGTATAAAATTAAAATACCTTAAATAGCCAAAAGACATTGAATATATAAAATGATCTTGTTTTTTTTAATTTTTGAAGTTTGATTAAATTATTTACTTTTACTTACTCACTTTCAATCCTGCTCACTGCCGCTCTCCTAATCAACCATTCCTACAATCCTTCCTCCATCTCCCATTCCCCTTCTCTGAGTAGGTGGGTGGGAGCCTGGGTATCCCCTCACCCTGGCACATCAAGTCTCTGTCAGGCTAGGCACATCCTCCCCCTACTGAGGGGGATGAGGCAGCCCAGCTAGAAGAACATATCCCACATACATGTAACAGCTTTTGGGATAGCCCCCATTCCAATTGTTTGTAACCCACATGAAAACCAAGCTGCACATCAGCTAGATATGTGCAGGGAGGCCTAAGGTCCAGCCTGTGTATGTTCTTTGGTTGGTGGTTCAGATTCTGAGAGCCCCAAGGGTCCACTTAATTGACTCTGTTGGTCTTCCTGTGGAGTTCCTTTCCTCTTCCTCCTATTCTTCCATAAGAGTCCCCAAGTTCCATCTACTGTTTGGCTGTGGGTGTCTGCATCTGTCCTGAGTCAGCTGCTGGATGGAGCCTTTCAGAGGACAGCCATGCTAGGCTTCTGTCTGCAAGCACAACAGAGTATTATTAATAGTGTCAAGGATTGGTGCTTGCCCATGAGATGGGTCTCAAGTTGGATCTGTCATTGGTTGGCTATTTCCCCAATCTCTGCTCCATTCCCTGTGCCAGCATTTTTTGTAGACAGGATAAATTTGAGGTCAAAAGTTTTTGGGTGGGTTGGTTCCCCTGTTGCTCCACTGGAGTTCCTGCCTTGCTACAGGAGGTGGCCTCTGTGGGTTCCATATCCTCAGTGCTATGAACCACAGCTGAGGTTACCCCCATTGATTTTTTGGCACTTCCCTTATCCCAGGTCTCTGTCTCATCTTGGAGATGTCCCCCACCTCCCCACTTCCGTCTATTGCAGATTTCCATTCATTCTCATGGCCATATGGCCATCTCTCCTGTCCCTCCCCACACCTGATCCTGAATCCTCCATTCTTCTCTTCATCTCCTCTCCCTCCCAGTTCCCTCCCCCCATCTGCCCCCTATGATTATTTTATTCCACCTTCAAAGTGAGATTTAAGCATCCTTGCTGTGCCTTCCTTTTTGTTTAGCTTCTTTGGGTCTATGGAGTGTAACACGGTACCTGTATCTTATGGCTGATATCTACTTATAAGTGAGTACATTACCATGCATGTTCTTTTGGGACACTTTTACCTCACTCTGGATGATATTCTCAAGTTCCCTTCATTTGCTTGCAAAATTCATGATGTCTTTGTTTTTAATAGCTAAGTCATATTCCAGTGTATAGATGCACATTTTCTGTATCCATTCTTCAGCTGAGGGACATCTAGGTTGTTTCCAGTTTCTAGCTATTGTGAGTGAAGCTGCTGTGCACACAGCTCAGCAAGTGACTTTGTGGGATGTGGGATCATCTTTTGGGTGTACGCCCAGGAGTGGTATAGCTGTGTCTTGAGTTAGAACCATTTCCAGTTTTCTGAGAAACCACCAAATTGATTTCCAAAGTGGTAGTACAAGTTTGCCCTCCTACCAGCAATGGAGGAGTATTCCCTTTGCTACAAATCCATGCCTACACGCTCTATTTCTTGAGTTTTTGATCTTAGCCATTCTCATAGGTGTGAGGTGGAATCTCAGAGTTGTTTTGATTTACATTTCTCTGATGACTAAAAACTTTGAACATTTCTTTAATAGTTTTTCGGCCATTTGAGATTCCTCTGTTAAGAATTCTCTTTAGCTCTGTACCCCATTTTTAAATTGGGTTATTTGGGGTTCTGATGTCTAACTTCTTGAGTTCTTTATAAATTTGGAATATTAGCTCTCTGTTGGATATGTCTTTTTGTTCTATTGACAGCATCCTTTGCCTTACAGAAAGTTTGAGTTTCATGAGGTATCCCATTTATCAACTGTTGATCTTAGAGTCTGGGCCATTGGTGTTCTGTTCAGGAAATTGTCTCCTGTCCCAATGCATTCAAGGCTATTTCATACTGTCCCTCCTATGAGATTCAGTGTATCTGGTTTTATGTTGAGGTCTTTGATCCATTTGGACTTGAGTTTTATTCAGGGTGATGAATATAGATTTATTTGTATTCTTCCACATGTAGATATCCAGTTAGACTAGCACCATTTTAGAAGGTGCTTTCTTTTTCTATTTTATGGTTTTGGCTTCTTTATCAAAAATCAAGTATCCATAGGTGTGTGGATTTAATTTTGGTACTTTGATCTATTCCATTGATCAACCTGTGTGCTTCTGTATCCATACCATGCACTTTTCAATCACTATTACTCTGTAGTACAACTTGAAGTCAAGGATGGTGATTCCTTCTGAAGTTCTTTTATTGTTCAGGACCATTTGGCTCTCCTGGGTTTTTTGTTTTTGTATGTGAACTTGAGAATTGCTCTTTCAAGGTCTATAATTTTTTTTAAATAATACAGTTCTTGCCAGAAAGCTGTTGCATATATTGTTTTTCTCAGAATTTGAATTTTTTCTTAAGAGAAGTAGAAGATTATAGTTGAAGGGTCGTTTTATGTTTTTCATTAGCTTATTGAATAACTAGAATATTTAATTGCAAATCTGAGGCCCTGGGACTTGTAGAGTTGGACGTGCTTTGTGTTATGTAATTTAAGCTATCAAGAGGTTAGAATTAATGCTTAGCAGTGTCTTCCCTAAGTGACGTCTTCCTTCTTTTATTCAACAAATACTTGGTGCTCAGTGTGTGGGTGCTGAACATAGAGCACTGGAACTAAAGTCCTTGCCCTCGGGAGTCTTCTATGTAGGTAATCAAAGGAAATTATGACCTTATAGAGTCAAGTAAAAACAGACCGAAGACAATGTCTCTGTAATTTTATGCCTTTCTCCTTGCGCATGCCCATGTGTGTCTCGTCCATTGGATTTAGTGGTGCATGCTGTTGCCTCTGCTTCTCAGTCAGCCTTTCTGTAATTCTGTGGTCAGTGTTTCAGTTCTCCATGTACGTACACATCTGAGTAAACGCTAGATATAAGTGATTTGTATGCAGTAAATAATTGAAGTTTGAAACAAAATGGTATTACGGCAGCTTCTGAGGTGTAGTTTTGAGAATGCCATTCCCAATATTTTTGGCATTGCATTCTCTCTGAGGGATCCTTTCATTCTAAAGGATGAATCTGAACTCTTGATTCTATATATGGACAGTGTCTGAATAATAATCCAGTCAGTTTATTTTTGAGAGCAAGTCTGCCCTACAGAGTACTTTATATGCATTTCAGCAGCTTAATAATGGACAAAGAGGCAGCTGAGTGGGCCCGCACCTGTTCTTCAGGCAGACGTGAATCAGAATAACTGAAGAGTCGCTAAATGACTCGGGAAAACCCTTACTGTGGTGTATCTTTATGTTATATAGCATTAGAAGCTGCTATGTGTGATTGCTGGATTAATTTCTTCAAAAAAATAGAGCCTCCCTGTGTATATTATTTTACAGTTGATAAAGTTTTAAAATGCTATATTTATTCATAGTCTGTCACATATTTTGATAGATATTGATATTAGCATCATGAGTAACAATGCCTTAGCATATTATATAGTAACTTTTAAGATATCTTTTTAATTAATGTGGTTAATAGTTACAGTAATAGTATTAGTATAATTTTTTTTCAAAAGCTCTAGGCTTTACTTTTGGTTTTCCTTAGAATGATTAAAGAGCTCAAATTTAAGAAGTGTTGGTTAGTATCTTTTTCATATGAAAGAAATTTTATTAAAAAAATTTAGGCTGGGAGATGGCTCATGATGTAAAGTACTTGCTTATGTAAGCAAAGTTTGGGTCCCCAACATTATGTAAAAAGCCAGCTGTGGTGGTGAGAATGTATAATTTCAGCACAGTGGGGTATGGTGGGGAGACACAGGTAAAGACAGGAGGATGCTGGGAACTTGCTGGCCAGTCTACTGCAATCAGTAACTACGAGTGACCGCTTCAGTGCAGAGTGATAGGCATGGCACCTGAAGTCGACCTCTGATTCCTGTGTACATACTCATTCAAGCACATACACGTGCACGTGCACATGCATGCACACACAGACACAGACACAGACACACAGACACAGACACACAGACACAGGCACCACACACACACACACACACACACACACAGACACACACAAACACACACAGACACAGGCACCACACACACACACACACACACACACAAACACACACAGACACAGGCACCACACACACACACACACACACACACGCACATACACAGACACAGGCACCACACACACACATAGGCACCACACACACACACACAGATACACACAAACACACACAGACACAAGCTCCACACACACACACATATGCACATACACAGACACAGGCACCACACACACACACAGACACAGACACACAGACACAGGCACCACACACACACACAGACACAGGCACCACACACACACACACAGACACAGACACACACAAACACACACAGACACAGGTACCATACACACAGACACACACAAACACACACAGACACAGGCACCACACACACACACACACACACACACACACAAACACACACAGACACAGGCACCACACACACACGCACAGACACACATACAGACAACCAGACACACACACAGAGATACACAGACACACACACACAGACACAGGCACCACACACACACGCACAGACACACATACAGACATACAGACACACACACAGAGATACACAGACACACACACACAGACACACACACACAGACACACACACAGAGACACAGGCACCACACACACACAAACACAGACACACACACACACACACACGCACACACACAGAGACACACACACAGACACAGAACCCCCCCCACAGACACACACACAAACACACACACACCCACACACACACAGACACACAGACAGACACAGGCACCACATACACACATAGACACACGCACACACACACACACACACACACACACACACACACAAGTACACATAAAAAGAAATTAAATTTAGGAAAAAACATCTGTAGTTTAAGTTGTGGTTAAATTGATGTACATTTTTTGTTTTTCAAAATTTACCTATGGCTGTGAGTATCCTGTTATTAAAATTCGAGCTGCATATGACTGTTCATGGTGGAAGCCTGAGGCCTGCTTCGTCTCTAGTAAGAAGAGATGTAGATGGCTTTCTTTTTATAATGACTATATGGTGATACTGTTTTATACCCTCTACTGTGTGATAAGTATCACCATTAGCAATAACGGTTCGCAGTAATAATTTTAATAAGCATTAACCATAGTTTACCCAGCATTGTGTATGTATGGAATGATAATTCTGACTAGGTGATGATATCTCACGTATGTCCTGGCCAGGTGCTAAACGCATTGTATAATAATAAAGAAAACTTTTACCTTTCTTCCCATGATGGCTGAAAGTGTTTGTTGCTCTTGAATTATATGTTTTGATTCGTGTCCTTTTCTCTTGTAACTTTCATCAGTGTCTTAACATTTTAATGATAGATACATCTTTGTTTTAATTTTTGTTGACTACTTAAGAAGAAAAAAGAAATCACAGTGGTATTGGCCTTTAGTTTATAGCAAGATGTGCCCAGGATTAAACATGTCTTTTAAAAATAAATTTAGGTAAGAACGGTGCAGTGATGTGGCGTCTGTAGTCTAACCATGGCGGTCTAGGAGGCTTCCCTCTGGCCTGTACATTGTTCCCATTCCTCCTTTATACATAAGGCTAGAACCGCAGTGAGCTAGTTATCTTCAGAAAGTCCATGAAGGGTGCGTTTGAGCTCTGCGTGTGTTGTGCTTTCAGATGTTTGAACCCGCAGATCACGCTCAGAGTGGGCAGCAGAGCGTCTCGCCCACCAGCTCCTGACTCTGAGCTGATGTTCTCTTGCAGACATCTTCCTCTCTTACACCAGGGTCTTTGCAGTGTGGCAGGATAGGCTGCCTGCCCTGTTTGTCATTCGTTCTTAGTGATAGTTTGAGGTTTTAATAAAGTGATTCAGCTTTAATAATGCTCAAAAACCCTTAGATGAGGATAACGCCACTTTGTTTTTCCCCTGTAGCTTGCTCGGTTTCGACAAAGAAAAGCCCAGTGCGATGGGGACATTCCAAAGAAGCAGAAGAAGAAAAGAACTCCGAGTTCTAAACAAGATTCAAGCTTACATACCGATCAGCAGAGCGCTGAGATCTGCTCGGAAAGCTCTCAGAGGGCCGACTCAGCTGGGAGTCCTGATTCCTCCAGTGCAGAAAAAGCAAAGCACGGCCAGGTCTTCGCAGCTGATGTAAGTACTTCAGTTTCAGCATGACCTACCGTGGAGCATCACGTGACACTGGACATGGGCACATGAGCACGCTGCAGCTCAATGATGCTTTGCTCCTTCTCACGGGTCTCAGCCATGTGGTGACATCTAGACCTAGATTTAATGACCTCTGAGTGAGCCCTGTGAGCTTCATTCAGCAAACCTTTGTGGAGCACTCACAGTGCAGAGAAGAGGAACAGGAGTTACTCTATGATTACAGCTCTGTCTGTTCCACCATTTCCACCATCGCAGGTTCTGTCTGTCCCACCATTGCAGGTTCTGTCTCCCACCATTGCAGGTTCTGCCTGTCCCACCATTGCAGGTTCTGCCTGTCCCACCATTGCAGGTTCTGTCTGTCCCACCATTGCAGGTTCTGCCTGTCCCACCATGGCAGGTTCCGCCTGTCCCACCATTGCAGGTTCTGCCTGTCCCACTATTGCAGGTTCCGCCTGTCCCACCATTTCCACCATTGCAGGTTCCGCCTGTCCCACCATTGCAGGTTCTGCCTGTCCCACCATTTCTACCATTGCAGGTTCTGCCTGTCCCACCATTGCAGGTTCCGTCTGTCCCAGCATGGCAGGTTCTGCCTGTCCCACCATTGCAGGTTCCGTCTGTCCCACCCTTGCGGGTTCTGTCTGTCCCACCATTGCGGGTTCCGCCTGTCCCACCATTTCCACCATTGCAGGTTCCGTCTGTCAAGACCCTGCCTTGAAAGAAAAAGAAGAAGGAAAAAAGACCAAAAGAATAAAAACAGGGAATAAATAAATAGAAAGTCACTTGCTTGTCAAACCTGATGACTTGAGCTCTATTCCCAGGACCCATGTGGTTAACTTTGTCATGTGACCTCCTTGCTGTGTAGCGCACACATTAAGTAAATAAACGTAGTACAGTTTTCATGCTGAGAACAGCAGCACTGTGCTGTTTGGAGAGGAACACTCTGTTTCCTCCCAGTATTTTGCTTGGCTGGCATGTGTCATATTGTATATTTTGGGCTTTTTGCAGATGTACTTTATCAGATAATGGAGGTTCCACTCTGGAATCATCGACTGGTTTTATGTGTTTAATCATGCATTTTGCAATGCTGGGGTTCAAATCCAGGACCTTGTGAATGCTCCACCAACACTTTGCCATGGAAGTATGTCCCTATCACTCAGCTAATGTTTTTGTCATGAGTCCTCTACGTGTGTGCACACATGTACATAGTCACACATGTGCACACATACATGCACACAGTTACACATGCATAAACAATCACATATGCATACACAATAACACATCAGTTGGTCAAGCAAGCAATCAGAGCCTTTTGAATTAGGAACCACTGTTGCAGAATTGAAGAGTAGAGACAGAATTATTTCTTTTTCTGAGTAATTATTTCTACTTAGGAAGGCCATTGCCGAATACAATCTTAAATGTTAAATAATATTTCCATAGGAACAGATGAGGAATAAAAAAGTAATACTTAATATTTATAAACTCTCTGAGTTTCAGGTTAGAGATGTGTGTGTGTGTGTGTGTGTGTGTGTACACACGTACACATGTATACTTGTGGGTGGGCGTGACAGTAAAAGCACTTTTGGAATGAGAAAATGAGGATTTATTTCTTTATTGTATTTGGCACTTGAGAGAAGCTTTGAATGCCACTGATCTTGTGCCCAAATTCTGAATTAAAGTAAAAGTGTTTAATTTTTATAAGTATGGTTATTTTGGCTATAGGGGTTTGTGCTTGACTCCCAGGTATGCAGTGGGTACGGAGACCAGAAGAGAGCACCAGATCCTTTAGAAGGGAGTTACAGCTAGTGTAGGCCCCATGGGTGCTGACCCCTCCTTGGCAAGAGCCAGTTCTCTAGCCTCGAGCAAATGTTTTCGAATGAATGCTTTTAAGCTGTAAGATCAGTATAACAACAAAGGATGTTATTTGTTTTCAAGGAATTACTTTTAGCATCAAGATCTTATTATACTTTTGAAGAAATGAGACCCTGATGCTAGCATTTAGGACTGTTTTATTTATGAGTTATAAAGTTTAGAGAAATCAAACCTTGGTGCTTTTGGCTTACAAAGAGTAGGTACTATGCATAAGAACGTGTCCTCTTGATTTTTTTTTTTTTTTATAGAGAAGAAGTTACTGTCCAGGCACTAATTCATAAGTGAAAATTTAAAGATCTGAATAATTTCTATTATGTTTTGCTAGCATCCTACATGGTTTTAGTAGCATTTTATGTAGTAGTTTTCAGTATGTTACCAAAAGTAGTTGCTTAGTATAAGTAAAATATAGAAAAGATTGCTTTTTGCAAAATATGGTAAAAATTGCAAATTGTTTCTCCTTTTATTTTAGCCTGAAAGTGAAATTTCTACCACTGCCGATGAGTGTAGCTCTGAGGTAAGATTAATGTCAATAGTTTTATCTTTAAATAAATACATAGGGACTCTGGGTGGTTTCTGGATGTAAGACCACTATGAAGTAGTCTTATTTAGCACAGCAAAATGTTCTAATGTTCTCTTTTGGGTAAAGCTTTTCACAAATGTGTAGATTTATGTTAACTATTTGGACACGTTTATTGGCACTATTGCTGTGGTAGTGACTTTAGGTAAGAAACTTTTAGGTGGATATGACCTTTCTATGACGTGTCTTCCTTATGTGCTGTGGTAAGTGTGCATCACTTATGTGCTGTGGTAAGTGTGTGTCCTTTTGTCCTAGTCTTTTAGATACCATCACCGTTTCTTTACTCCAGAGCTAGAGCACATGACAGCCAGGTTTTTGCTGTAAATGTGTCAGCAAATTAGTATATTTCATAAGTTTCAATGTGTTGAGATTGCTAATAGTAAAGAGAACCATTAATGCTTAAGCTAACAAAGCAAATCTTATAATAGTAATATGGGTAGCCCTTAACAAGTTTATTGTACTTTAGAGCTAAGACTATCATTACTTGTAGACTGAGCAGGAAAATAACCAATAATGAGTAACTCAATGTGTATCTGAATCATACTGTGTGAGATTTCCTCTGTGGTAAGTATGGGTTTAAAATCACATATTCTAAAAATTACCATTCAAAAATACTGTACCAGAAAGTTATCTTTTAGAATAGGAGAAATGGAAGCTTTTTAAGATAAGTACAGAGTAAAGCTAGTCCTGTCAACCAAACTAGTGATGTAAAATGCCGCATGTAGACGGCGAAAGAGAGCCTCACAGGATGTCAGGCGAGAGGCACAGGAGGAGCGGATGGACTGAGGAAAAGTAGGTAAAAGCCTTACGTCTGTCTGTAAATAAGCAAACCTAATGTGTGTGAGGGCAAAACCAAAGGAAAACGTGAAACAACCAGAAATCCGTGGGCACAGCTACAAGAAGCAGCAGCGTGTTCTCAATAATAGCACTAGGTGTCGATTTTCCAACTAAAAGACACAATGGGTGGCTGAGAAAACAAACAAGATACAACTCTTTGTTGCCTGTGAGAATACATGTCAGTGGCAGAGACAGTAGACTGAAAACGGATGTGTCAGAGTCCCTATGCCAGGCAAGAGGAAGCTCAAAAAACAACACAGGCATATGCATAGCTTATAAAGTGCACTTTACACCAGAGTTGTCAGGAAGGATGTAGACGTTGCTGCACCTTAGTAAAGCAAGGCCAACCCTAGTACTTGCAGCCCTTTTGGGGTGTCTGAGAGAGCAAGTGTTCCATGGAAGGAGATGGAGACCTTTATGTAATGCCACTTTCTGTGTTTGAGCATCATTAGTGTCTGATCCCAACTGGGAACTTTCCTTCTCTAGTTGCTCTCCAGTGTTTCTGATGTCTTGGTCAGGATTTGCTATCAGACACTAACAGGCTTTTCCTATTTGACTTTGGTGGAGACAGGCAGTGCCATGGCTAAGACTGACATCCTAAACAGTTTGGGAACCACTGCTAAGTGGGGTGCTAAAGCCTTCATGGAAACTCTTTAGTCTGGTGCAAACATCTCTATGATTGAACACTTGGGCTTTGGCTTTCAGCATGCTTGTCTGGTGGCAGACAAAGCAACTGTGGTCATAAAACATGATAACAGTGGACCTGGGAGCCTTCTACTGGGGGCTGCTTCACTGCGCTTGTCCACTATAGTAGCCTGTTGGCTGGGCTGTCAAAGCAGCCTTTGATCTTAGAGAATACTGGACAAAGAAGCAATGGAAACTCCTTTGCAGGGGCTGGGGAGATGATCAGTCTGCGGACCGCTGCACGGGTGTGAGTTTGGTTCCAGGTGTGGTTGTTAGTGTGTGCAATCGCAGCGCTGGGGAGACCAAGACAGCAGGATCCCCGGGCTTTGGGGCTAGCTAGTCTAGCTGACTCAGTGAATTTAAGGTCAGTGAGACTCCCTATCTTAAAAAGTAAGGTGGCGAGTGCCTGAGAAAGTCATCTGACATTGAACTCTGACTACACCTACCTAACTCAAGAGCTATAGCCGTCCTTAGCCCACCAGTTACCTACCCTCCTTACGGAGAAGCAGCGTTGAGGGAAGTCAGGGGTGATTGGGAGAGGAGGAAGGGGCATTGTGAGCACTCAGGTGTTTGAGGGATGAATCCATTTGAAATTGTTATATGTCTTCTAGGTGCTTGAACAAAATTTAAGTTTTTCACTAAATATGGTTTTGCCAGTAAGGCAGTTTTTTTTTTTTTTAAAGTCATAAAAAGACTGGAGTAGGGGGATGACTCAGTAGAGTGGTTGCCACACAAGGGTGAGCTTGGATTCCTACCACCCTCCTAAAACCTTTGAAAATGTGTATCTGTAGTCCCTGCACTGGGGAGGCAGGGACAGGAGGATCCAGGCTAGCAGGACAGTAAGTGTAGCCTAATTTGTGGTCCTCATGCTCAGTGAGAAACCTTGCCTCAAACAGCAACAGTACACACTCCACCAGCTCATCCCACACACATCCCACAAAGCACAAAAATACTGTTATCAGGTATGAATTACATTTAGTTTAAGATCATAATGTATCAAGAAATTGTTTTTATACAGATTAATGGCTGCAATTCTGTGACGAAACCAGGAAATCCTACAGATACCTTAAGGGTACAGTATTTAAACTGTTCATGATACTAATGTGTTACACTGTGTAAAGACTGGCAGCTTACTAACAGCTTTCTCTGCATGCACTTCTTCCTGTGTGCCGTTTACATCGTATAAAACCACTTATCCCCTTTTTCTTGTAACGTTATAACAAAGTGCAGAAATCCTGTTTATGTTGTTAGGTGTTTATCTCATCAATAACAGAGCAGCTTCTAATGAACTTGCAGGAGGTCGGAGTGTTTTAAAATGGACTTTGCTGTGGAATTTTAAATTTTGTCCGTGTCCTTCAAGAATGCCATTAGTGCTTAATTATTAAAAATCTTGGATTGATTCAGGAAGAAGATTTTTCCATTGACGATTCTTATTCTGAACAAGGAGCTCAGTCCAGTCAGACCTGTCTTCAGATGGGGGAAAACGAGTTGGCTGAGAAGCAGCATGAGGTCGAAGAGTTGACTCAGGAGTTGGAAGAAATGAGGGCCAGCTTTGGGACGGAAGGGCTGAAGCAGGTGCGCTCATCGTGGCTTTGTTCTGTTACAGACCCAACTAGGAGACAGGAATGGGGGTGTATGTATACTCTTTAAATATGGGGCACTGGAATGGCGACTTAGGTCACTTTGTAACTTTTGTTCTTGTATATAGATAGCATAAATAGTGCTTATTTAAAATGAGGATTGCAGAAACACAGCTGAAATATGTGGGCTTTTAAGATTCAACCATGCGAAGCCACTAGAGTGAAATCATTCCCTTAAGACTTTTTTTTCTGTAATCTGCTTGAGAGAAAATAGGTATAAACATCAAAAAAAAAAAAAAAAAGTGTGACTTAAGCCCTTTAAGAGTGTCAGCCAAGTCATTGTAAGCCAAATTTCTGGTGACAGTGACATCTGCTAGGCAGGGAAGTAAAGATGACGTCAAGGTGAAGAGAGACAATACACTTCCGTCCTCTTCAGAAACAAGCTGGGCTTAAACGTTTCTGTGGTGTTACCTAGAAATTCACTGGGGCATTCCCAAGTGTAGAGAAGCTTCCTCTACAATAAAATATGAAAAAGCTAAACCAAATGTATTCTCTTCTTTAATTTTGAAATAAGTCTAATTTGAACAGGCAGTATAGCTTTTATGGAATAGTTTATTTTGAAAAAAAAAAAGGATGAAAAGCTAATTCAGTCTTCACTGGTTTTTCTTAGTTACAAGAATTCGAAGCCGCCATTAAACAAAGAGATGGCATCATCACTCAGCTCACTGCTAACTTGCAGCAAGCCAGAAAAGAAAAGGATGACACAACGATAGAATTTTTAGAGTTGACAGAACAGAGTCAAAAGCTGCAGATTCAGTTCCAGCACGTAAGTATTGCTGGCCCAACAACGCCTGTTGGTATTTGTACTGAATTATGTCCCTTTCACCTTCCGGAACAAACCAAAGCTTACTCTGAAGCCGTTTGCTTCTTAAAAAAAAAAAAAGTGGTAAATTTGGTTGTTATATTAACCAAGAATTTTAATTCATATCTTGAGTGGTTTCCTGCTGTTCTACAAAAATCTTACCAAGACGGACTGAATGGATTTTGTAGGAATTACTCTGGAATTGCACAGCATCTGTGCAGTCCTGACACGGTTTCAGTTAGGTCCTGACTGGACCTACACCTACCATTTACTTTATGTTTACCTTGGGATGCATCTTGGCTACTTTGATATCAACTTGACCCAATGTAGAGTTATCAGAAAGGAGGGAATCAACTGAGAAAATGCCTTCATCAGGTTGGCTGTAAGGACTTTTCTTAATTAGTGATTGATGGGGGAGGTTCCAGCTTGTAGTGGGTGGTGCCATCCCTGTGGAGGTCATCCTGGTTCTGTAGGAAAGCAGACTGAGCAAGCTATGAGGAGCAAGCCAGCAGGCAGCACCCCTCCATGGCCTCTGTCTCACCTCCTGTCTCCAGGTTTCTGCCCTGTTTGAGTTCCAATCCTGACATCCTTTGATGATGAACTATGATGTGGAAGTGTGGAAGTGTAAGGCAAAGAAACCCTTTCCTCATGGCCATTCAGAGCCTGCCCCACATGTGGCCCATATATATGTACTGCCACAAAAACTAGACAAGATTGATGAAGCTAAAAAATTCATGCTGAAAGGGACTGGATATAGATCTCTTCTGAGAGACACATCCAGAGCATGTCCAATACACAGGTCAATGCTAGCAGCAAACCACCGAACTGAGAGTAGGATCCCCTTGGGGGGAATTAGAGGAAGGATTGAAAGAGTTGAGGGAGCTTGCAACCCCATAAGAACAACAATGCCAACCAACCAGAGCTCCCAGGGACTAAACCACTACCGAAAGACTATACATGGACTGACACAGGGCTCCAACTGCATATGTAGCAGAGAATAGCCTTGTTGGGTACCAGTGGAAGGGGAAGCCCTTGATCCTGCCAAGGTTGGGCCCCCCAGTGCAGGGGAATATGGAGGGGGCAATGAGGGGGATGTATAGGGGGAATACCCGTATGGGGGAGGGGGGAAGGGGGAGGGGGAGGGGAAGGGGGAGGGGAAGGGGGAGGGAATGGGGCCTTATGGACATGAAACCGGGAAGGGGAATAACATTTGAAATGTAAGTAAAGAAATATATCTAATAAAAATTTAAAAAAAAGAAGAAAAGAAACCCTTTCCTCCCCAACTTGTTTTGGCATTGTGTTTCATCATTTAGATCTAGTAACTCTGACTAAGACAGAATCTAATTGCATTGATTAGAATTTGACAGCAAGTGATACAAAACAAGTTGAAATATCTTAAGCCAAAGAATTTAATGTAAGTTGATAGAAATCTGACAGAATTTAGTGGCAGAAATACAATCAGGCCTCTGAACAGGATTGGAGGTAGATTCTAAAAAGTTACCGGACTCCAGAAGTATGTTTCTGTGCCACTTCTCCTGGCGTTTTACCCTCAGTCTTGTTTCTCTCACTTGATTTGCCTTTTCAGAATTATCATAGGAAAGATAATTTGTTGGCTCAGTCAGTCCAGGCATAATAACGGCACGTTTGCTAAGATCTCAAACCTCTGTAGGGAACAGAGGTCAGCAGAGTAATACTCCAGACGTCTGTTCACGAACAGTTACTTCAGGATTTAATACGGCGATGCTTCTTTCTGTTTTCAAGTTACAGGCTAATGAAACCCTGCAAAACAGCACTCTTAGTCGAACTGCAACAGATTTACTGCAGGCTAAACGACAGATCTTTACTCTGCAGCAACAGCTGCAAGATTATCAGAAAAAGGAGGAGGACGTCCAAGCACAAATTTCTTTTTTACAAGAGAAAATTAGAATGTTGGAAATGGTAAGAAGTCAGCTAATGTGTAGCAACTTTCTAATTAGTCATTTTTCTCTCTCTTTTATGCATATGAATTACACAATTTTATAATTAAGGCCAACTCTTTGAATATATAAAATAATTGATTTCAGAAGCAGTTGAGAATCTCACACTGATAAAGTTGTTAAGAGAACAAGGCCCACTATTGTGCTTAAGGTGGGCTGCATACATTAACTGGAGGCTCAGGAGAGCCGAGTTTATAACTCAGATATCTTTTTTTTTCCATCTGACGCATTCCTGGTTTTGCTGTGATAGTAGAATTCTGAAAATATCTTTGTAACAAGATAAAATTTTATAGATTTAGTTAAGAAAAATAAATGCAACTGGTTATATACATTATGTTCTATTTTTTGGAATCATATTTAGGAAAGCAGTGCTCTTTGTGGCAAGGGACGGCAATATGAATCACATAGTTTATAATCTTAAATTCTAAGAACAGCCCATTCTGAAAGGTTTGATTTTATTGACTTTTCAAATGGGAAATAAAAATTCAAAAGTGGTTTGGTCTCTACTTAGACCAGTATTTGGATTCACACTGCCCATGTGGCCTGGCAGGGTAGAGCTCTTATACCACACTGCCTGTGTTTATATGTAACAGATATGTTCCATAACATAGCAAGTCAAAAGCACAATCCGTTTTGATTTGTAGTTCAGAAAACCTATTTTTGGTATCATCTGAGTCCTAAGCTAGAGTAGATGTAAACTCAGATTGTTCCAAGTTCAAGAGGCTGCTTAAAAATTCAAATATAAGGTTATTAATTTACAATGATAAGTAATTATCATGGGGAACTATATATTTCATGTCCATTGGATTTTATTTTCTTTCCATGAACAAATGAAGTTAAAAAGACAAGTAGTAGTTAGAGGGTTCATTATTGAGCAGAGGGAAGGTGTTAGGCACTCATGATATGGCCTCAGATTGAGATGAACTGGTGTATGCATCTCATTGTAGTGAAGCTTGTATCTGTGGGCTGGAATCCCTTATCCTGGGTACCACATGCTTACACACACACACACACACACACACACACACACACACACACACACACACACACAGAGCTCAGGTCCATAGTTCTCAGGTCTTGGTCTTCTTCTTGAGCTGTACTGAGAGGAACATTCCAGTATTTTGTCTGATGGCTTTCCTCTGTCTGGGCTTTGTCATTTTTTGACTTTGGAAGTGTTATACATTCATTCAGAGTGCCTTTGAGTTATGTTTGCCAAGGACATTTGTAATGTAAGTCACCTGCTTATAATAGCCCTGACCAGTTCTGTAGATTTTATTTCATGCTCAGTGTCTGAGTCTGAAGCTTTTCCTCACAGAGATCAGTAAACCACAGATCCAGAACTCTGCCCAGGCTTCTTCTCACCTCATTGCTTTGCTGTGACTGCAGTAATGACTGTGCTTGCTGTCGTTGTCTGGGCTTAGTTGTTGTCCAGAATTACATAATTGACCCCAAATGGCAACTGGGGGGAAATTTCTGTTTTCAAGTTTCTGTTTGAATTGAAATTGTAATCTTGCACAGTATGTCGTAGCTATAGTTGATGTAGATGTCACGTAAATGCCCAGCATTGAAATTAAGGCAGACTCATAGGAGCAGACTTACAGGAGATTTCCTTCTCCTATTGCATGGAGCTACCTGGTCATTGGAACTCCTTCGGGTCACTACAGTTAGTGGGAGTCACCTGAACTCATTTGTAATTTTTTTTCTTAGCATTTTGAGAAAGTGTACAGCATTACTATTAGCTATCAAAATATTAAACAATTGGGATATTATTCAGCTAACTTTAAAAAGTGAGGATATAATGGCTTAGCAAAGATTTAGTAGGTTTTAAAATATATTAGGGTTATCACTTATTTGTCTGGAGGTTGACCTCAGGTGACCAGAGCCATCTTGTTAGCCTAACAGGAGGTTTTTCTTTTCATTCTGTTTTGGCAGTGCTGGGAAAACCCAGTACTCATGTCTGCTAAGTACATCAGCTTTCCTAAGAGGGTCAGGGCTGCTGTTGTACTTGTCATCAGTATCCACATGGGAACGCTTGGGGAGTGGGCACAGCAGTTCCTCTTTGTGGAATGATATAGCCTGACTTCAGTTACCAGAAGGTTTTATGCTGTCTCTCTTTCTTTTTCTCCCTCTGAAGGAAAAAGACAGAAAAGTGGAAAGCTTAAATACAAAAGAAATAGAGGAAAAGCAGGCAATCATTGAGGAGTTGAATACAAGAGTAATAGAAGAAGAGAGAAAAACTGCTGAGCTAGAGAATAAAGTGACAACTGCTGATGAATTACTAGGACAGCTCCAAGGACAGGTTACAGAAAAGGATCAGGAGATCAAAAGCCTGAAACTAGAACTGGTCAACTCTCAGCAGAACGAGCGGAAGTGTTCAGAGGAAATCAAAGAGCTAATGAGGACAGTTGAAGAACTCCAGAAGAGAAATCTCAAGGACAGCCAGCTGGGGACCGGCACCGTGCGAAGGGTGGAACAAGAAACACAACGGAAACTAAGCCTTCTCCAGGCAGAGCTGGATGAGATGTATGGGAAGCAGATAGTGCAAATGAAACAAGAATTAATGAAACAGCACATGTCTCAGATAGAGGAGCTCAAATCCCAGCACAAGAGGGACTTGGAGAACACCTTGAAGTCAGACGCAAGCACTACAGTCAGTAAAGAGCAGGTAAACTTGATGAGTGCGGCCATAAGCGAACTCAATGTAAGACTGCAGGATACTCATGCTCAAAAGGAAAAACTCAAGGGAGAGCTCGGGGCAGCTCTGGGAGAAAAATCAGCTCTACAGAGTCAGTTTGAAGACCTGTTAGAAGAGGTCAGGTTTTTACGAGAGCAAGTGCAGAAGGCTAGACAGACAATAGCAGAACAGGAAAACAGACTGAGCGATGCGCGCAAGTCCCTGAGCACAGTGGAAGACTTAAAAGCTGAGATCGTTGCTGCCTCCGAGTCCAGAAAGGAGCTCGAGGTCAAGCACGAGGCTGAGATTACAAATTACAAAATAAAACTCGAAATGCTAGAAAAAGAAAAAAATGCCGTGCTAGACAGAATGGCGGAATCCCAAGAAGCAGAGTTGGAGAGGCTGAGGACACAGCTCCTCTTCAGCCACGAGGAAGAACTGTCCAAACTGAAAGAAGACTTAGAGGTCGAACATCGAATAAACGTTGAGAAGCTTAAAGATAATTTGGGCATCCACTACAAGCAGCAGATAGACGGCTTGCAAAATGAAATGAATAGGAAGATGGAGACTATGCAGTGCGAAACAGACAACCTGATAACTCGGCAGAATCAGCTAATTCTGGAAAACTCAAAGCTAAGAGATTTACAGGAACACCTCGTTAACTCAAAATCAGAAGAGATGAATCTTCAGATCAACGAGCTGCAAAAAGAGATTGAAATCCTCAGACGAGAAGAGAAGGAAAAAGGTAGCCTTGAACAGGAAGTCCAGGGGCTACAGCTTAAAACTGAACAACTGGAGAGACAACTGAAGGAGAAGGGAGATGACCTTCAAGAAAAATGTGCACAGCTGGACGCAGAGAACAGCGTTCTTAAAGATGAGAAGAAAGCCCTTGAAGACATGTTGAAAATGTACACTCCTCTGGACCAAGAGGATCCCAGCACACGCAAGTCGGAAGACCCGAGGTGGCAAAAGGAAGTAGGGATGCTGAGGAAGGAGAACGAGGACCTTCAGCAGCAATGCCTTCATCTAAGCGAAGAGATCGAGAAGCAGAAGAATACCTTTGCGTTTGCTGAGAAGAACTTTGAAGTTAACTATCAGGAGTTACAGAGGGAGTATACTTGTCTTCTCAAGATAAGAGACGACTTAGAAGACACACTAGCTAAGCAGGCCTTGCAGTATGAAAGTAAGCTGAGCGCGCTGGAGGAAGAGCTCCATTCGCAAAGAGGAAGTCCGACCACGCCACCGAAGGGGGAGAATTCTGGGTTTGCTGCCAACAGAACTTTCCCATTGGAGCCGCTGGAAGTCGGCGAAGTTGTAGAAAAAGATACAACAGAGCTTATGGAGAAGCTGGAAGTGACCAGGCGAGAGAAGTTGGAGCTCTCAGAGAAAGTCTCTGGTCTTTCTGAACAACTAAAGCAGACACATGGTACGATTGATTCTCTAAGTGAAGAGGTCAGAGCCTTAAAGCAGGAGAAGGAACAGCTTTTATTGAGATGTGGAGAGCTAGAACTCCTCACTAATGCTAATGGGACAGAAAATGCATCCGTCTGCCCTGTGCAGAGGAGTCCTTACCAAGCTGGGCCTGTGATGGGGACGGTCAGGGATTCTCAGGGACCTATTTCTAAAGTCAGCGAAGATTTGGCTGAAGAATCAAAACCAATGACAGAAGATAAAATTCCCTTTAAAGAAAGTGGGAGAGAACCGTTGCTTTTGCCAACAAGAACAAAAAAACCATCTCGAGTGACAGTTGAACCATGTGAAAGTGAAAAACTCCAGCAAGAGCTTTATGCCCTCAAAGCCGAGCAGGTATGTCCATGTGCTCTCAGAATCACAGGGAAACACAGATTCACACACAAGCAGCCCACTTCCAGGAAGCAGATCCACGCCCTCACTGGGAGGGAAGGTGAACCCTGGCATGGGGCTCTCAGTTTCTGTCAGTCAGGTGTCAGTTTACCTAAACACTGTTGCCTCTCTTTCAATTAATCTCTTATGCTGATCAGAAAATAAGCTAGGGTAATCCTTTTTACATCCTTTTCTCCTTCTTAAAGAGAGAAGTTACTGTTGGGAGACTTGGTCTCATTTTATATCATAATCACTTTGCTTTAGTATCCATTATTTAGAGCATTTCATACTGATGTCCTCTAGTATGAAATTTCAAGTTTTCAGTTAGAATCCCACAATTGTAAAGCAAAGCAAAACAAAAATCCTAAGTTTTCTGCTGCTCTGAATTACTCAGTGCTCATGGAATCATATTTCTGGGCGCTGAGGCTTAAGGCCTAGAGTTTTTGAGTCTTGATACCTGAGTGAGGAAAAAAAATACCGTTAACTCTTCAATATAAGGCAAGGTCTTAAAAATGCATATAATAAATATTCTAGATTCATTCTGCTGCTGTGGTAAAGCTGACCAGAAGCTGTTGTTGTAAAATTATATAAAAAATACTGTCTTTTACCCTGCACTAGATCTGTCACTGTAGATATCTGTGATATGTGATATCTGATAGAAATCTTCATCTCAGTCAGCAAAGCCTCTCACCCGCTCTGCTCCATCCCATGTCAATGGCCTGTCTCTGAGCCTGGCCTCAATCCCTCTACACATTCAGTTCCCGAGGCGGGCTGCCACCATGCAGAAGTATAGATCCTAATTCCGTGGTGGCTCGGTGTTCCAGCTGCCGCATACGCTCTTAAACTTAGTTCGTCACAAGAAAGAACACACAATAGCCTTTGATCTAATCAATAAGATATAATTGCCCACCTAAACATACAAAGCCCTGTACACATCCATCCCTCAAGGACATTCATAACAACCTGTAGATGTGCAGAGTGGAACCTTGGGAGAGGAAAGGATTACAGGTGGTTCAGACTTCCAGGTCACAGTCCAGAAGTGAGGTCAGAAGCTCAATCATAAAACCACACAGGAATGACCCACAACATAGCATTTTATCACCATCCCATTGGCAAAATAACTGACTTACTGATACGGATCTAAGGACGTAAGCATCCACATTTATCTTAGTTCAATTATATAAAATATTATTTGGCTACTAAAGCTGGGCCTGTGCATCAGCTCTGACCAGCAGTTACGTTCCTGACGGCAGCGACACTTGGAAACAGGCAGAACGAGTATTTCTTAAGCTTCCTGAACCAGGTCAGAGGGCAGACACCATGGACTCGTGTCAGCAAGAGCTGCAGATGAGTCTGATGCATCCTGGACGCTCACTCGCCAAGCGTTCACCCACTTGTCGTAGGTGCTTATCTGTAATAATTAACCACCTTTTGATTTAAAGGACCCAAGCTTGCGAAAGTCTAGTTGGTCTCCACCAAGGGAAGTGCTCCAGTTGTGGATTGTTCATTTATGCTGCCCTGCAATCAAAATGAATGAGCCTGTCGCATACACGCATTGATGTCAGAAGCATTTTTATTGATATTTTTATATTTGATAGAAAAAATGCAAAGGAATTTACAAAATGAGTGCCTTTGCATCAGTACACAGAAATACACACTATAATGTGCTGTTTACGTGTATTGGGGAAATGATAGTAGACACATTTCAGATTTTTTTGGTAACAGTTCCTTGTGAGCAAGAAATAATCAAACATCATGAATTTAATTTTGTCTCTAATGTTTTCTTTCTTATTTTAAGGAGCTTTAGATAGATAGAAGAAAAAAATGACAAGACATTGGGATTTATTAATTTGAGTTTTGAGTACATTGGTATTTATTTACATTATTTTCATTTTGTAGCTGTGAAACATTATTTAAGAGATTCTTGCTAGCTATACCAACCTATTTACCATCACACTGAGTTAATCAATAGAAACATGATACTGTCTTTCTTGAGCAAGACAAGCGGTTTGGTGCATCTGGAAGAGGTCTCTAAAGCAGACCAGCTCCTCCACACGAGTTTGAAAACTGTGACGTGTTTTCTCCTTTGAAGTTCAGTCCATGTAGAGAAATCGAATCCGAGCTGCTACTTCAGCTTTTCCTCATGCTTACGCCTGTTCACTTCAAGGACGATCTGAGGCTGCAGATGGAAGCCCAGCGCCTGTGCCTTTTTGTGGTTTATTCAACTCATGCGGATCAGGTTCGTGCATATATGGAGAAGGAGAGAGAGGAAGCTCTTTGCAGCCTTAAAGATGAGCTCGTTTCCGCTCAACAGAAAAAGATCGACGAGCTTCATAAGATACACCAGTGCCAGCTCCAGCATGTTAAAGTACAGGAGACAGGTAACCAGCCTCTGACTAATGTCCACGAAACACATAAGCGTCCCTTAAAGTATCATTTGGTAATCCTGGCCTTGTCTCCGGCCCCGTGGGGTAAGGGGCTCTCCATCTGATTCCCGGATTTGTTTATTCATGTCACTGAGGTGCCCGGGACAGCAAAGCTCACTGCCTCATTTCCTCATGGAAATAAAGCCATTCAGAAAGTGCCCAGAAACGGACTGTGAACGGAGCCGTGCTAAACCATACTGGAGGAAGCACCAGTGGAGAGAGATTGGCTGTGTGTCTAGGGCATGCGTTTATCATTGGCTGGACTATTTCCTGAAGTATCCCAGACTGACAAGTAGCCCAGATCACTCCAGGGTGAATACACAGCATGGGAGGAAGAGGGAGAGGCGATGAGTGTTCTGTAACGGTGGAGCAGAGCAGTTGGGTTGGGAACTGTGGGGCGTTTCTGAAATGTTAAGTATAGACCTGCAGAGAGAGACCCATTTTGGAGAACTGAAAGTTCAAGTTGTTTAAGAAAGTAGTGAGGGATAAGCTGAAGCGAGTGGCCAGTGCCTGATTAGAAGACCCATATACCTCGGAGGAGGAGGCTTAAACTTCCTGCTACGGCTTTTAAGTAGAGGAGGCAACAGTGATATTTTTATTTACGAGGACACCCATGTGCTTAATTGGGAAAAATTAAGTAATTGATGGGCAGATCAGTTAAACAACCTTAGCTATAGCCAATAAATGTTGAGACCGGAAACAAAATGACAGTGAAACTTAACAGTCGGAGCTAAATGCTGTCACTGTCAATTTATAGCAGCAGCAAAGGTGGGAGGAGTTGAGAATATTTCTGACTTCTCTTGCCTATGTGGTTTCAGTCACAAAGAGGAGCAGACCATAGACAATATAGTCAGTTTAGAATACTCCGAGTATATATGTTAACTTGGAAAAGAAATAGTCACTAATCACTAATCAGCTAAAAGGAGTGGGCCAAAACCCAGGGGAGACTTTTAGGCTAAAAAAAAAAAAAATACAGTCTGTGTGGAGCTGAAAGACCAGAGTCCCTAAGGCCAGAAGTAGAGTGAGATGCCCTGGAGACTGGAGGGTAAGCAGAAAGCCTTGGTGGCACCGTGGGAAGGACACTGAAGAGACCACAGTGGAAGGCAGAACCTGTTAGGGGGCAGCTGTTGTTGAGGATTTGTAATTTTCTACTCTGGCTTCCTGTCCTTTAGCCACTGTTGGCTCCCATATTTACCATTAGGAATGAGGTCCTTAAGTCTCCGGTGGAATTGCGCTGTTGAACAAAGTTAAGATTTCAAGAGTCACTTAAAGAAGGATGGCAGTTTTTCGTTTCCAGAGTTTTCTTTTTGTTTTTGTTTTTTAATGCAGTAAGATTTTGCATGCATTGTTTGTATGTTTGTATTGATACCTCTTCAGATAGCCTGTCTAGTGTTTTCTGTTGACAGTCGAGTGTTCTATTACTAGGTGATAAAGCAGTTTAGTGAGTGGTGATTAGTGTTTCTGAAAAGAGAAGAGAACAGAAAATATATATATTTAATAATTAATTAATGAATTTAATTTTGCAGTGCTAGGGCTGAGACCCAAGGCTTGCACATACTAGTCAGAGTACCCACTACCCTCCCACTGAACTCTGCTCCTGCACAAAAAGATAGCAGCTCGTTTGTGAGAGCTGTGAGGTTTGCAAGGATGCATTTAATGGATAAGTATACAGATATATTTCTTGGGTTGGAATGTAGAATCCTGAATGTATAAACCCTTTTATAGAATAGAAATTGCAAATCTTAGAAATTTATCTGAGACAGTTACATTGCACATTTGGAAGAAATTGAAATGTGTCTTATTTTAGGGAAGCTTCTAGTCTTATTCTAGGGACGCTTCGGTGATAGCATTAAAATATGACAGCATTACTCGCATATGTGCAGCAAATAGCTCACGTGTGGTGTTTTCTGCTAGGTAACGAGCCTTTACAGGTGCTCATTGAACGGCTTCAAAAGGCAGTGTCTGAGAAATGCTTTCACATCTCAAAGGTAAGATGTTACTTTAAAAGAGGCTTTGGATGAGAGTTACCAAAATCAACATTGCTACTGATTTAATGAACAGAATAATCCACTCATGTTTGCCCAAATCTCTTGCGTCTAGAACTGTACTTACCAAGTATTCCTGAGTTTTGAGCTTAAAGGAGCATTTGACTTTTTTCTGATAGCCAGTTTGGAACAATAGGACATTAGAGCTATGGATGTGACTCGGACCCAGCGCTTGCCTGTTGTGTTTGAGGTCTTGAGTTGGGTTTCTGGCACCACAAAAAGGAACAAAGAAATTGAGATAAGTTGTGTCTCCAATAGTGCAGACTCTATAATCATTGTTCTTGTCAGAGAGTTACTATTTAACCTTCCAAGCAAACAGTTTGTTCATTAAAACTTTACCTTTGTGGCTGTGCTGAAGTAGCAGTATGCCAGTTATTGACTGCGTGCTTAACTTTGAAACATGCAAGAAATGGCAGCAGCTTTAAAAGTTGGCTTTTAAGTCTTTTAAATCTTTGGTGGTTATTTCCAGTTGAGTGAGAAACAAAGGTAAAACTAAATCGGACAGCTTGTCAGGTCATAGAACATGAAATGGCGTCTTACATGATGGAATTTTCAGTTTCTCTGGGGAACATGGTGCTGGATACTTTTAACGTTGTGTGTGTGTGTGCAGACTACAGAAAATACTCTGGCATATTATTGAAAGGACATTAGTATAACCTCCTCCTTGATGGATTTTCATTTTGGTAGGTTTGACAGACCTCTCAAATCGTCATCTTTGAACTTTCTCTCCTTGCGATGTTCAAGATAGTTGACATAGTAATGAGATATTTTTATGGCAGAGCAATCACATCAGAGTGGGAACTATGTGAGGGAGTGATGGCTTACTCTTCATTGTATATTTCAACATTAAAAGAGAACAGAAAAATCCATAATATTTTGTATAATTAAGATTATCCATATTTTCCTGATAAAAGAATAATTTCATGCCAAAGAGAATGTTTTTCCTGTAGATTGATTTCATATATGGAGGGAGAGGGAATTCAGAATCCATTCATACAATTTCGAACTTCTTTTGCATTTAGGTTAATGTTTTCTAATACTTAGGAGAAGAAATTAAAATTTTAATTTAAAATATTCAATTTTGTTAACAGACCCTAAACAATGTTTTCGATGAATGTTATACTCCTTTAAAATGTGAAATGAATATAGAAGAGAAAGAGAATTCTGGTGTTTACACTTCTCAAAATCAAAGCCCAGAATTACGAGAGTATAGATACGAAGTCCAAGGTAAAAGCTTACTGTGCTGTAAACAGTATTTACTTTGCTTAAGTCAACTGCTTATAAACTTAACTTTAATCACAACTTAATTAAGACAAGTTTTCTTAGCATCTTTTTTTTAGCTATGGAATTTATATTTAGTGTATTCTTTTCATCTTTATAGTACTATACAGATAAATACTTGTTTTTCTTGTTTCTTTATTCTTGAATTTTTTCATTCCAGTCTAATTCTTAGTGTTAACTGTTATAACTGTAGATCCTAATCTTTAAAAATTAGAGTTTACTAAGTTTCAATTAATGGTTTATAATTTTAAAAGTGGATACAAAATTGAGAATTGAGATACATTAAGAGATAACCCTTGCCTGGTATGGTGGTGCACAAAAACTTGAGATAAAGTTTTCAAGTTAATGTCATACCAATTACTTCATAGTAATGATTCTTAAACTTGTTTTACTAGATGTATGGTTTTATTACCTCCTGATATGTTTCTAAAGTTAGAAGTAGATATATCATGTTTTTTAAAAGAGGTAAGCTTGTACTGTGAAATGAAATTATTTTAATTGCTTGTTTTTCATTCAGACTTTCAAGAAAACATGCAAATCCTTCTCGGTAAAGTAACGGAAGAGTGCAGCAAGCTCTTGGTACTGCAGACACGTTTAAACAAGGTCTGTGGGATAGAGAATGTGATATTTGCTTTTCTACCTGCTGTTCTGTCAATCAAGAAGTTCTGAAATAAGTGAACATGGGGAAGGATGCTAGAAACACTAAGTCATTTGTATGTTTGTATTGGAGCATTTATATCCTGAGCTGAAGAAACTTCCAGAATTTGAATGATATGTAACTTCCTGAGACAGTTTTTAAGCCATAATGAAGTGTAAATGGATGCCAAATGTTAACATATAGAACCATCATATCTGCTTTCTGGAGTTTAAACAAAGGGACACAGTAGAACAATAGAATATCACTAAACTACGTGTAGTATTCTTTAAGGCAATAGGTTTGTCTTTATGTGTTAAAGAAGATCAATAGTTGTTTTGTGCATAGCTGATGTCACCTTTAACATTATTTAACACTATCTTTGTGTCCTTTTGTCGGTGTCCCCTCTGGTGGGCCAGCTTTCTGTGTCCCACTGCTTTCTGTGCTGGTTCAGTTAGCACCTGGCTGCTGACTGCTGGCTCTGCCCCAGCCTTCAGACCAATACTGACTACAGCATTGTGTCTGCTTTTAGTAGAGTCACTTAACACACTGCCATTTTTCCTGTGTGAATGTAAGATTATGCTTAGATTGTGTGCCAACAGCACTGACGTGAGCTTAGGAGTCCACAGGTTTCTGTCAAGTAGCAGATAGGCAACCTCCACAAGTGTTCACACAGACCATAGTGCTTTCTGTAGCAATGGTAACCCACAATTAGCATTCAGGCTGGTCCATAGTAGCACAGAGAACTGTTTATCAGTTAGGTTTTCTAATTACTGCCAAGAGAAAAAACTTGGAAGCAGCCTGTCTAAAGACAGATATCTCAAAACTGTTCTCTTGACTGTTCTGCGTACATTGGGTAATGAGTGGAGTGACATAGCAAGTTAGCCATAATTGCCCAAGCATCGCACAGTCCATCAGCATCAGGTCAAGACCACGGCGATCACTCCACAGCTTTAGTACTTGTTTCAGCCAAATGAACCCCAACTCTCGCTCCTGGGCTCTGTGGCATGCCCTTCCTTCTGCTAGGGTCCCCATCCTCTTCTGTACTTCTTTGCGTGCTCCTATTTCTTGTTACAATTAGTTTAAGTATTGCTTTGTTGTATGGTCTCTGGCTGCCGTCCTTGGCTTAGACTTCTCTTTCTGTTTCTCGGATCCTTCTCTTAAACCTAGATGCTTGGTTACCCATCTTTCTGTTTCAGTGCTCTGTCTTAAGTGTTTTTTTATTTTTTTTTATCACATTACTTTTTATTTTAATTGTTTGCTCATCTGCCCCGTCCACAAGATTCCAAACTTTCAACCGAGAACCCTGCATTTATTCCCTCTAGTTAGCACAGCACGGGGACTGCACATAATAAAGGCTTAGTCGGTGTTCGTGAGTTGAGTAAATATTATACTGTAAAGTTATATTATCTGGGGCTTTTATTTTTTTCCCAGGGTAGTAGTGGGTAAGATTCCTCTGTCTAGACATACTCAGGGGGTTGGAGAATGGCTCAGCTAAGTCCTTCCTCTGCAAGAAGAGGACCTGAGTTTAATCCCTCCAAACCCATGTACAGGAGGATGTTCTGTAATCCCTGTTTTGGGGAGGTAGAAGCAGAAGGATCCCTGGGTTTGCTGGCCAAAAAGTCTAGCCTAATTGGCAAGTTTCAGATGCATGGAGGAACTGTCTAAAAAAGCAAGATAGACACTGACAGAGGAAAGTACCTGATCCTGACTTCTGACTTCTAAGTACATGCACACCCCATATACATGTACATGTACAAAACGCCCATATATACACGTAATACCTCTCTCTCTCTCTCTCTCTCTCTCTCTCTTTCTCTCATAAGCGCGCACACACACACACACACACACACACACACACACACACACACACACACACACACACAAAGCAAGGAGTTAGGGAACATCCAAGATCCAGGAGGTAGGAGTGTGGTAGAGGACTCCTTATGTGGACAGTAGAGAGCAACTGAAATAGCCTATAGGAACATAGTTTTTCCTGTAACTGGCTGCTTTTCATCATATGCTATATTTGTCTATTCTGGCAAGTCAAGACTCTTTCCCCCTTGCTATTAAAGCTCCTTGTAATTTAGATATTGTTTATTTAACTAGCTTTTTTTTTGCCCTTTTATCCAACTTAAGCCTCTGACAGCAAGGTCATTGACTTTGCTCGTTAAAGTGTAGGTCCTCTCACAGGGCTTTCCCAGAAAGCCATTGCTGTAAATGGTTAAGGCCAAGATCAAGTCTTGGTTCTTCCTCATCACTCAGATTCACTTGAGTCTTCTGAGTCCCTGTTATTACATTTAGACTTCACAATGTTGCTTTCTCCACTAGTCTTCACTCCCTCAGCTAGTTAATAAATTCTGTGAGGTCCAATAGACTCAGCGTGTGTCTGTGTATGCACACTCTTAAGCTGATTTTGTAATCTTCCTCTGCCTTGTCTCAAAGTTGGACACGTAGATTCTTAAATGTTTGAAGAGTGCATTGTCATGAGCAGCGCCGCTTGCATAAACCCAACATCCAGAGGTAAATAGAAATTTTGTTGTCAAGTACTGATAATAAAAATTTGATGTGGTGTAAATTTTAAAGGACTTTCAGTTCAGATTTCTGTGAAACATTTGTTTTTTTGGAAGTGAATGTTCCTCTGGATATAAAAGAACATTGCTAATACAGTTTCATTCCCATGGGTATGACAGGAAACAAAATGTTTGATTCAGAGCAGCACAGGTTTAGGAGATAAAAGAACAAACCTGATGCAAACTTCTTTGATTGTTTTCAAGATTTCCAAGTCCAGGATCGTATCCTCAGGCCACTGTTCTTCTTTTTTTATAGATTAATGAACAACAAGTTGACGGTGTGACATTCGAGTTTGCTGAAGAAAATGTAGCAGAAGTGGAAGCAGGCCTCCTGTCAGGCCGTTCTCAGAGTGGCTTACAGGGTGCAGGTAAATCCCAAGCGTATAGCACAGTGCTGTACTTTTACACTGAAGGGTTATACATTTGCTTTTTTTTTTTAACTTGATAATTTGATGACTTGAGCATTTCATGGTCATCTTCTTGTTCAGTTTTCTCATCTGAAGTGAAAAGCTAAGACTTCTCATCTCTGGGCTTTTCTCACGACTTATAGTCTGTGTTTCTAAGTTGTTTTAAACATAAAGATGTAAAACTGTTAGATTTAATAGTGCTACAGCCACGAGGATAGAGTGATCTTGACTCAGCTCAATTGTTTTCCTCAATGAGAATTTCTCTCTTGTTTTCTTCAATGAGAATGAGCGAAACTGTAATCACTAAAAGCATAATTTTAAAGAAATGTGAGTACTTTCTGTACACACAGTTAAGTAAGTTTGCTTTGTCACCAAGAAACTTGTACCAAAGTGTGCTTTGATTCTGCTCCTGTGACACAGATGTCAGTCATGAGAGCAAGGTGTCTGAGTATGAGAGGCAAGTCCAGGAGCTACAGAGCCTCGTGGCCGCCGGACAGCTGCAGCTGAAGGAAACCGAAGCAAACTACAGAGCAGAAATCCAGTGTTTGCAGGAAAGACTTCAGGCTGTCAGTGAGGCCACAGTTCAGCCGAGGTATGCGTGTGCTGTCTCATTCAGCATGTCCAGAGAAGCTATTTTAAGACTAAAATGTAACCTGACCAGAGAGATAAGAATTTCAGCGGATCCTTCAGTGCCTTTGAGACATACGAAATAAATGTGGACATTTTACTACTGGAATTTACTTACATTGTCATAAAGCTGTTATTTTGCAGGATTAAATCATAGAGTGGGTGCCTCTTTTTTGTGTATTCTGTACCTACTTTGACCTGACCTGCCCCTCAGCAGTGTAAGGTAGAACCATTCCACTGAGCGTCCTTCACTTTGTTGCACTATGCTGACACTCTCAGTGTCTAACTTCAGAGCGCTCCTCTCTTAGTTTTCTCCTTCTGCCTGCACTCCTGCCCCCCACCCCCATATCTGTCTTCTAATCTATGACAAGTTCCTATTTTTCTCTGCCTTCAGAGTACAGGGACCTGTACCACGCACTAGGCCCTGCGCTTTTTCCTTCTAGTCTTTCTATAGAGTCAACTCAGCACCAGCACTTTGCTCCTTACCATTTAAGACAGACCCTATTACTCGCTGCTCCTCTGTCCTGCACAGTAAGTGCCCTCACCTAGGTCCCGGGACCTCCCCGAGTCTTCTCATATACTTGGCTGTCACTGCTCCCAGACTTAGCTTCCTCCTTGAGGTCAGTAAATATATCAGGCTGTTTCTGCTTAAGGAGTTTTGGCTGGCACTGCCTTACCCCTGGCATAGCTTCTCCACTTGCTGACATGTCCAGCCCCTCACTGCCATCGGATCCTTAACGAAGAGCATACTGTCATGAGTTCTTTGGTCACCTTAAGTGAATTAGGATTGCCTCTGGTACAGAACTGTAAACCTTTGGGAGAAAGGGGGATCTGGATCATTAAGTAACTGATTTTCTCTAAGGCCTGGCAGCTTCCTGCACACAGTAGGTGCTCATCGGATACCTGATGAGTGCTTTATGATTTACTCTGCAAGTGTGCTTGAACCTGGAGCTGCTGCTCTAACATTTCAGGTTTATTCTGACTTGACTTACTCTGCTGTTGTTGAACTTTTGTCTTCATAGGCCTTTGTTAATAGGACAGCCATACAGTTCTTTTTAATTAGTGGAGAGCAGACACCGATTCTTACATCTTTGAGAGCAGTCTTACTCTTTATCTAAGACCTCCATGGAGGCTTTGGCAGTCCTATAATGCCCCAGGTTCTTTGAGCCAGTACTTGCCAAACATTCCCTTACATCAGAAACATTAGAGATTTTTAGAGTTTAATTTATTGGTTTTAGATATGTATAATAATTACTTAATTGTATACTTGGAGTCAGGTCACAAGATAAATAATATATCCAGCCTATGGATTAACATTTAGAAACCACTGCTGCAGTCTCAGTCTGTATTTCGAACAATCTGTTATTAGTGGTTAGTTAGAGACTAATCTTTATTAGTGATGCTTTCTCTAATGTGAAGAAAGGTGCTATGGGTCTGGGGAGCATTCCTGAGAATGTAGGCTGCTTTGTTTTTTTCCATTTCGGCTCATACTGCCCTTCTTACATTTTTAATTAATAATTTACTATTCTTAAAAAATAAAAATAAAAAGAATTTACTATTCCTTGTCATTAGATTCAAAATAGTTTAAGAAGAACAGAATCTTCATTTAACAACCTTCTAAGTGACCTCCCACCAGAACCTTCTTAGACAAATATTTGAGATTGAATATCTATGAATTTTAGAGCCATTTGTCCTCTGCAGTAATCTTTGCTGGCTATGTGATCAGGAACAGATTACACCACCTCTAAATAGTAACAGATAATAATAGTTTTCTTTAGTATCCTGAGGCGTAAATGAAACAAGTTGTGAAGAACGTTGAGTAGATACTGTGGAAAGGGTCAGTTGTACAAAGAAGTTCAAAAGTTTCTGCACAGCAAAAGAAATTATCAGCAGAGCAAATATCTAGCCAGCAGAGGGAGAGAAACCTTTGCCATTGGGGTAATATCTAGAATCAACAAAGAACTGCAAAAATGTAACCAAAACTGCCAAGTAACAAATGGGTTAATGAAATGAGCAGATGATTCTCAGGAGGAGAAACACAAATGGCCAGTAAGTATTTCTGCAAGCACTCCATATCCTTATCTGTTAGGAAAATGCAAATTAATGACATTCTACTTTACCTTAGTCAAAATGATTACTATCAAGAAGTTGAATGACAGGGTTGGGGATTTAACTCAGTGGTAGAGTGCTCCTCAGCTCCGGGGTGGGGGGGTGGGGAGGTGGGGGGGTGGGGGGCGGAGAAGTTGAATGACAACTCCATGCTGGCAAGGATGTAAGGACAGAGGAGTCCTTCTGCATGATTGGCGGGAGAGCAAACCAGTACAGCCATTGTGGAACTCGGTGTGGCGTTCTCTCAGGAAATTAAAAATGGAGCTGCTGTATGACGCAGCTGTAATCCTGGTCCTACACCAGAGGCTCCATATGCTAACCCAGAGATACCTCCACATCTATGTTTATTGCTACCCTAATCATAACAAATGGTAGAACCAGCCTAGATGTCCATCAGCAGGTGAATGGATAACCAGAATACTCAGCATATTTAACAGTAGAATTTTATTCAGTTGTAGAAAAAAAGTGAAATTATAAAATTTGCAAGAAACTTAATGAATCTGTAAAGCATAATATTAAGTAAACTCAGAAAGAAAAATATTCTTCCTCATATGCTGCCAAACTTGTAATGACTCTGTGTGTGTGTGTGTGTGTGTGTGTGTGTGTGTGTGTGTGTGTGTGTGTGTGTGTAAATGTAAGGCTTAAAAAATTAGAAAGGAAAGCCCAGCAGTTTTGGCATACAACTTAATCCAAACACTTAAGATGTAGAGTCAAATGGATCTCTGTGAGTTTGAGGCCAGCCTGGTCTACAGAGTGGGTTCCAGGACAGCCAAGGGCTACACAGAGGAAACCCTATGTAGAAAACAAAACCAAACAAAAATATCAGGAGACCTAGAGAGTAAAAAGAGTTAGTTACATTTCTGTAGTATTGTCTAGTAGAATACCAGGAAAATAGACTAAGGGATGGTTACTGATATATGTGACAGACATGTTCACCGAGGCATACTGTGAGAAAAATACTACAGTCCTGTGTTGCTTGGCAGAGAATATGGAACATGATTGCATTTATATAAAGGGTGAAATCACAGAAGAAGGGACTGGTGGACGCATCCCGTTTAGAGGGTAGCTGTGAATTCAGTGTTAATTAAACTGGTCTTTTTCAAATTGGAATACGTACCAATAAAGCTTACAGAATGAAGTGATTGTCAATGAAGCGCCAGGATTTCAAGTATTACACTTAACAGCTATGACTTTTACTTTAGAAAAATATAGATGGACTCATCAAAGACATATTTATAATATCTGATACTGTAGCATTGTTTATACTACTAAGTATTTGACTGAGAAGTTAAGTTATGTGAGTCAGACAGTGACATCATGTTTATATGGTCAGCTTTAGAGCAAAATGTGAGAGAGAAAAGGAGAAAGAAGAGTAGAACAAAATAGAAAAAGAAATTAGAAAAAGAATGAAGAAGGCAGTATGGATCTACTTGAATGGGGATTGTGTAATTGTATTTCCTAAGACTGAAAATTATAATTTTTCTCCCTTTGTCTATTTCTGTGTTCCTAAATGTTCATGTTGCTTTACTTTTATTACTCAACCTAAACATTTTAGGAAAAAAAAAATCAATTAGTGAATGCCTTTAGGACAGCATAGAATAGAGACATAAAGGTGAAGAATACACAAATACATTACAAACAGCAGAGTCTAGTGTTACTTGTAAAGAGCAGCCTCCTCTCCTGCCGCTGCACCAAGGCCCACTGCAGGCACAGGGGCTCGTTCTGACTTCCGCTGTGTCCTCTTCCAGGCCTCAAGGCGGGGACAGGGAGATGCTTTATAAAACATTTTATTTTTGACTAAATTTATCTTCAATAACTTTATAAAATTAATGGCTATAGATGTACATTTTAATATACTTTATAAAGTGACATAAAGTGTATTTGTTGATCTGTAAAAGTACTCTTCTTACATTTCATTCCCTTCAAATATAAAAGTTAGACGGGAACGAGACTCAGGTTACAGTGTCTGTAAGCCTGGGCTTGCTGGTTTTTGTTTCCCAGTCCGTGTGTGGATGCTATAAACTTTGGATTAATAATGACTGAAACCTCTTAATATCTCCACCCTCTTTTATTTATATTTAGCTTATCCATGGACTCAGTGGTGTTTAAAGGATCTGGTGCCCAGAAACCAGTGTACTGTGGGAGCTGTCTAAGAGAGCAGGTGGACGGCACAGCAGAGGTATTCCATTTCTTATCTTTATTTTTAAATCAGTAAATAACCTGATTTTTCTTACTGCCATTTGTATGAATGTGATTTGTTAAATAATTAAACACTAAAGATTTAAAATATTTAAAGAAACTTGCATTATTTTCTTAGCGCAGGCAAAACACAGAGAAAGGAGGGTTTTTTTGTTATCCAAATATATTACCAATTTAAATTTTGCCCTGATTTTTTTTTCATTTTGACAAAAGCGTGGTTCCATCATTTCCCTTGTTCCTTTTCCATACTCAGGTCTCCACGATGTGCCCCTCTTACACACACACACACACACACACACACACACACACACACACACACACACACACACACACTATGTGTAGGAGTTCAGCTTCAGTCCTGATTTTCAGTGTTCTGAAATCCCCAAGATCCAAGGTGCTGGTGCTGTGGTGATGAATGTGTCCTCATCTAGCAGAGGCCATGCCTGCGATCACAGCTCTCTGAATAGCACATGCTACACAGGAAAACACCTTGCTCCACTCTTCAGATCTCCAGCATCATCTGCATTTAGAGAAGATAAAAACCATTGCTCTTTCTCATCCTTTGCATCAGGCTAATTTCTGTATCTCCTGTACTCATAAGGATCCTTTGTGCGGATGAAATTCACATTTTGTTCTATGTGAAATGTACTTAGCCCCCAGGCCCAGCAGGGGTATCACATGCAAGAAAGACAAACATCCGGCCAAGAGGAAGAAATTGAGGCGGTGTTGGAAGGAAGAGACCTCTTTGCCGACTGCCAGTCCTTCTCAGGTGTCATCTCTGAAGAAGAGGACCGGGGAGCTCATACCTAGACGTCAGAAGCACTGACAGTTCCAAGAAGTCCCAGGTTCTAAAGAAGGTCTCATAACAGACAAGCCTGAGCAAACCTTTTGTGGGACCCAGGACCCATTTCAGGCTGCCCCGCTGCCCCAGTGGAGATGGCCTGGACGTCAGTCGTAGTGACAGATCTCAGAAGCTTCCACATATGAAGTCTAAGACTCAGAGCAAAGGTGAGGTTCCTGAAACTAAGGCAGAAAAGGTAAGTGTAAGTCTGTGCCTTCCGTTCTGAGGAGCCCAGGTTTGTGGAAGGAGAAGGTGGGGCAGACATCGAGATGCTGTGGACTGTCACTGGGGCTGGGGACACTACAAGCACACTGGCCTGAGCATGTTGTGGCAGTTCGGAACTGGGAGACACTTGGCTTTAGAAGAACGTCCGCATTGGTAGCTGCCTGGAACTGAGTGGCAGAAAACCTCATGTGCAAGACCAGCATCATGGAAACACTGCTCACTGGGACCCCGAGCCACTGACTTTTCATCTGTGACAGACAGTCAGGGCGTTGTGTCCCACTGTGACCATGCAACACTTTGTAAATCCCTCCACTTCCTCCTGGCCGCAGCTTCAGAGACCGTTTTCTGACTTGTGTAAATGAGTCAGCAGGGAAGACGAAGGGACTGCTTAGTCATGATTCAGAGTCTTACAGCGACGTCATCTGTCTCGGGCACACTGATCGCATCGTCTCCCTGGAGGTGAAGGAGCTCATGAGCCTAACCGACAGGCTGGAGAATAAGCTGTACAGACTTGTCTGGAGCAGCACCAGGACTGGGCGTAGAAGGCACTGAGGGACTGTACCTGCAGAGCTCATGTGTCTGAGCCCCTGAGCCATGGTAGATACCATCATTTTGGAGCAGCAGCAGAATGTGTGGATAGATGCACCCTGATGCTAATAGGGCTATGTTCCAACTCAAGCCAAAACAGAAGGACTGAAATGTCACAACGAGCCTAGGGAAGAGGAAGAAGGAGTCTTGGACCAAGAGGACAAGGACTAATTCAGGTAGAGCCTGCAGCAGCAGCAGTAGCAGCAGCAGCAGTAGCAGCAGCAGCAGTAGCAGCAGCAGCAGCAGCAGCAGCAGCAGCAGCAGCAGCAGCAGCAGCAGCAGCAAAGGCCAAGCCCACTGGATTGTGACCATCTGCACGGGGTAGATTTGTACCTTAGCCAGAGATGCCTGAGATGACTCATAAGGAACAGGCGATGGCTCAGCAGCCAAGGCACTTCAAGGCTGAAGACCTGAACTTGTTGATCTCCAGAAAAAACATAGTTGAAGGACAAAACTCACGCCCCGGGGTTGAATTTTTTGACTTTTACATGCACACAGTGGCACATACATGTACACACAGACTCAGAAGATAAACACATTAAAAACAAAAATGACCCATTAAAAAAAGAAATTCACTTGTGTTAAATATTTTGATGCTAAAAATGTGTTTATGTTTTAGAAAATGCTTATGTTTGTTATACTGGCAGAAATGTATTCATGTTTGTGGAAAATTGGACCATATAAGTAAATACCAAAAAAAGAAAAAAAATTTGACGAAGAAATGCAATTACAGCTTGAACATTTAGCTTAGGAAACACACACACACACACACACACAAAATCTTATTTTAAGTTCTTTTAACCTGTTTTAGAATTGTTTATTATAAGTATATAAATATCTTTCTCTCTTTTATAGCAGTAAGTATAATTTAGTAGAATTATTAGAACTAATGTTTTCAATTAAAATAATAGAAATTTACTCTCCAGAAATTTGCTAAGAAATGCTGTTTTAGAAACATTTTGAGATTAAGAGATTAAAGATAGGTGATAATACATTCTGTATACATAATCTGTCATTTTTTTTGCTTTCTCATGTAGTTTTCTGATGGCTTTGAAGTGAGGCAAGAAACAAATATGGTTAAATTGATGGAAAAGCAGTATCAAGAGCGCTTGGAAGAAGAAATAGCTAAGGTGGGTGGATAGTAGATGTGCAGGGTGGTCTCTGCTCCCTTAGAGCTTTGAACAGGTGGATTGTATTGATAATGTGTGTTACATTTTATATCATAAGTTTCCTGTTATAATTTACTTTTAAAATGTCAGATAATAGTATCATCTATAAATATTTTGCTTTGTTTCCTTCTTTTTCTTTTTCTTTTCCTTTTCTAGACAAGGACTTGCTCTTTAACTCAGACCAGCCTCAAACTCATCATCTTTCTGCTTCTACTTCCCAAATTTGGCACCACCACACCTGGCATTATAATTGGCTATAAGTGGAATATTCTGTGGATATTTTTGGTCTTAACATTCTTTGTGAATAAGTTTGGCCTTCCTTAAAATTGGTTGCCGTTAGGACAGAAAGGCAGTTGGCCTGGTCCTCTGGATGTCTGTCACCTGTGTGCAGTGGCAGCTTTCCACGGGAAGAGAGGAGAGCATGAGCTTAGCGCCTCGCTGTGTGACCGAGGCCAGTCAGTGTAGCACTTGCTTGGCTCAGAGCCTGTCGTTCAGACTCTTGAGGTCAACCATACCATAGTTTGCCGTTGTTGTTCCATTCATTTTGTCTTGGTAATTTCTTCCAGAGTATATGTATTCGTTTTCATTTTATGGTCAGAACCATTGAATTAGGAGTTATTTGCTCCTTTTTAAAAGTAAAGAACTGTGGAGGATATATATTTTTAAAAGGAAGACAGAGAGAATGTAGAGAAAAATGCGTGAGTTGTTAATGTTAGATGAAGGCCCAGGAGATCTCTGGGCTGTGCGGACTTTCTCATTTAGTGTGTGAGCAGAATAAACAGATCTTGGTGATTGAGATGAAAATGAGTCACGGCTTGTGTGTGAATCATTGTCTGATCCTTCCAGAAATTTAAGTCTTGTACTTTATACTTGCAAAGATTCTCAGCTAGAATGTTATATCAGGGTCTCAAGGTTAACATGAGATTTGCTATTGGACTTGTTATGCTTTAAATTTGCGAGGTTTGGGAATGTTCTTTAACTTACTAATGTCGGTTTTCTTGGTGTAAAAAGAGATACTAGTAATTCTCGTGAGGATCAAATGAGCCGATGCGTATAAAGCACGTGCAGACCAGTTGGTGCAGAACATTCTCAGCCGTCAGCGGAAGGACGGGGAGATGCAGTGAGCCCCGTGGGGATGTGGCCCCAAAGGGATCACAAGTCTGTGTCAGGAGTTGTGCCACAGTGTAGATGCTGCGATTGCTTCATTGCATCAGCATTTATGTTTATCTTCATTGTCAGGTTGATTAGGTTTAGAGTCACCTAGGCGGTTGGTGAGGATGGAGGTGTTTGAGGGTATTTCCAGAGAGGGGTAACTGCAGCGACTCTGGATGTAATCTTACAGGCTGGAAGCCTAGACAGGTGGGAAAGGACAAAGCCAGTCCAGTGCACAGCAGTTTTTAAGCTAATGCACTTGTAAATTATTTTCTTTTCTGGGTTGTATTTTTAATGTGGATAGACAAAGATGGAGGCCAGATTCAACTAAGGGAATTCAAGCAAAAGGACTTGACCATTAGTTTAAAAAATGCTGGCAGTGTTTTGCTAAATTGTATAATTTAACGGATTCTTTTCTCTTTTCACACTTGTTACAATGGCATACATTCCATGTGACAGCCTAGAGCGTTACCATATCTATTCTTTCTGGGTTAGCATAGCCACCGAAGAGGTCTAATTCTGTAGGTAAGGTGTAGGCATGAGATTTTTTGGGCAGAAGCAAGTGTTTAAAGGGCTGGAGTTTTGGCTATAATTAAACATAATTTGGTTAAAATCTGATTTAATATTAATTAGATATGGCCTTTGATATGGTTTCTAATTGTTTTAGACTAAAACTACAGTTATCCTTGAAGTTAATAATAGAGTTCTAGTTCTAGCAGGTCCATTCAGTTATAGTTTGATGTAAGAAGAGGAATTGAAGAATGCAAACCTCAAACCCACCTTCTGTCATCTATTGGCTTTGTGTTTTAGGGTCACATCATGTACTCTGGTTTAGCATTTTGTTTCTTAGTTTCCTCTTTCCTTGTATTGGGCCATTAATAAGATCCACCTTATAGCTTATAATGAATATTGAATGAAATAATACAAATTTTAAGAACTGATTGAATGTGTTTCTATTGTTCTTGGTGTAGCTATCATCAGCATTATTTCTATTAAAAGCAAACTAACATCTGGAGAACTAAGCATCTGGAAAGAAGTAGGCTAGTCACCACCATGTTGAAGACAGGTTAAGTCAGAGCTCAGTTATTTTGACTAGATCACAATGTTTGAGAACAGAAAGCTAGGCAGAAAAGATTCTGGCCAGGCATGATCTCCTCCCAAGTTGATGACAGCCAGCTGTGATAAGTACAGATGTCGTTGTAGAACTTGATAGACTGCTATGGAAGCATTTGGCTCTCAGGCTCAAGCTCTTGCCAGAGTTCTGAGGTACCCGTGCTAGGGGAAAGCTAACAGTGATCCAGGATTGCGATTGTAGTGGAAAGCCAGAAATATGTAATTCTCGTCACCAGTCGGCCAAACCTAGTGCCTGCTTTAGGAAACTTCTCGTGGGGTAAGAAAGGATGTGCATGATGATATAATTACAAAGACTCCATCATAGCACTGCTTAGAATAGAATAATGGAACCACGCCAGGTGCAGTGGTGTTCTTCTGTAATTCTAGCCACGGAAGACTGAGTCAGGAGGAATATGTGCTCATGGCCAACTTGGGCTGCATAGCTGAGGTCTGCCTGAACTTCATAGCATCATTCCAAGAACCAGACAACAACAAAGTGAAACCCAATTTTACATATTTACCAATAGAGAATTGAATAAAAGAACACGCACACACACACACACACACACACACACACACACACACACACACATATAATCTGTGTGACCAAATTCATTGGATATTTTAATGAAATATATTTCTTGACTCAGATATATTTACTATAGATAAGCTATGACCAAGCCATAATATGATCACATTTTTGTGGTATTTTACCTGTATTTGTTCAAATCTGTATGCAAAGAGAAAGAAAAGAGCTTAGAAAGTATTTACTAAAAGCTTATAGCAAATTTTCTTCGAAGGAAATATTAAAACTTTATTATCTAGACTTTTACCGAACTCTTTTTGCTTTTAGAAAAATTTTTATTTTTTTTAATTTAGGAAGACTGTATACCATTAATATGTGGATAGTCCACTGTAGAGAGTTTATCCATGACTTTACTGTGGAATATTTTTTTTTCCACTTAAAACCATGAGGCCAGGCTTTTTTCTTTTTTATTGCAAATAGATTTTGTTCCTTGCATAATATATCTTGATTATATTTTGCTGTGTCTCTACTCCTCCCCGTTCCTCCACACTTCCCTCCCCATCCAGATCCACTCTTTTTTTTTTTTTTGTTTCATTAGAAAACAAACAGGCTTCTAAAGGATAATAATAAGATAAGATATTCTAAAATATGATAAGGTAAAAACAAAAACTAATCGGTTGAAATTGGACAAAACAAACAAACAGGAGGAAAGGAGCCTAAGGGAAAGCACAGTTGTCAGCGAGACCAACTCGTTCCCATACTCACAAATCCCATATATACACCGAACTGGAGGCCATAATGCATATGCACAGGACCTGCTTCCGTCACTGTGAGTTCATGACTTAGAAGGGTTTTACTTTCCTGCTGTACTCCATCCCCTCGGGCTCTTACACTCCTATCTATCTATCTATCTATTTATTTATTTTTCACTTTACATCCCACTCACTGCCCCCTCCCAGTTGCCCCCTCCCACAATCCTCTCCCATCCCCCTCCCCTTCTCCTCTGGGCAGGTGGGTGCCTCCTTGGGTATCTTCCTCCTCCCCTGGCACTTCAAGTCTCTGCAAGGCTAGGTGCTTCCTCTCCCAATGAGGCCAGACAAGGCAGCCCAGCTAGAGGATTATATCCCACAGACAGGCAACAGCTTTTGGGATAGCCCCTGCTCCAGTTGTTCGCGGCCCACATGAAGGTCAAGCTGCACATCTGCTACGTATGAGTGGGGAGGCCTAGGTCCAGCTCATGTATGTTCTTTGGTTGGTGGTTCAGTCGATGAGAGACCCCAGGGTCCAGGCTAGTTGACCCTGTTGGTCTTCTTGTATTGTTCCAGTCCCCTTCAGGGCCAACAATCTTCCTTCCTATTCTTCTGTAAGAGTCCTCAAATTCTCTCCATTGTTTGACTGTGGATGTCTGTATCTGTCTGAATCAGCTGCTTGGTGGAGCCTCTCAGAGGACAGCTTGCTCCTGTCTGTAAGCAAAACAGAGCATCATCACTAGTGTTAGGGATTGGTGCTTACCTATGGGATAGGTCTCAAGTTAGGGTGGTTATTAGTTGGCCGTTCCCTCTGTCTCGGCTCCATCCCTCATGCCTGCATTTCTTGTAGACAGGATAAATTTTGGGTTGAAAGCTTTGTGGGTCTGGTGATGTCCCTATTGCTCCATTGAGGTTTCTGCCTTGCTACAGGATATGGCCTCTTCAGGTTCTACATCCCCAGTGTAGTTGAGTCACAGCTGAGGATACCTCCATTGATGCTTGGGCACTTCCCTTATCCTAGGTCTCTGTTCCTTCCTGAAGTTGCCCCCGCCCCCAACCTCCTCACCCTGTCAGTTGCAGATTTCCATTCATTCTCATAGTCATCTCTTCCTGTCCCTCTCACACCTGATCCTGAGCCTCCCACCTTCCTCTTCACCCCCCTCCCTCTCAGTTCCCTCTCTCCATCTGCCTCATGACTATTTTATTACCCTTTCTAAGTGAGATTCAAACTTTTTTGCTTGTGCCTTCTTGTTTAGTTTCTTTGGGAGTGTAACACGGGTGTTCTGTATACTATGGCTAGTATCTACTTCTAAGTGAGTATATACCATGTTCTTATGGGACTGGGTTACCTCACTCAGGATGATGTTCTCAAGTTTCCTTCATTTGCCCGCAAAACTCATTATGTCTTTGTTTTTAATAGTTGAATAGTATTCCATTGTGTAGTTGGCACCACATTTTCTTTACCCATTCTTCAGTGGAGGGATAGGTTGTTTCCAGTTTCTGGCTATTATGAATAAATCTGCTATGAACATAGTTGAGCAAGTGTCTTTGCGAGTTGTTGGAACATCTTTTGAGTATATGCCCAGGATCGGTAGAGCTGGGTCTTCAATGAAAATGAAGGCTCAACAGACTCAAATTTATGGGATACAATGAAAGCAGTCCTAAGAGGAAAGTTCCTAGCACTAAGTGCCTCCTTAAAGAAATTAGAAGTTTCTTATATCAGCAATTTAAAAGTATACCTGATAGCTCTAGAAAAAAGAAGCCAGAACACCAAACAGGAGTACAAGACAGGAAATAATCAAAATCAGAGCTGAAACCAATCAGAAATAAAGAAAACATTAAAAAGAGTCAATGAAACCAAGAGCTGGTTCTTTGAGCAAATCAACAAGATACACAAACCCCAAACTAACCAAGAGACAGAGAGACAGTATCCAAATAAACAAAATCAGAAAAGAAAAGGAAGACAACTAACACCGAGGAAGTTCAAAGGATCATTAGGTCTTACTCCAAAAATCTCTACTCCACAAAATTGAAAAATCTTTAAAAAATGGATGATTTTCTAGACTTTACCAAAGTTAAATTAAGATTAGGTAAACTATTTAAATAGTTCCATAACCCCTAAAGAAAAAGAAGCAGTCATTGTATGTTGCCCAATCAAAAAAACTCAGAGCCAGATGTTATTGGTACAGAATTCTCCCAGACTTTTAAAGAATAGCTAATTCCAATACTCCTTAAACTATTGCACAAAGCAGAAACAGAAGAACATTACCAAATTCATTCTATAAGACCACAATCATCCAGATACATAAACCACACAAAGAAGCAACAAAGAGAACTTCAGGCTAACTTTATTTATGAACATTGAAGTAAAAATACTCTTACACCAAATATACTCAAACCAAACCTAGGAACATATCAAAGACAACTCCATCAAGATTAAGTAGGCTCATCTCAGGATTGCAAGGATGGTACAATATACGAAAATCCGTCAAAGTAACCCACTGTACAAACTGAAAGAAAAAAAATCACATGATTATCTTATTAGATGCTGAAAAAGCCTTTGATAAAGTCTAATACCCCTTCATGTTAAAGGTATTAGAGACATCAGGGATACAGACCACATACCTAAACAAGATCAAAGCAATATACAGCAAGCCAATGGCCAACATCAAACTAAATGGAGAGAAGTTTCAAGCATTTCTACTAAAATCAGGGACAAGACAAGAATGCCCAGTCTCTCCGTATCTATTCAACACAGTACTTGAACTGCTAGCCAAACCAATAAGACAACTAAAGGAGATCAAGCAGATACAAATTGGAAAGGAAGAAGTCAAAGTATCGCTATATGCAGATGATATGATAGTATATATAAGCGACCCCAAAGTTCTACCAGAGAACTTCTATAGCTGATAAACAGCAAAGTGGCTGGATACAAAATTAACTCAGATAAATCAGTAGTCCTTCTATATAAGAATGATAAACAGATGGTGAAAGAAATTAGGGAAATAACACCTTTTACAATAGCTATATAATATAACTCTTACCAAGCAAGTGAAAGATCTGTATGACAAGAACTTCAAGTCCCCAAAGAAAGAAATTGTAGAAGATATCAGAAGATGGAAAGATCTCTCATGCTCAAGGATCGGTGGATTAACATAGTAAAAATAGCCATCTTACCAAAAGCAATCTTTAGATCCAATGCAATTCCAATCCAAATTCCAACACAACTTTTTATAGACCTTTACAGAGCAGTTCTCAACTTCATGTGAAAAAATAAAAAACCCAGGATAGCAAAACAATCCTGAGCAGTGAAAGAACTTGGGTTGAATCACTTTCCCTGACTCCAAGTGGTACTACAGAGCAGTAGTGATAAAAACTGCATGATATTGATACAGAAACAGACAGGCTGATCAACAGAATTGAGTTAAAGACCTAGAAATAAACACACACACACACACACACACACACACCTATGGACACAAGATTTTTGATAATGGAGTCAAAACTATACAGTGGAGAAATGAAAGCATCATTAACAAATGGTGTTGCACTAACTGGATGTCTATATGTAGAAGAGTGAAAATAGATCCATATTTATTACCCTGCACAAAACTCATGTTTAAGTGGATTAAGAACCTCAACATGAAACTTACTGCTCTAAATCTCAAAGAAGAGAAAGTGGGAAATAACCTTGAATGCATTGGAATGGGAGACAAGTTCCTGAATAGAACACCAATGGCTCAGGACCTAAGACCAGCAGTTGATCAGTGGGACCTCGTGAAACTGCAAAGGTTTTGCAAGGCAAAGGAGAGTTTGATAGGCCACAGATTTGGAAAGGCTCCTCACCAGCCCTACATCTGATAGAGTTAATATACAGAATTTTCAAAGAACTCCAAGTTAAACTCCCACAACCCAAATAACCCAATTAAAAAGTGGCGTACAGATCTAGACAGTTCTCAGCAGAGGGATCTCTTACAGATCTAGACAGTTCTCAGCAGAGGGGTCTCTTAGTGGTCAGGAGGCACTGAAATGTCCAAAGTCCTTAGTCATCAGGGAAATGCAAATCACAATAATTCTGAGGTGCCTTCTTACACCAGTCAGAATGGCTAAGATCAAACACTCAAGAGGTAGCACATGTAGTCAAGGATGTGTAGCAGGGAAACACTCCTTTATTGCTGGTGGGAGTACAAACTTATACGACCACTTTGGAAATCAATTTGGCTGTTTCTCAGAAATCGGAGTAGTTGTACCTCTTATACTCGCTCTGCCCTCTTGGGTAGAGTTCCTTGAGCTCTGAGGGGAGCTGATGGAGACATCCTGTCTAGGGACGAGTGTTCCAAAGTTTGTTGTTCTTGATGTAAAGCCCACCTGGGGGCCTCTGTAATTGTTCCCATCTGCTGCAGGAGGAAGCTTCTCTGGTGATGGCTGAGTAAAGGCACTGATTATAAGCATAGCAGAGTGTCTGGGAGTCATTTATTGCTATCGTTTATGTGTAGGTTGTTGCTGTTGGGTTTTTGTTGTTTTTAGAACAGTAGTATTTGGTTTTACCCAAGTCTCTAGGCTATGCAGGTTCTTGGTCACCTGAGCAGTGTTGGGAATGGATTGACACCTGGCTTTTTAAAATGTATATATCCTTAAGTAACTATTTCCTTTTTCAATTGCAGCTGCTGGTTAAGAATTGTTTGTTTGTTTTATTCATTTAGGTCATCGTATCAATGAGTATAGCATTTGCTCAACAAACTGAACTCTCTAGATTATCTGAGGAGAAAGAAAATGTGATACAATCCGAACAAGCACATGCTCTGTGTTCTCAAAATGAACACCATTTAAATGACATCACATCACAATGTCAAGTTGGTCTTCAGACTGTTGAGGCAACTGGCAAGAATTTAAAAGAAGAATTTAAACCACTTAGCAAAGAGTTAGGAGAATATAGAAAAGCAGTTCCTTTGTCTAATCATGATGATCTTGATGATGTACTAAAGTCAGAAGAACATGGACTGACTATTTCAGAAGAAATATTTTCCAAAGATGAAACATTTTTAGTGAGAAATTCTGTAAGTATGACTCCTTGGGTATTTTTAAAAAGCAAAAAATTATCAAAACAAAAAATGTCTTCTTCACTATGAATATATTATCAAAAGTGTCACTTAAGAAAGAAGACAGTATCAGGTCAACTCGTTTTTGTATGACTCATGTAGTTTATTAGTGATATAGCACATAGTTAAATGACAGTAATGCCGATTAAATAAAACAAGTCTGTTTGCCCTTTAGACATTGTACATACATGTTAGGTGGCTAGTGGGTTAGACTCCTGTCCCCAAGCCTGGTACCCAGAGTTCAGTCTGAGACTAAAGAGATGAATGGAGGGAACTGACTTCTCTAGTTGTCCTCTGACATGTGTATACACACACACACACACACACACACACACACACACACACACACACACACGAGACATACACTTGTATACCCAGAGAGAGACGAGTGTCCCCACATACAGACATTAACTCATTAAATAACGATGTAATCAAAGCATTGTATTGAATGTTTAAGCAATAAAATCCTGTAAGTTACAACTGTCTGAACTTTGTTTCAATTAAAGATTATCCTATAATTTGGCAAAATCTATGATTGAAAGATTTGTTCAGTTAAATACGAGAACATACAGGAAATTACAACTTATTTAAAAGAATAATTTAAGGTATTATTCAATATCTTTATTTTTCTCCTTTAGAATGATAGTTCAGCTAAATTTACTGATGGATACTTACCTCCTAAATACTTAACTCCTAAAAAACAACACATTGTCTTTCATATTGTTTTGCAATTGTGCTTAAAAGAAATACCTCTGTTTTAAAAATTTAGGATTTATTTAATAATGATAAAAATTCAGGGGACCTATGGGTGTAATAGAATTGCTTTCATATTCAATGAAAATATCAGTAGTAGCAAATTTTCACAATTCACATGTGGTTGAACTTTTTTTTTTTACTCATAAAGAGTCCTGATGAGGTGCTGGTGTCAAATATGGATACTTCTAGACAGCTCATCCTAAATGAACAGCTGGAAGATATGCGGCAAGAGCTTGTACGACAGTATGAAGAACATCAGCAGGCAACAGAACTGTTGCGGCAGGCCCACATGCAACAAATGGAGAGACAACGAGAAGACCAGGAGCAGCTACAAGAGGAGATCAAGAGGCTCAACCAGCAGTTAACCCAGGTTGGCATGGAGAAGCCGTTCTCTCCCCAACTAAAGTAACAGTATTCTTTGTGTAACTTTGTAACCTTTTTTAAAACTTAAAATTTATTTCGCTGGATCTATAAATGGTTACAGATATTACCATTAGAGACACGCCATCTGCAGTTTTAGAACCTGAGGGATGGCACACTGGACCCAGATTCATAGTGTTCATCATCATGACGTCAAGTATGTAGCTTTCCTTCTGGATTGGAGAGTAAAATGGGAATCACTGCACTGACATACGCAGTAGCAGAGGATGCTCTGCAGAGGCACTCCTCAGCGTAGAGTGCCCTGTGCTCCTGTGCTGCAGTGCCGGCACGTGCAGTTCTCTCAGCCTTTAGGCAGGTTCACCTCTATTAGTCCATCAACTTGCAGCTCACAGGTTCACTCCCACTCTCTTTAATCACCTTGTGAATCACAGTTGGAAATCTGGGATGGCATGTTTCTTTTCATTGATTTGAAAAATGCAAATTTATATAACATACTTAAACCTTTCTCAACTAAATTTATTTTTCCTTTGGTATTTGGGAGCTATAGTCTTACCGGTTGCTATATAATATATACCCACAAAATCATTGCAGAAAAGCTCACATGAAAACTCTAAATTTTGAAAACTAAAAGGAAAAATAGAGAATTCTTGACTTGGATTCCTTCAGATATAAAATAATGGCAAATTTGGGGTTGGAGCATAAAATAGGGATCATTGCAGAATTCAATTTTGCTTTTCTTCATTGTATTTTGTGAATTCAGACTTCTGAATTTTCAATGCAAATTTGACATAAAAGTACTAATTAAACTGTACAAATCGCTGAATTTTATACATTTAATTAACTTTTTCTAAAGTTTCAAATTTTGCATTGAATTTTATATATGCCTTTTAACCCCTTGTAATGGGATCTGAATCACAGTTTGAAAACCGACTCATGGCCTCAAGGGGTTAAAAGAAATCTGCGGAATGTTTCTGATTTCTTCTCCTATCGCCAACAGTATTCTCTCATGACCTTTCTTCTTATTTAGAGATCCTCCATAGATACTGAGCACGTGGTCTCAGAGAGAGAAAGGGTTCTGTTAGAGGAGCTGGAAGCACTAAAGCGGCTGTCTCTAGCTGGAAGAAAGGAGCTGTGTTGTGAGCTGCAGCACAGCAGTACGCAAACACAGGTAGTGTGGACTTTGGCTCACCCAGGAGCAGTGGCTCAGCAATGCAGTAGATCTGTTTGTCTTTCTTGTCGGTGTGTGATAACGTTTTCATAGGCACTGCGCGGAATGTGTTTGGGATTGCTCCCATGGACGGTAGGCGGAGGAGAAATGCCATGCGTTCTGCTGGTAATTTGATTCTGGCGTTGCAGTAACAGCACCTGTTGCTCCACCGTGCAACAGCCTAACAGACTTTACTGTCACCGTATTCAGCATGCATTCCTTTGAACCCATTCCACGTTTTTCAACCGTGCATCAGAATGTTTTATCTTTTCTTGATAATGCTAATCTCTCGATAACAGGGAGTTAAACATTATTTCAAGCAGTGTCTACACCATGCTCAGAGGTTTCTGTTTCATCCCTTACCACTGTAGACGTGTGACTTGCCGTTTCTAAGATGACGGGTTTTCTCTTTGTCTTGTCCTCCCTGCCTTTGCACCAACTTACACAGGATGGAAATGACAATCAAGAAGTTGAGGAGCAGACATTAAAAGACAAGACACTGGAGAGAAAACCTGAAGACATACCTCTCGATATAAATCTGTCCAATGAAAGGTATAAAGTGTCTACTTGTTTAGCACAGGGTTAAAATGCTTCTTTCAATTCAGTGAATGTTGTCAGAGCCTTATCTTGTACATTTGTACTTTGTCTTAAAAGTTGTACTATGTATAAAATCTGTCCGTATAGGTCACAGTATAGGAAGGATTGACAATTTTTTTATCATTAATTAGACTAATTTTTAAAAATCTTTAGCTTGCATTTCAGTTATATTAGATATTGATCTTAACTCTTTACTTGTTATTGAATATTGGACTTTTCTTAATTAACTTTACTTTTCTTTTTCTTTCTTTTTTTTTTTAATTTCTTTTTTTCGGAGCTGGGGACGGAACCCAGGGCCTTGCGCTTCCTAGGCGAGCGCTCTACCACTGAGCCAAATCCCCAACCCCTTAACTTTACTTTTCATAATGCTATTTTTATATTCTAAAATCATTTCCATAGTGAACTTTGTCTTTATGTCTTGTTTTGTCATTAACTTTAGGGCATTCATTTAGTATTAGATGTTTTGAGAAAACAATATGATACTATCATTATTTTACATTTAGGTTTTCTTTTGCATTTGCTGTATAACACGTAAGAATTTTTAATCCATGTTCAAGTTTATAGAGGAGTAAATTAAACACCCAATGGCAACAGTACTATTCCTTACTTTGATATCACAATGATTAATATGAAAATGTTTAACATTATGAGAGTGATAGCCTATGTTAACTTAAAGGCCGTTTAGAAAGGCACAGAGTTTTAAATTTTATTTTGTTCAAATGAAAATAATTTCTTTGATTTAAAATTAGAACTAGTATCTAGTAAGGGTGACTGTGACTGTCACCCCTCTGTGTCCTCCTAATCTCCTTCCTCAGCTTGCAAGAAGGAATTTGGCCCCTAAGATTTTCACTTCTTTCGTGGATCATCAGTGTGAAACACAGTCAGTATCGAACTCCATCAAGAAAGTCAGTGTATGAACATTAGACCTATCATGGCAATAGAAAATAAACCGGTTCATTTTTTAAATTTATTTGTTTGTTTATATAAAATAAACATTATAAAATAAAAATTTCACTATTTGGTATATTTTATAAATCATGTATTTAGTTTTTAGAATTTTTTATGGTGAAGTTTTTATAGTTGATAAAATTTATCCTTGTTTTAAGCCATTATATGAGTTTAATCAGTTTTTTAAAGTAAAAATAATTTAATATTATTTTAATTACGGGATTTTACACTTGAACAAATCTTAAGAAAATAAAGCCCTTTACTTCTGTTATTTGGTCTTATTTTTAATATGTAAGTTGATAACTTGATCTGGATACAAAAATAGAAGCTTGTCTCTGCTTGGCAGCTACTAAAGGAAAACAACTCCATTTATTACCTCATTCTAAAATAGGTAGGTCACGTGCCTGGGAAGCAGACAGCTGTTATCTTGGGTTTTGGAAATATCCTTCTCCAGTGTAAGGTTGAGAGATAAAGCTCTCCTGAGCCAAGGAACCTCCAGCACAGAAGTCTGCCCTTTGTCTATGTTTATCAAGTATAAAGTTTGCTGACATACTTCGTCTGGTGAATTAAGCAATTAAGATTAATGAAAGAATCTTAATCACCATTTATGAAAATATATTTTTGATGCAGTTTTAAAGGGTGCCTGTTACAGTAAAAATAAACATGAAAACACTTGATCTGGGACAATCCTCATTTTTTTCTTGTTTTAAAAATGTGTATATTTACAAGTAAGCTAGAAGGTCGAAGGAAATCTAGGCAATGACAGTTTTAATGACTGGGCTGGCAGAGATGACTCAGTGGTCAAGAGTACGCAATACTGTTGCAAAGGACCTGGGTTCAGTTCCTAGAACCCACCATTAGAAAACCATTGCAGCCTGTAACTGTAGTCCCACGGGGTCCACTGCCATCTTCCGGAGAGCTCCTGCACATATGTGGCACACACAAACTCACGGGCACATAGCTATGCACATAGATAAAAATAAATTTATAAATCTATCCTAATTCCAATGATAATGTCTGAATGCCAAGACATTTCAGAGTCGAGTTAACCGATCACCTTATTTAGAGTAAATCAATAAGCAAGTGAGTAAAAAGACTCTTATCTTTTAAAAAAGACTCTCATCTTTTTAAAAAGACATAATTTATTTCTGTTGAATTGAAAATTTTCTTTCTGCAATTGAGATGAGATGAGTGTAATATATGAAACTGGGTCTAGTTTTGTCTCTAAGGTAAATAAAAAAAATAGTAAAGGCCCGTGACACTGGCTTTGGTGTTTTGGACTGAAATGTCACCGTTGGTCTTTGAAGACAGAACTATGTCATCTGTTTAAATTTCAGTATTGCAGTAGTTGTTAGAAGTCGTAAAATACTGCCACATTTTTATTGTGCGCTTTTAGAATCATACTTTAAAGTAAGTTGTTTGACACATGAAAGGATAAAATACAGAGTATCTGTATGAGTAACTGTAAAAATATCACCAACTCAGTGCTTACATATGCTTGGATCTTATCACACTAAAACATTATTTTTAATATAATTTTTTTCTTTTTTTTTTCTCGGAGCTGGGGACCAAACCCAGGGCCTTGCGCTTGCTAGGCAAGAGCTCTACCACTGAGCTAAATCCCCAACCCCATTAATATAAATTTTTAATTTAATCATTAACTGAGTACCTTAGTGACTTGATTTCTTTTGGGTCAATAAAATGCATGTTTAAAAAGTTGTAAGCTATATGTGTAGAGCTGTTAGCAGAGCACAAGTACTTTTATAATAGAGTTTAAAATTAGGAAAAACCTAGAGGCACTTCATTGTGGTATGATTATAGATTATTTTAATAGGATCAATTTTTTTCCCGTTATAAAGCATTCTTTTTCTTTTTTTCTTCCTCCCCTTCCCCTTCTCCTTCCCTTTCTCCTCTTCCTCCTCCTCTTCTTCATTTTGGCTTTTTGAGACAGGTTTCTCTGTGTAGCCTTGGCTGTTCTGGAACTCGCTCTGAAGACCAAGCTGGCTTCCAACTTTGCCTGCCTCCCTCCCTGCCTGCCTCTGCCTCCTGAATGCTGGGATTAAAAGTGCACCACCTGGGTCCATAAAGCAGAATGACATAATGGCAGTGTGCTTTGTTTAGTTTTTAATTAGACATTTTAACAAATGATTCTTTTTCTGTACAGGTACGCTCTCAAAAAAGCTAATAATAGACTTCTGAAGATCCTGTTAGATGTTGTCAAGACAACATCAGCTGCTGAAGAAACAATTGGCCGTCATGTTCTTGGAATTCTGGACCGATCTAGTAAAAGTCAGCCAGCTACCAGCCTGCTTTGGAGATCAGAAACAGAGGCATCCGCCACAGTTTGTGTACAAGAGGAGTGTGCAAGAGGTAACAGTTCTGTATGCTTTGAAATCATGCACATCTTCAACATAGGCTCAGCTCGAGGTACTCCCAAGATACAGAAATGTACACAAGGAAAAATAGTCAACGTTTTTGGACTGCCATACACAGCGTCACACATATCAATGGACTGTCACATACAAAGATCTTAAACCTGCTTTTCTCAACCACCATTATTGTATAGCATTTGCAAATAGTTGTGCCTCAAGGGCTGTCCTCATATCTGCCCACGGTTACTGCCTGCTCTGCCTCTTTTCCTTGTCCTCTGATAAAGAATAATTCCAAGTCCCTACTCAGGACTCACATCCACGTGTAAACTAAAGAAAGGTTAAAATGAAGAGATTTTAGGGCTCTAGCACCACTCGGAAAGGTTAAAATGAGTCTCTGTAAAACTGGGTTGTTTTATCTTTGGGGTACTCTTTGGTAGGTCCTTTTTGCTTTTTGAAAAGTGTGAACTCTAGCAGAATATGTCTTGTCTGCACTTTGGACTAAGTTTTGGCTTTCCTTCGCTTCTTCTTTGGGCTTCTTGCCATCACCTTGCTGCTGGGGTCTGAAATCGTGAACTAGAAGGTTAGATCTAGTTTCCTTGCGTCCTCACTGACTAGTCATCCTAGTCACTCTCACTCTGACTAGAGGCAGTTCTTCCAGTGTGCTGCTTCGTAACTTTGAAGAGCACTGAGTTTGCTAAGCTCCCTGTGGAGAATGAGAAGAAAGCAGCCAATCACAGATGGTTTGCTTCATTGCAGGTTGGCTAGCAGTGTATTCTCACCTCAAAAGAAAGCTTGGTTTAAAATTTTAAATAAAATTGACTTAAAAATACCTCAATTGAGTTTAAAGATAATTGCTTTTAGTAAAATAAGAAGTGAAATAATAACGATTTTTAAGCTTTCTTTCAAGTTTAGTCTTCACACTTAGTTGACTGACTTTTCAGATCAGTTCTCTTCCTGCACAAGCTGTAGACAGAGGATATTTACTGAGTGTGGCTCCTAATGTGTAGAGAGCAACATCATATGTGAAGCCTGTGAAAATCAACAAAAATAAAAACAACGAACTGGATTTATTTAACCATGTAGGCAGGAGTTTTACTGCTCTTCTAGTAAAGCTGATAATGTGTTGACTTTGACAGTCAGAAGCACCCTGAAGAAACAGCTTGTAAACTACAAACTCTCCATGTCCATGTTGTCATAGATACTACAGTACTCAGCTGTCATAGAGACTCCAGTACGTAGTTGTCATAGAGACTACAGTACTCAGTTGTCATAGATACTACAGTATGCAGTTGTCATAGATACTATAGTATGCAGTTGTCATAGAGACTCCAGTATGCAGTTGTCATAGAGACTCCAGTATGCAGTTGTCATAGAGACTCCAGTACTCAGTTGTCATAGAGACTACAGTGCTCAGTTGTCATAGATACTACAGTATGCAGTTGTCATAGATACTATAGTATGCAGTTGTCATAGAGACTCCAGTATGCAGTTGTCATAGAGACTCCAGTACTCAGTTGTCATAGAGACTACAGTGCTCAGCGAGCAGCAGCAAGCTCACTTCCCAAGCAGTGTATTGGAAGTTACAGAGAGAAAAATTGACAATTTCACTCAGCACAGAAGACTGTGCTGGTGTTGATTGACTTTGAGGATGCGGACCTGAAAGGACATCTGATCCATAAGCTTCTTTCTTCTCTTTTAAATTACATTTATATTTGTTGGTGTAGGAGGAGTGTGTTTGTATCTGTTTTTAAAACCCCCAGCAGTCATTTCTCTATTGCCAAGTGTCCCGGCTGAGTTGTGCAGCACATCAGGAGTGTCCAGAAGCTCACTGAACCCTGCCTGTGCTCCTGCTGTGTGCTAATTCAGCTTTCTGACAACAGGAAGCACCAGACTTCCCTTTAAGCAGGATCAAAACGTAACCGACATTTTGCTTTAACAAATGTCTTAAATAAATCCTTACAATATTATTTAACTAGTAGCCAGTTCTAAAAGAATAACCCTACAGTATGAGAGGGAAGTCAGGTCCACAGACCAGTATGGTGTTGTTTCAGAGATCATTTTACTAGCATTAGCATGTGTGTGCTCTCAGTTAACATTTTATGTTTCTATGACTAGCAGTGTTGTTGGTCTTGCTGATATTTTCATATGGCCGTCAGTATTACTAAGGAACACTCACATCCAGTTGTCACTTTAAGTATATATTGAACTAAAACAATTTATGACTTCAAAATGTTGAATTTGTCATAAGCCTCAATAACATTCTTGCTTTACATTACTAGTAATGTGCTCTGTATATTAGAATTCAGCCTGGCATTTCTTCATATCTCTGGATGGAAGCATTGATGTCTCGTTTGATACGACAACCATTAAGTCTGATCACAGAGTGACTTTTACTCTTCAGTTTTATAGATGGCTTTTCTGTAGCCACACATGGGGCCTGTTTTTAGTCTTCAAGTCTGAACTTGTTTAGCTTTTAAACAGGCATGGACTTGCTAACACTTGAAGCAATAAGTAATTGGTTTATTAATATTTGCTTCCTTGTGAGAATAATCTGGTTATGAAGCCGAAAGCCAGGGCTAAGCTAGTATGGACTCATTTGAGTCTGAGGGAGTGCTCTATCACCTGACAAAATGGCTCCCAGGACTGTGTTATAAGCTTCCTTTGGCCCTGAGATGGCCCCCTCTCTGCGGGAAGCCAGGGATGACCGCCTGCCTGCCACGGATTCCTTCCGGTACAGCACCGTGCTCTAGATCAGTCGTAGCTCACTGATACTGAGGAGGCGCTGACTCTTTCCTGATTCTCCTTGGTGTTGAGGACATTCAATGACTCACACATCCATCTCCCTCCTTCCTTCTTTGTTTGTTTGGGGATGGTTTTGCTTTTTGTACCAGACTAGCCTTGAACTCAGTATGTGGCCCAGACACGAGAATTTAGGCAAGGTCTCCCTTATGCCTGGACTGTTACAGAGAGGAGACCCTGCCTAAAACTAAAACCAAACCAAGGACCAGAAGCTCTCAGGCGTGTTGCAGATACTTTGGTACCTGCTGTTCTGACTTGCAGAAGCACTGGCATGCCGTGACTTTTGTACTGGGCTTTGTTCTACCTGTCCTCTCAACCAGTGCCTGGGCTTTGCTCCCGTGTGTCCAGCGTCCTCAGTCACCTTCTCATCATTGCTCCTCTGGGACAGTCATGCTGCAGTCTTCATACTGATTAAGGTTTTGTTCTGTTTTTTTTTTTGTTTGTTTTGTTTTGTTTTGTTTTAAGTGTTGGTTGTTCGCAGCTTTGCTCTCCAGAGTAAAGGTCAGCACACTGGAAGAGAGTTGACTAATTCAGGTATTCTTACCAGCCTTGGTTCTGTTCCCACAGTAACGTTACTGTGCTCAGAGAACACTAAGCTGTTAATCCACACTGTGTTCTCAGAGGTGGCCCATTCATCCAGGGAAAAACTGAAGTTTATCCTTTTAAAACACTCTGTTTATGCCTTTTTAAAATGAATTTTTTTGTTAGCATATGATATATATACATATATATATATATAGATATATTTATATGAGACTCCCTTTCCTTTGCATTAAATGCTGTCTTTACAACAAATGTATACACTTCAAGTATTTCAACTCTCACATTAATAAATAAAAAGACTTAAAAGTTACAGACCCTAACTTAATAACATGCTCTACGGGTGTACATATCCTGTTTGTAATTTCTGTGCCCACACTGTGTCCTGGTCTGGTGGCCTTTTTCCTTCATGATTGCTCTCAGTAAGAAGCACCTGACGCCCAGCCTGGTCGCACAGTTCTCTGCCTGCCTTGCCCTTTTACCTTTGCATTTAGTTGTGTCCAACTTGCGTCCTTTCCCCTCATCTTTCATTTCTTCGTCCTTGCCACACGTAACAGTTCATCACGCCTCACTGCGTAATTGTTCAGACTTCTAACCAGTCTGTTCGTTTTTATGTATTCTTAAAATTTGCCTCTGGTGCATAGATTTGCTATTATCTTTGTCTTTAAAATATGATTAACCTTTTCCAATCTTTAGCAAAACCCCCAAAGTTCCAACAAAATCTAGGACAGTTAACAATTTATATCCAGTGTACTTTCCAGTTACCTCTTTTTAAAAATTTCCCTGCTTCACCTGTATTTCTCCATACATTTTTGCTAGTGTTTCCACCCTATCGGACTGTTCTCTTTACCTCAGATTTATCATATTCTTCAAACCCAGGAAAAACAAATTTGCTGCTAGAATGACTTCAGTTCCTCAGATAAAGATACCACAGAGAGTGTTTTTGTTTCCTAAGCAACAAGTAATAGCTCTTCCTCCCAAAGCTTCTGCAAAACTCTCATCTGTTTCCTAGACTGCATTATTTGATTTAGCAAATGCTCCAATATGTATTATGCTATACCGTTTGGAATGCTTTATACAGTGGTTTGAATCCCAAGATCATCTTGAATTATAACACTTTTGAAGTATTAAGTGTCACACTGTCATGGCATTTGCTTTTAAATACATGGTATAATATAAAGAAATACTGGTAGAGTAGTTATGTTTTTTTCAAATGTGAAGAATAAAATGCAAATTAAAAATTGTAGGGGTTGGGGATTTAGCTCAGTGGTAGAGCGCTTGCCTAGGAAGCGCAAGGCCCTGGGTTCGATCCCCAGCTCCGAAAAAAAGAACCAAAAAAAAAAAAATTGTATTAGGTGCTATGCCAATGACTGGAATTATATGTTTATGGAAACTAGCAAATATTTGAGGCCTGGAGAGATCGTGTGGCTGTTAGAGCTCATGCTGTTCCTACAGAGGACCCAGGTTTGGCTCCTAGCATCTACACAATGCTCAACTTTATATAGGCACACACATGGTACATATACATAAAATGCAAACAGTCATATATATGCACAGTCATTTAAAGAAAACTGCAGATGTTTAAAGTAGTGCCCTAGAACACACTTTCATATTCTGCCAGCAATAATCTTGTTCAGTAGGGGTTATGAGTAGGGGATGGTTAGAAAAGCTGCATCTGAATTTACGGCTCTAGCATGCTGTCCTGGGCGAGTGTGGTGTTAGGTGTCATGCTGAATGCTCATGCCTTGGCTTTAGAGCAGCGATTCTTAACCTGTGGGTTATAACGCCTTTGGGAGAACCTTTCACAGGGGTCACATACCAGATATTCTGCATATCAGATATGTACAGTATGAGTAGTAACAGTGGCAAAATTACAGCTATGGAGAAGCAATGAAAATAATCTTATGGTTGGGGGTCACCATAACATGGGAACTAATAACAGTCTGTAGTATTATGAAGGTCGAGAACCACTGCTTTATGGGGAGTGAGGTTGATCTGCCTGGGTAAGCGTACTGATCTTTACATAAAAATAAGAATATTATATATGTGAAGAATAGATTAGTCTATATTTTTCCCCCGTCATACCACTGCAAACTTAGCACATAACGAAATCATCTTAGTGCATGTCGATGTGGCACGAAATCCAGTCAAATCAGTCACTTCTGAATGGGCCCAAGAGCCTAAGTATAAACTCGCGCCCTCCTCTCCAGTGCACCCGGAGTATTCCACTGCAGGAAAGCCGGGATGTGGGGCGGTGGTGGGGGATGATGTGTGCTCAGTCATGCATGCGCCTACGGAAGCCAGGAATCAAAACCAAGAGTCTTCCTCAGCCACTCTCCACCTTATTCTTGGAGACGAGGTCTCTCATTGAACCTGTAGCTTCACCATTCCGACTAGCCTGGCTGTCCAGCACGCCCCAGGCCCTCCTGTCTCTAACCTCTTCCTTCCCAGCCAAGTATGGTGACACTCATGTGTTCCTGAGGCAAGCACTGATCTCCCCAGTTCCCCTACACCCTTGTCATCGTTGTTTCCGTGTTCGCCTTATTACACTGGGAACATCCTCATCGCGTTCCGAAAACTGCCGGACACTATTTGCTGTCTTGTGTTCCATTAGACCACGAGTGTGGCTCAGTACAGGGTATGCACAATAAAGATCCAGAGTTGATTTCCTGCCCCCAAAAATAACATTTCCATCAATGAAAAGATTCGGAGTAACCCAAGTGTTAGTTTCTGCACTCTTATAGCACGCACCACCCTTTAGTAGTCTGTCTGTCTTTCTGTTGAATACTCTTGCATTGCATATTCTCTCTGTTAAGAAGCTGTTATTTAAAGACCTTGAAATTGTAATGATTCAAGTTTTAGTTTGACTTGATGTCTCCAGTTATTCAATGTTGGGACTTTAAATGATTGATTTATGCCTTTCACCTACTGCTGTTCTAGCTATGGATGAGTCCGTACCCTCTTACCCTGGAAGTGCCATAGCAACACATGACAGCGTTTGGTCAAAAGTCACCGAGGAAGGGGCAGAGCTGTCACAGCGGCTCGTGAGGAGTGGCTTTGCTGGGCCTGTAATAGATCCTGAAAATGAAGAACTTATGCTGAACATCAGCTCTCGACTACAAGCAGCTGTCGAAAAACTCCTAGAAGCCATAAGTGAGACCAGCAGTCAGGTAACCTCTCATCTTGTAGTAGTGTCTGCAGAAGTTAATGCAGACTTTCTGCTACGTCATGGATGACTTAATGATTCTCTCTACTCCCATGGAAATTTGCCATGCTTCCTTCTAATAATTGACTGTGTCCAAGTTGGGCCTAGCAAAGCAGGCCAGCAGTTCCTTCCGAGTGGCAGGCCTGGGCAGTCTAATGAGACCCTACCTTTAAAAAGAGCTGTGAACAAAGGTCCAGGAAGCTATCTCAGATGTCAAGCGCTTACAGGGCTTGTGAGAGTGCAGTCCTGAGACGTAAGTATACGAGCACACAAGTAAGTGCTGGTCGTCTGTTAACCAGACACTCACCAGTGTGCTTTTCAGTTGGTAAAGGGTGATGTGTTCTGTTAGTGGAGTCTTTCAGTTCTAAAACTCATGGTCACTTTAGTAGTCAGTTATCTAGACTGTTGTATGTTAGGTATTTACATCCAAGACACTTTAACTCTACCACTATATGAAATGGTCTGTAAATTCTGTACATCCATACTCATTGAATTCTAGAAAGTCTTTGATTCTTATTTTCTCCTTGGCTCCCGTGGCCATTCAGCAGAGAGTTGTTTAGTCTTCATGAGTTTGAAGGCTTTAGTCACTGAAGTCTAGCTTTAATCCATGTGCTCTGTTAGGATGCAGGGGGTTATTCCAGTCTTCTTGAATTTGTTGAGACTAGCTTTACGAATGAGTATGTGGTAATTTTGGAGAAAGTTCTGGAGGTGCTGTGAAGAAGATATGTTCTTTTCTGTTTGGGCGAAAGGTTCTGGAGATGTCTGTTCTGTACATTTGGGTCATAAAATCTGTTAGCTCTATTATTTCTGTTTATTTTTTTCCTAAATGACTTGTCCATTGTTTATAGTGGGGTATTCAAGTCCCCCACTATTTTTTTTTTATTAACTTGAGTATTTCTTATATACATTTCGAGTGTTATTCCCTTTCCCGGTATCCGGGCAAACATCCCCCTCCCCCCTCCCCTTCCTTATGGGTGTTCCCCTCCCAACCCTCCCCCCATTGCCGCCCTCCCCCCACCAGTCTAGTTCACTGGGGGTTCAGTCTTAGCAGGACCCAGGGCTTCCCCTTCCACTGGTGCTCTTACTAGGATATTCATTGCTACCTATGAGGTCAGAGTCCAGGGTGAGTCCATGTATAGTCTTTAGGTAGTGGCTTAGTCCCTGGAAGCTCTGGTTGCTTAGCACTGTTGTACATATGGGGTCTCGAGCCCCTTCAAGATCTTCCAGTTCTTTCTCTGATTCCTTCAACGGGGGTCCTATTCTCAGTTCAGTGGTTTGCTGCTGGCATTCGCCTCTGTATTTGCTGTATTCTGGCTGTGTCTCTCAGGAGCGATCTACATCCCCCACTATTAATGTATGTGTTTCAATGTGTCATTTAAGCTTTAATAATGTTTCTTTTACAAATATGGGTGCCTTTGTATTTGGGTATAGATGTTTAGAGTGTACATGGCATCTTGCTGGTTTTTCCTCTGATGTGTATGAAGTGTCCTTCCTCATCTCTTTTGATTAATAGGGTGAGTCTATTTTGTTAGATATTAGAGTGGCTACACTAGCTTGCTTCTTGCCTCCCTCTGTTTGGAAAACTGTTTTTTCCAACCCTTTACTCTGAGGAAATCTGTCTTTGATGTTGGAGTGTGTTTGTCTGTGTAGCAGAATGATGGCTCCTATTTTCCCATCCATCCTGTTAGCCTTTTTATTGGGGAATTGAGGCTACTGATACTGTGAGATATCAATGACCGATGATTATTAATTCCTATTATATGGTTGTTATTATGTTGTTGTTGATGGTGGTGGTGTGTATCTTAAATAGTTCTATTCATTTCCTTTACTTGTTTGTTTTTTTTTTCCTGGCTTTCTTGGGGATTTATTCATTTCCTTCCATTGTTTATTTGTGTTTTTCTGGGGCTTCTTTAACAGATTTATTCATTTCCTCTGTAAGGACCTCTACCATCTTCCTAGCATTGGTTGTAATGTCATTTTCTTGTGCTTCAGCTATGTTGGAACATCCAGGGGTCACTGTAGTAGGATAGCTAGGCTCTGGTGGTGCCAATGGCCCCTAAATATTTATCTGTTTCCAGTTGCAGGGCAATGGTACAAATCACATTGGTGATCCCATGTTACATTGAAACCCAGAGTGATATTTTTTTATCACCATCCAAACAGCTAGAGGGAGATGGCACCAATAAAAGCCAGCTTTATTTGTATTACTCATTTAACAAGGCATTAAATTATACTTGGGATCAAAGAATTTGATCTTTAGTCAAAGTTCAGGAGACTTTTAACTTAAGAATTGACATCCTAAATGCTGTGTCATGTGAAATTCTGTAGTTAAGAAAATAGACTTTTTCTACACATATATTTTTAATGTTTTCACTCTTCAAGTGAGCTAAAGTCCTGTTTTGGGTTTCCCTTTAGAGGGCTCATGCGTGTGTCACTTCACGGCCTCCCCTGGGTCACCAGAACTAATTCATAAGTTAAAGTGGTTGCTTTTCAGCACTCTCAAAGCTTGGTGCATATGATGATAATCATCTTGTATTCAGTGGGCATCGTGCACGTGATTTTACCCTGAATTGCCCTGTCGTCTTGCTGCTTCAGTTTGCTCATTGCTGCCATGTTAATGTTTAAATTTAATAGTGGTATTTTTTCATACTAATTTGGTTTTGGTTAAGCTTCCCCTTCTCTTCTCTTCCCTATCTTTGCTTAGACACAGCTCTGGTGTCCTGCTCACCTCCATAGCCTATGTGCTCTGTCATTCCAAGAGCATAACTCTTAATACATTTTTTACTTGACCATTCTTAAATATTTTTGACTTGAATCTTTTGACTGACACTCCTATTGTAGATTTTGCATGAGATTAATGTAAAGTATAGTCTGTCTGGTTAGTGTGATATATATTTGTCTTTTGACAACCACTGTAGAAAGCAGTAGACAATTCACAAGTGGTAAGTAGTACTCACAGGCTACTGACCTTAATAGACAGCTACAGCCAAGCCTCTCATAATTGTGTGCCGTCATCAACCAAGTGTGTGACTCTACCTGAAGCACTTAACTCCCTAGGCCAGGTCCACAGCTCAGAGCAGTCATGTTTAATAGATGGGGTTGTGAGGTAAAGCAGAACCTAGGCACAGCACAGTCTGGGTTATCCTCAGCTTGTTAAATGCTAGGGTGGAGCTACGTTGCTTCGCTGTGGCTGCACTGTCTTATCTTAAATACCCCTGCAGAGATCAGCCTTGTGAGTCCAGCCCTCACTCTGTGGCAGAGACACCAGGGCAGCAGCACTGTAGCCCTAGTGATCGGGCTGCACAAGCTCAGGTTGCTCCAGGCCTCCAAGCTCAAAGGCCGCCTGGGTGTTAGTGCCTTCTGGGTGATGTCGCCCACTGACCTAGACACTGTTGGTCTAGTGCCACCATGTGCTACTTAATTCCCAGGTACTCTACCAATGTCTGTCACATAACATTTTGAAGTAAGACCTTCATTTAGAACTGAGGCCTTTCTTAGGTGAATTCTACTTTTAAAGCAGTGAGAAGACAGGCTTTCTGCAGCTTTCTTTTCAACTGAACTTAGTTCGACTGCACTAACTGTGGGTGATACTTGAAACCGCCAACTTGAGAATGTCATCAGTAGTAACGGAACTTACTTGGAACCTGGCAAATGTCTTCAACAGTCATTTAAAGTGGCACAAAGTGAGCTCTGCAGAGTATGTGGAGCTGCTGTCCCTTCTCTGTCCCATCGCCTTTCCTCTCCACTGTAGAGTAGGTCCCCTTGATCTTGTTGTCTTGCACTTGTTAAAACAAACTCTGAACTAGAACAGGCCGACACTGCTGTGGTGTCTTTCTGCTTGCACTGAAAGAGAAATGCAGGCCACTGGTTCTGTTCATGACGTCTGAACCTGGCGGAGGGAGCAGCACCGACCCGGTTGGCTGGGTGCTCGGCGCGGCAGACGAGTCACTTCCGCACATTGAGCACCTACTTCATAAGTTACTCTTCTGAGTCTTGGATATGCAATACAAACAAAATGGAAAACTTCCCACTTTCACAGGCTTATTACTGGCTTTATTAACACCAGTAATAAATAAAAAGGCGTTATGTCAGATACTGCTGAGACGTCATATGAAGTAGAACATGAAGGAAGGACTTTGGTGCTGAGGAAGTAGGTCTGCAGGGTGGTCAGCAGTTACTAGCATGGGCTGCTCTTGCACAGCGCCCTCTGCTGGGAACCTGCCACACCAGTGGTGCAGAAATGCATGGAGGCAAACGTGTGTATCAAGTAATAAAATGAGCGAGGGTATCAGACAGGTACATGGAAGGAATGTTCCACAGAGGAGCAGGTATGAGGGCCATGAGACAGGTATGAGGACAAAGAGACCAATATATCTGGGGCAAAGTGGGAAGGAAGTGTGGGAAAGAGTTGGAGTGGTGCAGAAACCAGGTCCTAGAGAACGCTGTTAATTGTTTACGAGGTGTGGAGTCACTAAGGCTGCAAAAGTACTGCTGTTGTTCTGTACTACTTGCTCATGCACTCTGTGTAGTACACACACACACACACACACACAGACACACACACACAGACACACACACACAGACACACACACACAGACACACACACACACAGACACACACACACAGACACACACACACACAGACACACACACACAGACACACACACAGACACACGCACACACACACACACAGACACACAGACACACAGACACGCACTCGCTTGAACAAACAATTCAGTTAGTGCTGCTCATATGCACATGGGTGTGGGTCTATCCACTGGAACATGGTCATCTTACCAGAGGCCACACCCTTAAAGAAAACTGACTTTCCCTCCTAGCAGCCATAAACTGAGTAGGTCCTCAGCTAAGGGTGTCATCTCATATGCCCTCCCCCATCCCTGTTAGACTAATTTGTGAATGTATTTTTCATTTTGTATCTTCCTACGGTGATTACGTTCTTTAAGTGTGAGACGATTAACTGTGTGGACAGCTCTTCCAGTCGAGAGTTGCATGTGCCCACACTGAAGTCTCAGAACGACATGACCCCACTATGCCCCGTTCTGTCCTTTGCAGTCAGCCACCTCCCACTCCCTGCCTTTTGCAAACACTGGTTTCTGTTCCTTACTTACGGTGCCATGTTTGTAAGCGAGTCATAAATGAAATCATATTTATGTGCCATTTCAAGTCTACCTCCAGTTGACTTGAACTGTGCCTGCGACTTGATTCCTCTGTGTTGTATGCAACGATACGGTTTTTGTTGTTGATATTGTTCCTTTTTGTGAAAAATTGCATCATGTAGATGTAACAGTTTGCATAACATATTGCTTAAGGACATAGAGACTGTTTTTATCTTTGGATATTGAGATTCTCAGTTTTTAAAACCAGCACTTTGGCCCTTTGCCAAAGGTAGATTAGAGTAATGGGGTGTGGCGGGTACCTAGCTTGCAGTCAGGTGGTAGGGTTATACGCAAGCAGTTTACCCTGAGTGGCAATGTACCACATGCTTGCTGGTTCCCACAAGGCTGGGAGAGGCTATCATGGTAACTGGGGTTACATATGGTTGTGAGCTTTCATTTTAGTGCTAGGAATCAAATTGGAGAGTCCTCTGGAAGAGCAACAGGTGCTCTTAACTATGGAGCCATCTCTCCGGCTTCTGTGTGTGGCTTCTTCCTTAATCAGTACCCTTGGTTATTAAAAAAATAGTTTGTACAGACTTTTTTTTTTATATATATAAGTAAGAAGCAAGGTGTGCCTGCTTCTAAAAATGGACAAAAGCAATAGAGCATGTTTTAAACCGTTTTCACTGAGGGTCTTCTTACTGAAGCAGGACTGGTAGCGTAAATCATCATGTGCACACTATTGTCTGCTATGAAGTGACACCATGATCACAGCAACCTGCAAAGAGAGCCTTTGACGGGGGGCTCACAGTCTCAGAGGCTTAGTCCTTTATGATCATGTTAGGGAGTGTGGCATCAGGAACTGTGGTGCTGGACGAGTAGCTGAGAGCTATATTCTGATCTACAAGCAAAGAGTGGGAGAGAGAGCCTGAGACTGACATGGGCTTCTGAAACCTCAGAGTCCAATTCCAGTGACACACTTCCTGCAAAAAGGCTACACCTCTCAGTCTTTCTAATTCTCTCAAACAGTTCACCCCATGCAGACTTAACATTCAAGTATATGAGATGAGGACCACCACAATTATCAAGAATCTTTCCCCATGCTAAATCATTTTAAACTATTATATATTCTTCCTCTTCTCTCTTACCTGTGTGCTGATTTCTATCCTGACTATACTATGTATGAAGAATATTTTTTACCTTCATGGTTTTGTTCCTTCTTCAAATAAGAGAAACAGAATACTGGATTATCAAAATAAATAAACTAATATAGAGAGAAAATAAGGAAAGAATATTTTAATGAAGAATTTTTACACTGGGCACATTTATATCTTATGAACCTTCATTAAAGATCCAGTAGAGAGGGGAATGGCTCAGTAGATGAGAGTGCTCTTGGGCCCAAGCAGGAAAGCCTGAGCTGGATCTTGTGATTATGTGAAAAGCCAGGTATGGCCCCAGTCTCCTGTACTCACAGTTCTTGGGGGGAGTGGGGAGACAGAGATTTGGGGCTTACTGACTTCATTCCAGCCAGGTTCAGTGAGAGGCCCTCTCAGGAAATGTGGCAGAGAACAAAGCCCTCTCTGGTTTCAGACTTTTCAAATGCAAGGTAAATGTAGGGCCAGGGAGGTGGCTCAGTGGTTAAAGCACTCCCCATACAAGTATGAGGGTCACAGTTGAGATCCTGAGGACTCACAGAAGTGCAGGGTGGGTCTGGTGGCTCATCTGGAACTGCAGTCCCAGAACACAGAGATAGGGGACCTGTTCGAGCCAGCCGGCTACCCACACAAGCTACATTGGCAAGCTCTGAGTTTGATGGCGAGACCGTGCCTCTAAATAGAGTGGAAGAGTAATTCAGGATGATTCCTGACTTGCGCCTCTGGTCTACACACGCACACACAAACCCGATAAAAGTGAAATTACATTAACTACAGCAGTAATGGGACTACTCTGCCATCTTGCATAGGTAATAAGACATCTTCTCTGACTAGCTTGATGGTATAAGCATTTATAATAACCAATAGCCAGTGTATAAAGACCTCTCATCACTATTCCCTAACCACAGGCGTCACCATTAGGTTTCTGGGCTTCCTATGGAAAATGAATCTCGATATCTCTCTGTCCCTCCTTGTCACTCTGTCTCTCTCTTTCCCTCCCTCTTCCCTTCTCCTGCCTTGCTTCCTGGTTTATTAGGAAGAATTTGAAAACCAGCACAGACTATGGCTATAAAACAAAATTTTGATGGTATTACCTGCTTGCTTTAGTGTAAGTTTTCCTATTTGCCTCATTCAAAGCAACTTTCATAATTGAGAATCTAATTATCAAGAATATCTTTTAAGTTAATTATCTTTTAAAATTCTGAGTGGCTGTTTCACTTACTGTTGCTTAAGTTTCAGGAGTTACCAGAGGCTGGGCTGTTATTTACAACTTAACGTCTTAGTCAGGGTTCACAGGCTGCTATAGTGTAACACTCAGTATTATATATAATACAAAGAAAAAATTCCTTAACATACATTCTAGGAACTGTAGATATGGGTTATAACCAAAACACTTATAGGCCAGTGACTTCTTAAATGTCTTATTTATAAGGTAATAACAACCAGGTTTTTTTTTCAGAAATAGTGATTTTTGATAGACTTGAATTAATAATGTGAACATGAGCATACTTTCTGTTTTATATTCTTAAAGTAACTTTTTAATGGGTTGGAAAAACACTCGCTTATCTTCCATAGCATTATAAACTTGTCTAAATACCCCTTTTCAAAGCTCCCATGTGGAACTTGGATCCTGTTAGGCAGGCTTTTGTGTGGGCGTATTCACAGTCCACCTGTCAGCTTACCTATAGGCACAGACATTTAGCCACACCCTGTGCACTGGCCTTTTCCTCAGGGACAGGGACTGAGACCTTGGGCTCAGCACGGAGGTTATTTGAATAGCTCAGTTGAGAGTTGCTTTTCCTTTTGAATAGTGAGGCTTGAAGAGCAAGGGAAAGTCTCAGCGGAGTTGCTCAAGAGTGCTGCCATGGAGATTTACAAGCTGACCTTGCCTGCCAAGATCTGCGTAGAAGGCTTATTTATTACCACAGATACATTGGATCCTGAGAGCAGTTGTATTGCTAGGCTAATTGGATCTTTATAATTTTGTTCTTTCATTTGACAAGGATTTAATTATTCTAACTGGGACTGTTTTTTGCTTGTTGCATTTATTATTTATTTATTTATTTGTTGCTTTTGTGTTTTTTGACTTGATGAACTTTTTGAAATCTGAGGGTTTTGTTTTTAAGCTGAACTTTTGTATCTTTTGTTGTTCAGTTTATATGAGTTCATTTTACTCTCGAGTACTAAAAAGAAAACTTTGTGCCAGTGTAGGATCTCTGAATAAGTTAAAAGGAACTCTGTGATGTAGTTAAGAGAAGAGCTGATGGGACAGCCGGAGAACCCTGGCAGCTTTATCTAGAATGGATTCTTACAGGACCTACTTGGCCACTAGCCAGCTCAGTGGCTCGTGGCTGGAAGACCAGAAGGAAGACGTCTGTGAAGTTGAATCTCGAGTGCCTCTGCCGTATCCCTATCCTCTCTCTGAACATTTGGATGACAGTAACTCAGTGATTATCAACACTTCTGTTTTTCATTTCATTCACAAAAGAAACGGACATATAGTAAAGCTTATTTCTAAAATCTCACTGCCTACCCCTCCTTACTCAGTAAGTATACAGTTGGACCTCAGAACTGTAGTGAGCTGAGGTGAGAAGAAAACGCTGGTGTCTGTACAGAGGTGATGGGACGGCCCTTGCTTTGCTATTGTGAAGTGCTACTGCTCATACCCTGAGGTGTGGTGGGGCTAAATGTGCTCCTAAAACTCCAGCTTAGCTGCTTTTTAACGTCAACTGGTGGAATAAGCTTAGTACTCCCTCCTTCCTGTCTGTGTCTGTGTGTAAGACTGATCCAAAATTAAAAGTGAAATGAATGGATTTGAGGGAGTAGGTATCGCGCTCTTCAGAACTGTCTGGTGAATTGTGGAACCAGTTAGAACATGTTTGTAATCAGATGCCCTATTGGCTGGAGCTCTAGACAAGGGAAAGGGAGCTTGTATTCTGAAAAAAGTTTTTTACAGCCGTGGGGGCTTACATTTTGTTTTAATGAGCCCAATAATTCTATAGGGAGATAACCTTTTCAGCTTTTAAGGTGAAATGTATTTTGTAAACACTGCTCAGGTTAAATGGTCCCTATTTCCGGTTCACAGGATCCTTAAATGAGTTATGAACATTCTCTACATCCTATTCAGCATTCTTTTTATGACTTGCATGGCTCCAACTATAAATCCTAGCTAATATTTAACATGCCAGGTGACTTTCAGAATAGTTTTGCTGCCTCACCAACAATTTTTGAAGTGACAGAATCTTTACTAATGGTTTACCCACACTTGAGCACTGTTTGCTGAGAAGTGGAAGCTCTGAATTTGATTTGTTCATATAGTATATGTTGTTGCACATAAGAATCAATCATGCCCTACCCGGATGGGAGAAATTTAAGTATAAATTATTTAGGCAAAGATTTGAAGAGGATCCCTTCTCACGGGGGGGGGGGGGGGGGGGTGGGTAGGAAGCTTTATTGTTTGATTGGATGAACTTTTTGTTTTGCTTTTTTTTTTGTTTTTTGGTTTTTTTTTTTTGTGTTCCCCTCCCCATCCTCCCCCCATTGCCGCCCTCCCCCCAACAGTCTAGTTCACTGGGGGTTCAGTCTTAGCAGGACCAAGGGCTTCCCCTTCCACTGGTGCTCTTACTAGGATATTCATTGCTACCTATGAGGTCAGAGTCCAGGGTCAGTCCATGCATAGTCTTTAGGTAGTGGCTTAGTCCCTGGAAGCTCTGGTTGCTTGGCATTGTTGTACATATGGGGTCTCGAGCCCCTTCAAGCTCTTCCAGTTCTTTCTCTGATTCCTTCAACGGGGGTCCCATTCTCAGTTCAGTGGTTTGCTGCTGGCATTCGCCTCTGTATTTGCTGTATTCTGGCTGTTGTTGTTTTAATTGCAAATCTTTAAACGCACTGTCATACTAGCTAGCTCGAGTCTTGTGAAGTGAGAGATAAAAGCAGAGGTTTGGCAACTCACTCATGCAAAGCCGGGTTTTATTATCTTGTTTTAAATCCTCTGGTGAATTTCTGTAATGAGATGAAATGTGGAAAGTAATACAGTTCTTTTGGTTATGGCCACATCTTTAGTTTACTGGCGGGATTTGCATGCGCGTATGCAGAAATGCTCAGTACTTTCGGGAATAGGGGTTGAACTAAATTCAAAAGGGATCTGTGTATTTACTTCATGATTCATAGCAGTGGATTACAGTTACAAAGTAGTCTCAAAAACAATTGTGTGGTTGGGGTCAGCACCACATGAGGAACTAAAGGGTTGCAGCATTGACGCTTCAGTTGAGAGCCACTGATTTAGAGGGGCTGTGAGCTTGGGCGACCGTGAAGTCTCCATGCTACATAACTACTGCTCATGTGAAGCATGCAGGAATAGCAAGGATTGTTCTTTGACTGTTATATCGATATATTAATTATATGATTTTACTTCTGATTATGTATTTATATTATATTTGTAACTACATTTAGAATTATATCAATGTATATAATTACATGTAATATTAAGGTATTTCATGATACTGATGTCTATGCTAGAAACCAGTATATTGCTTATATTTGAAGTTTAAAGCTTGGTAGTTGTATCTTTGAGATGCACACAGTACATGTAAACTTAACAGATTTCCAGGACTTGCTGTGCCCCTGTTGCTGACACGTGCAGCTACTTGTGTTTGAAGGCTGTAGATTCATGCTGACAGGACAGATACTGAGGAGGTGACAGAAGACTGGTCGTCCCTCTGTGACTTCACACAGCTCACTCAGTAGCACTGCCCTGTCCACCCCCTGCTTGGAAGCTGTGGCCCAAGTCTGTTTTGCTGGCATTTCAAGGCTACTAGATTTTTAATGTTTCTGTAGTCCAAAGGTTTTCAGTGAGTGAAATACCTTTAGAAGCTTTAGAGTTTTTACAAATTCTTTCAGAAATTCAAAGCTTTGAGTTTAAGAAGCACGTATGTTATAATTTTATTTATTGCATCTCTGTGATTTTGCTTTTGATGTCATATATTAGTGCACCACACAGTACTGTCAGTCAAAATGTTGAAGGTTTGTCCTAGTGACAGTTACCTGAGTCTGTAGCGAATACAGTAAGTGCTTTCCTTCAGCACCTCTATACCCTACCTTTGTAGGATAGAATGTATGTCCACTGGTTTAAAGTAAGAAGCATGGTCTATAACTTACTGAAACTAGCCTTTATCCTTTACAGAAAGTGGTATCCAGCAAATGAGTATTATCTGCTGTGACTTATCCTACCTGTTGTTAATACACTGCAAGTTCGTCTGAAACTTAAAAGATTCTTTACATGGGATCCTTTCTTGGTTTTTCCCTTGTTTATGAGAAATGGCACTGAATTCTCATCACTTATCTTCCTTTTTGTCCTCTTGTCCTCCTGGTTTAGCTTGAACATGCGAAAGTTACACAGACAGAGTTGATGCGTGAGTCATTTAGACAAAAACAAGAGGCAACAGAATCGCTTCATTGCCTGGAAGAACTGCGGGAGCGCCTTCAGGAGGAGTCCAGGGCCAGAGAGCAGCTGGCTGTCGAGCTAAATAAAGCTGAGAGTAAGCATCGTGCCTGTGGCACTGTGACAGGAGATGTTTCAGTCTTAAAATAGAGACGTCGGTGCACAGCCAGTCAGTAAAAACCAGTGTGGTTTAAAGTGACCATTGAAGAGTTATAGCTTGTCCTCAGAGCTTCCCTGAGTGACTTTTTAAAAACTTAAGAGTGCATGCACACGGCGTGCACGTGCATGTACACACACTCTCTACACACACTAAAAAGACTTTTATAGAGTTAGAGATAACATTAAAAATTCTACATGATTCAAAAGTAATGATGGTGAGCCTCAGAAAATTCCTTTAAAATGAGAAGACTGATACTTAAGCTGTTATCTGAATGGTTTAAGGTCATAATTAGATGGCTATTGTAGGCTTGAAGCCTCTGAAGCCCTCTTCTACTCTCGTGGTGTTAAGGGTGTTGGCCTTCTGGAATTGCTTAAATATTAGCCTTCTCTCATGGAGTTGAAATATGATTCAGCTCACACGCGTTTGAATCCCGGAGCCTATCTATCTATGTCTGTTTGAAAAACCAAGTTACACGTGCGATGTGGAACTTCAGTGTAGAGGCAAGTACTGGACAGTTTAAGGAAAATTTCATGTTTATGCACGAGGTAACTAAGAAACGACTACATTGTACAAATGACAGAAGGTTCAGCTTCAGGTTTTTAAAGTTCATTCAAAGCTTTTAAAGGATGACGTGATTTAAAGTTTTGCTAACAGAATGTTCTTCTTGTTATTATTAAAATCTAATTATAAGCTTGGCTTAGTTGTACATATCTGCTATCTGAACACTGAGAGGCTGAGGCAGGAGGATTGTAATATTCAAGGCTAACTTATAGTGTAATAGTAAGACCTTTCCTCAAAACCTAAAACCTGATAGTGAATTTAAATTAGAAATAACTCCATGTCCTTGCATTGTGTCTTCTAGGTGTCATTGATGGGTACTCGGATGAAAAAACTCTCTTTGAAAGGCAAATTCAAGAAAAAACCGATATAATAGAGCATCTTGAACAGGAGTTATTATGTACAAACAACAGACTCCAAGAGCTGGAGTCAGACCAGCGCCGGATGGAAGAGGAACGAGAGCTGCTGTCCAGGCAGAGGGAGGCGATGAGGGCAGATGCTGGCCCGGTGGAGCAGCGTACGTACTGAAACTTTGTATCTTCCAGTTCCTGCTCTGTTTACAGCTGTCAGATGCTCCCTGACAGGTTGTCCTCTTCAGTGCCACTATTTACATATTTTATATATGAATCTGAAAAAATCTTAAGAATAAAGGCAAATTGTTAGTAGCCATTTTTTATTAAATCATATTTTCTATTTAGCCTTTTAAGGATATTAACTGTTAACAGGAAAAGAAGATTACTTATGCTGAAACATCTGTATCAAAAAAAAAAAAAGCTGCAAGTAATGAGGCTGTGTGTTTTTGGAAATGGGTAGGACAGAGTTCTTTGTGGGAGAGAGGTCATGCAAAAGCCATAAACACTGATCTGATGCTGGCCATGAGCAGGGTTGGGCAGTGTGGCCGTGCCCGCTGAATAGACATCTGACATCCTGGTCAGGGGGATTCAAAGAACATTTAACTTTATAATGACTAATTTTTACATCTTGAAGTTAAAGTTTGAACAGTAAAATTCTATTTTTGTGAGCATAAACTTTGAAAGCCGCTTACCGCACCCTCTGATTTCAAGAGGACTATACTTGGACTCTATAAATTTGGTTGTTTTTCCAGTTTTACCCACTTAGAAATATGACCTATATTGTCTCCCCTGAGAGAGTGCTCATATTCGGTTGGCACAGACTGAGGGCTAGAATTTTTAAGATTAAGAGATCTCATGTTATACATACAAACTATGCAAGAGACATAGAACTGTGGGTATCAGTGATACCCAGTGACATCAGCTTTTTAGTGTATGCACATGCGTGTTATCGTATTTGAGGACATAGACGCCATAACTCTGTTCCTGTTTTCTCCTCCTGTCTTGTCTCTCCTCTCATAGGGCCGATAGCTGCTGCAGCTGGTGCAGCACCTGGAGCAGGTGTGTGCAGAGTTGCATGCCCTGTTGTTGGGTGGGAGACTCACAACTAAAATGTGGTGATCCTTAATTATCGACTAACATCTCTAATTTTGCAGTTTCTCTGTTGTGTTTCTTTCATACTTACAATTCTTCTTCAACAGTAACACAGCTCAACTTACAATAGAAACGAGTTTTGATTTGCTATTAACCACTGAAGTTCGGAGTCACCATCATCTTATTTCATCTGTTTTAGCACAGCCCAAACCCAGTTTGAAGTTTCAGAGAAAATACTAAGTGTTTCTAAGGAACACCTTTTGTTTTATGAATCCCTCAAGCTCTCTGGTCTCTAATTTTTTGGAGTGTTCTTTCAAAACAAAACAGCTCATGAGATGATGGTAGCAAAGGATCAGTGTCCTAAGAGTCTTTGTGGTGGGAGACGTTGATGTTAACATCTAATAATGGTATAGTTTAGAAGGAAAATTTTCTGTACACCCCAGATCTGAATACAGCGTCGGTATATGGCTAGTATAAGTAAATCTAGAAGGTTTGGGGTGGGGTTTTTGTTGTTGCTGTTGTTGTTTTTGCTGTCTGTACTTTATCACTACAATAATTACAGCCCATCTTCACACAGTCCTTTCTGTATCTACCAGACAGACACTGCTCTTTACTTGTCTTAATTCCCTTCATCTCCAATTGCACACAACAAAACTGAAGACCATCTTATGAGACGTCACAGTCAGCTCCTGCTGACCTAAGCACAGGCCCCCATGCATGTTCCTGTTCCCTTACTGCACAGCATGACACCATGGAACGGTAGCTCCTGGTGTGGCTAACATAATGAGGCCTAAGACTCACCAGGAATCCTGGTTGTGCTCCCCCTCCCCCTCCTGCTCCCCTTTCTTGGTTAAAGATTTACAGTATTTGCTTATAATGCTGTGTCCATTGTATGCACATAAGGGCGACTTTATGGCTTGGGAATGGACTCAGTTTGCCTGTGGTTAAACCTGCGGTCAGCATTTTGTTTTAATTCAGTTGAACTTTGTCCTTTTCCTAATCATGAAAGTGCATTAATTATTTTTTTTTTATTTACTATGTTGTTTTCACAAAAATACCTTTTGGTAGTAGGAATTCTCGTTTTTGTTAATTCATTGTAATTTCAATAGTCATTTGTTTTCTGGTATAGGAGTAAGATATGTTGATATTTCCAGAAGAAAATATTTACTTTTGTGTTTCAAGCACTGGTTAACTTTTAAAAATGTATTAACAAACCATAAGTTATTTTAATGTAAATGTCATTAGGAGATTATAGCTTTTATACTTCACTGAAGTCAATCTCCATTCTTTTCTAAGAGATTCAAGCATATCTCAGCGTTCAGGAGTCAGTGGCAAGTGGACCTCTGTGAGTTTGAGATTAGCCTGGTCTATAGAATATTTATGTTTTAATGTATTCCAAGTAATTCTCTGCCATTGTTTCATGAAGATAAAGTTTAAAGAGAGTTGTCAGTGACTTCATTATCATGACATCATGAATCATAATTTAACGAAATGCACTGTCACATTTGTAAACAGAATTTCTACAGGAGACTGAAAAACTAATGAAGGAAAAGCTGGAAGTGCAGTGTCAAGCTGAGAAAGTCCGCGGCGACCTACAGAAGCAAGTGAAAGCTCTAGAAATAGATGTTGAAGAACAGGTCAGCAGGTTTATAGAACTGGAGCAAGAGAAAAACGCCGAGCTCATAGATCTAAGGCAGCAAAGCCAAGCACTGGAAAAGCAACTAGAAAAAATGAGGAAATTCTTAGACGTAAGTGCCTGCAGCCTTGGCTACGTTTGGAAACCCTGTCTTGCATGTTCAGATGGATAGATATGAATGAATGGGTAGGTGGGTAGATGAATAGATCCGTGAATGGATGAATGGACAGACACATAGGTAGGTGGATGGGTGGGTGGACAGATGGAAGGACCCGGGTAGGTAGCTGGGTAAATAGAAGGACAGGTGGATGGATAACCACTAGGCCCGAGGACTTAGCTCAGTGATGCAACCCAAGTGTGCTTAGTAGTCAGAGTCTCTGAGTTGAATTCCTAGCAACAACAAACAAAACTTACGGATATGATGCATGACTGTATATTTAAGACTAATCAAAAGCACACCCAGTTTGTGAATAACCCTGAGCAGCTAGGTTTTCCAAATTCAAAGTTAAGCTTTTTCTAGTTTTTCATTAACTAGTAGCCAAAACAGATGAGGACTCCAAGAGCTCTCACACGTCTGTGCCCAGCTTTGTGCGCAGGAGCACAGCTCCCAGGTGGCCCTTGGCCATGGACTGGCACAGCGGCCATGCTTCCTTCCGTTGCTCTCACCTAAGACGGCACTGGGTTTTACTTTTCCCACGGGACATCTCTCTTTAGGGTTTCAGAAGATGATGACCGTCTCTTGCCCAGGGAATCTATTGCTGACATTTTATAGTTTTAGATATAAGTCTATAATAGGATAAAACAAACCGAGTTATGTATTGCTCATTTGTTCTGAGCAATGAATGCCTTGAATTAGCAGTAGAGTTGTCCTGTGCCCAAATTCATCCTCTCTTATTCTGCATTTAACATAAACAAAAAGGATGGTACTGTAAATGATTTTTAAATATTCAGATTTCTGGTGAAGAGCCCAAATAGCAATTATAAACCCCAAAAATGTGTTTTCCTCTTAAGCCTTTATGGCTTAGGGTGTTTGTGTATTGGCCCATTATCTTTAAGCCTCTGGCTAAAGGGATATAAGAAATAATAGGGACAATAAATATTAAATAAATAATGCTGTTTCATAAGCCTAACAGTGTTTATTTTTGTCTGTTTTGAGACCGGGTGTCACTATGAAGCGCTGATCGGTGTAGAACCTGCTATGTAGACTACACTGATCTTGAACTCATAAAATCCACCTACCTTTGCCTAGCATCAGAGGCATGTGCCACCACGCCCTGCCATTATCATCCTCATCATTGCTGTTGACATTGTCATTATCATTACATTTCAGGAGCAGGCAATCGACAGAGAGCATGAGAGAGATGTTTTTCAGCAGGAAATACAGAAGCTAGAGCATCAACTTAAGGCTGTACCTAGACTCCTGCCTGTGAGTGAGCACCAAACCAGAGAGGTAAGGACTCATTGATACGCTGTCTATAATAGGATTTGAGTGTAAAATAAGGTGTCTTCAAAAACTCAAACGTGGATTCTTTCTGTAGTATGTAAATCTTAAAATAAGTAAGGTGTTATTTGAATATAAGGCACTTGCTAACCATAAGATGTATTGGTTTGGGAATACAGTCAGTATGCTTACCTGGCAAGTTTGAAGCCCGTTGCATTGGGTGTGTGTGTGTGAAATGTGGAGTTACACCCCCTGTATATTACACAACTAAATAAACTTCCTTGTTCACTTCTCTATTCTCACTTCAAATAAAAGTGATGTAAGGTATTTGCAGGCCAGCAGGATGACTCAGTGCAGTGTGCTGGCTAATTTTATGTCACCTTGATACAGGCTGGAGTTATCTGAAAGGAGGGCAACCTCAAACGAGAAAGCACCTTCATGATCTAGCTGTAGGGAATTCTCTTAACTAGTGATTGATAGGGGAGGGTCAGGCCCATTGTGGGTGGAGGTCATCCCAGGACTGGTGGTCCTGGGTCATATAAGAAAGTAGGCCTGGCAAGCAGGTCAGAAGCACCATCTGTGGCCTCTGCATCGGCTTAAGCAGGCCTCCAGGTTCCTGCCCTGTTTGGGTCTGTGCTGACTTTCTTCAGTGATGGCCTACACTGTGGAAGTGGATGTACAAGGAAAGTAAACCCTTTCCTTTGAACTTGCTTCTGGGCCTGGGATTTCACTGCAGCAGTAGCAATCCGAAGACACTGAGAGTCTTAGGTAGGGTTCTACTGCTGTGAGAAGACACCATAACTGAGACAACTCTTATAAGGACAATATTTAATTGGGGCTGGCTTACAGGGTCAGAGGTTCAGTCAGTTATCATCAAGGTGTGAGCATGGCAGCATCCAGGCAGGCCTGGTGCAGGAGGAACAGAGAGAACAACATCATGTTCTGAAGGCAAACAGAAAACTAGCATCTTCAGGTAGCTAGAAGGAAGCTCTCAAAGCCCACATCCAACAAGGCCTCACCACCTCCAGCAAGGCCACACCTCCTAATAGCACCACTCCCAGGGCCCAGCTTATTCAAACTACAACACTGAGTAAAGGCACTTGCTGCCAGGGTAAACAGCCTGCTCCTGGGAAGAAGTAGAGAACCTTCTCCAGCTGGTTCTCTGACGTCCACATGTGTGCTGTGACACACTCATACACACAAGCACACACACTCACACACACACACATACACACATACACACACACATACACACACATACACACACATACACACACATACACATACAAATACACACACTCACATACACATACACACATACACACACACACACATACACATACACACACATACACACATACACACATACACACATACATACACATACACACACATACACACATATACACACACACTCACACACATACACACACATACACAAGCATACACACATACACACATACACACACACACACATACACAAGCATACACACATACACACATACACACACATACACACACATACACAAGCATACACACATACACACACATACACACACACACATACACACACACGAGTGAATAAATAAAAATTTTTAACGAAATGTTAGCAAATGCATTTATAGTCATTGATTTATTACATCTGCCTGCACCTTCCCTTCCTGTCTCTCAGTTCCCCTCTCTCATCTCGTCTACCTCATCCTCCTGTCCTCCTTTCTTCTCATAAAGAACATTGGCTTTCAGATTTCATTTGCTGTATTTGGCTTTGTAAAAAAACATTTAAATTTTCAACTATCATAAACAAATAATACATTTATGGGGTGTACTTTAATGTATATACAGGAGGTATTATGTCTAATACATCATTCATTTATCATTTGTGTTGGGAATATGGTGGTAGAAACATTAAATATTCTTTACTGTCAAACACTGTAAAATTTTTTTAAGATAATTAATTTGAATCTGTTTATCTCTAACACACTGTAAAACTGTTATGCAAAAAAAAAAAAAAAAAAAAAAAGCCAAAACCCAAAATAGAAGCCACTGGGTTCATGCTTTACTGCTTCATCTCTCATTCTCTTCTGAGTCTGCTCCAGGCAGGTTCCCCACTCCTCCACTCCACTTTACCCTCTGCTCACATTTCTGGGAGGTAATGAGTACCTTTGGGCTCTCTAGGATTCATTCCTGCCTTCACCCACTCAGCTACCCGGAGGCAATCCAGAAAGCTGTATGGAACCATTGAGTTTATGGAACACTCGCTCACTCGCTCACTCGCTCACTTATACTCATTCACTCACTTATTCACTCACTCACTCACTCACTCAGTCCCTCAGTCATTCATTTATCCTCCCTCCCTCCCTCCCTCCCTCCCTCCCTCCCTCCCTCCTTCCTCCCTCCCTCTGTGTATTGGTGTTTTGCCTAGATGTATGTCTGTGTGAGTGCATCAGCTCTTCTGAAGGTAGAGTTAACAGACAGCTGTCAGCCTCCAAGTGGGTGCTGGGAATTGAACCCATGTCCTCTGGACACAGCCGACACTCTTAACGCTGAGCCGTCTCCAGCACCTCAGTAGCTTTATCACCGTCATCCAAGAGCCTGCAGTCAGATTACACTTGCAGTTTTTAATGTTCTGAAAGCAATATTTTTCATTTTGGTAATTTCTTCAGTGTCTCACTGAAATTTAGTATTCTTAGAATTTCTGAAAATTATATTTTTACGACTTTCTCCTTGATAAGTATGTCCATAAGCCATCTTATTAATCCTTCCTGTATTCTTCCATTACTGATACACAGCACTTGGGGGATGCGTATCAGTCCTAGAAGATAAATCTTGGAATACTTACCGTTTATTTTGTGCAGTGTAGGAGCCAAGAATAGTGGCATGTAAAGGAATTCAGCTTTCTTCATGTTCCTCTCCTCATCTTTCCTATCCTGCAGAATATAGGCTAAGCCTTTGCCAAATAACTTACCAACTCACAACACATGGAGGACTTCAAGGCCTTGTTTTTCACCTGCGAGCAAGTCAGGAAGCTGCAAGTCTCTGCGCTTTATTATGTCATTAGGTCGTAGTGGGCTGTACTTCAGATACTTCATGCTATTCAAATGCATTTCCCTCTTTCTGCCAGGGTAAAGCCAGGGTGCTCTTTAAAATAAACAAACAAACAAACAAACAAACAAACTCTGGGTGGGGGGAAGGATTGTGGGAGGGGTCAGTGAGCAGGATGTAGAGTGAATAAGAAAAAATAAAAGTAGAAATAATTTTTAAAAAACTTTAAAAATAAGGTCTGTGAAAGCAATAGTATTTCTCTTTTAACTACTATGCCCAGTTTTATCAGTATGTACAGTGTTGCCTTTGCTAGAGATGACCATTGCTATCCTAATTTTAAAATAAAATTAACATGTTTTAAAATACATGATTTTCATGGGGTACACTTAGGTTCAATCTGAGGACTTGCCTGCAATTAAGAAAGCAACACTGTACCACTGAGGTACAAGCCCCAGGAAGCAGCTTTAAAATGTATGTTTCACAGCTACGAACAGTGCATTCTGAAGCATGTTTTCATCCTACTTTCAGGTTGAGCAGCTAACTAATCACCTGAAAGAGAAAACAGACAAATGCAGTGAGCTGCTGCTGTCTAAGGAGCAACTGCAGCGAGACGTGCAGGAGAGGAATGAAGAGATTGAGAAGCTGGAGTGCCGAGTGCGAGAGCTGGAGCAAGCCCTGCTGGCTACTGCAGACCCCTTCCCAAAGGTTCGAGGGCGAAGGGAGAGCACTGTGCTCTGTCCTGCTCCGGTGGCAGCTGCTTACTGACGCAGCGTTGTGGTCCCTTGCCAACATTAGGGCACAGTGCACCTTCATTGCTACTTTAGTTTGCTTTCCTTTCAGATGTTGTTTGCATCCCTTACTTCTGATACAGGAAGAGTAGCTGAGCCAGAAGAGTTAATCACAATTGTAACTGTCAGTTATGGCCATGAGCTTTCAGACACTTTCCTGACTCCAGATTAGATGCAATGAAGCCCGTTCCTATTCTCCAGAAAGCCAGAATGGATAGAAGACAGCAGAGGGAGAGAGCTTGGAGGCAGGCAGATGGGAAAGGAGTTTTGTTTATCTCAGGAATGAGTTTTAAATGTCAGCAGTGTGTGTGGTAATGAGAAGTGCATGCAAGAGTGAGTACCTGTGACTTGTTGACTATTCTAAATAGAGTTTCCCATTTTAAATTGGAGAAATAGACTTACTTGTCAAATACAAATACCTCAATGAATTATCATGGTATAATGTCTGAGGCTTTAAAAGGTTCTTATGTGTTTTTAGGTAGAGGAACAGAAAAGGCCTGGAGCTGTAGAAGTGGACCCAGAATTATCGCTAGAAGTTCAACTGCAGGCTGAGAGGGATGCTACAGATAGAAAACAGAAAGAGGTAAGAAGTTTCTTTTTCAGTCGCAAATGCAGTTTAAATCAACTACCTAGAAAATATCATTTGAACAGAAAGACACCGTTGGGAAGCGAAGGTTAAACTGTTCTCAGTTCACTGCCTTGAAGATTGACCTTGAAGGTCAGACACTGAACTAACAAGCTGGTGAAGGTCAGTGTCATGCAGGAAGGTGGTGTGGACTGGATGGAGAGGAGAGTATGTGGGACCGTGGTAAGCCTCTCTCAGCACTGTCACTCCACCACATGTCTGCTGGCTGCTGCTGCTGCTGTTTTGCTTATTTAAAATATTCCCCAAGAGAGAACTGTGTAATCATTTCACACGCGAGGCATGCTATTAAACAGTGGATCCGAGTGCCTGGGACCGGGTTCGTAGCTCATTATTGAGCACTTGCCTCGCGCGGACTTGCACCTAGGATGCCCCGCAGTGCACAGAACAACGGAACAACAGCAACAGTAGTGACAGCTCTCCCACTTTTCCGTACTCCTCCCCTGAAAAGTACTCCACTTACTCGGGAATAGGGGTTCACCCCAATTGCCCCTGAGGCCGAGGTTGGGGGAGGGATTGGGGCTAGTTCCGTCAGACTGAACATCATAGCAGGGCCCTAATTTAAAAGCGAAAATTCAGTATAATTACAAAAGTAAATTCAACTTTCTACTTTGTTTGTAATATATTTAAACCTTTTTTTCCTGTTAAATACACCTTGATGCTGTGGATATGACTTTTAAAGTATTTACGGATACAAGCCCTCATGTACCTGTGTGTAGGTACAGGTCCATCACAGATCCTTCTTCAGACTTCTCTACCTCACTTTATATTTTCAAAGATTAATTGATAGCTATGTGGATATGTGCATATGAGTGCATTAGTGTCCACCCACCAGAGTCCAGAGACGGTGCCCCTGGAACTGGAGTGATGTCATTGAGTTACCTAACATGAGTACTGGGAACCAACAAGGGTCCTCTATAAGAGCTGTGTGTACTCCTAACCACAGAGCCATATCTCCAGAGCCCCCACCCCTACTCCTACCTCTGTGCATTTGAAACAGAGCCTCTCTCTGGTCTAGCACTCACCAGTTAGGCTAGACTGGCTGGCCAGTGAGCCCCATTTCTGCCTACCCAGAGCTAGGATTCCCAGAATGTGCTGCTATGACTGTCTTTCTTACTGGACTCAAGTGGATCTCACCCTTGCACAAGTGCTTTATACAATGAGCCATTCTCTAGCCCTAAAATTGTTCACATTACACTTTTATCTTCATACAGTTTTTCAAGACATTAAATATATTTCAACAGATATTTGTTGGATTTAAATAATATAGAAGTGGCAATACAAGATATGACTGATGTAGACTTAATTTAGACATCAGCTAAAACAATGTTCAGAGAACTCGGAGAAGCAAGCACCTATACAAATGACTGTAGTAGAAATGATACTAAGACGAGACATGTTTTCTTCCTGGCACCTAATACTGACAGATATTTATCTGGAAAGTTCTTTTTTATTTTGTTTTTGATATTTTGTGAAAGCAAAGAGCTTGCCTTTTTATGTGTAACCACGCCTCCTTATTTCAAGAAGATATGGAAAGACTTATCTTACATTAACTAGAAAGGGAAGTGATGTAGCTCAGTGGTAGAAGATTGGTCTGCTGTGCACAAGACTCAGGTGTGGTTCCTGGCACCACAGAAAACTAAATGACGAATTCATTTCTCTAAAACAGGAACCTTTAAGCAGCTCTGAAAGGCCGCCCTTCTCCATCCCATCCCCTCTTGTCTCCTCAGACACACAGCTTGATTTGTATGATTTTTATTTCCTTACTTATTCTATATGTATAGTGACTTTTCCTTCATTTACATCTCCTGCACCACATTGCCAGCTTCCCAGGGAGGCCGGAAGAGGGTGTTGGATTTCCCAGACCTGGAGTTACATATGGTTCAGAGCCACCGTGTGGATGTTGGGAATAGACCCTGAGTCCTCAGGAAGAATAGCCAGTGTTCTTAACTGCTGAGCCATCTCTAGTTTTGTTTTGTTTTGTTTTTTTTTTCTTTTCATAGTGCTGGAGGTCAAAGCCAGGGCACCTTAAAACTCTTCCATTGACATTGTATTTTCTTAGATTTTGTTTGTACATGTATGTGTGATGTGTATGCATATACACCTCAGTGTGAGTGCACATGTCAGTATTGGAGTATCAGAGGTTGATATCAGAGGTCGTTTGTGATCACTCCCTGCTTTATTTACTGAGACAGGCCCTCTCAGTGAACTAACCAGCCTGCCTTGAGAGCCTGTGTCTACCTCCTGAATGCTAACTGTCATGTCCACCTGGCTTTTGTTTGTGACTGAGTGGGTGTGAACTCCAGTTTTCATGCTTTTACAGCAAGCATTTACCCACCAAGCCATTTCCCCAACTTACCTTATGTGATGGTTTGTATATACTCAGCCATGGAGTGTCTTTATTAGAAGGTATGGCCTTGATGTAGATATGTCACTGTGAATGTGGGCTTTAAAGACCCTCATTCTAGCTTCCTGGATTCTGCTAGCAGCCCTCACATGAAGATGTAGAAATCTCAGCTCCTTCTGCGCTATACTTGACTGGGTGCTGACATGTTCCCTCCTTGATGATAATGGACTGAACCTCTGAACCTGTAAGCCAGCCCCAATTAAATGTTGTCTTTCATAAGACTTGCCTTGGTCATGGTGTCTATTCACAATAGTAAAACCCTAAGAAAGATAAAAGTCAATACCAGGAATGGGGTATTGCTGTGGTAGGTCTGAGCATGCTTTTCTTTGGAAGAATGTTGAATTTGGGACTTTGGATTTGGAAAGCAGTACTTAAAATGGGGCTTAATGGGCTATCTTAGTAGGAATATGGAAGACTTTGTTACTGAGAGTGATCTGAATTGTGCAGACCAAGCCCAAGAGGTTTCAGTCTAAAATTTCAATATGTGGCCTAGAGAATGTTTTTGTGGTATTTTGGTGAAGAATGTGGCTACCTTTTGCCCTCATCTGAAGTGTCTGCTGAGGCTAAGGTGAAGAGACTCAGATTAATTGCATTGACAAAGGAAGTCTCAGACATGCTCATCATAGACTTTGTTCTCTGGTTAAGTCTCATGAAGAGCATTTTAAACAAGCACAGCAAGCTCAGAAAGAAAAAAATGTAAACTGTATGGTTTGGTATTAAAGGGGTACCAGGAAGCAAAAATGGAACTGAATCCTGTGTTCAAGGAAATAACAAATTAAGGGAGTGGGACTTTGGGGCAAAATCCTACCCAGCTAAGTTTAGATTAAGGCATGGTGGTACACACCTTTAATCCCCAGAGACAGGCATGTGGATCTCGGAGTTCAAGTCAGTCTACAGAGCAAAATACAAGACAATCAAGCTTAGGCAGTGATGGAGTTGGAAAAGAGGAAGCTACTGATAATGTAATAGAACAAGGAGGCGTATTCCAGCTCCAGTAAGCAGCTGATCTTTGGCAGCTTCGGCCATGTGTTGCTGGCTGTATAGTCCAGAGGAGGAGACTACTGGGACAATTGATGCTGGTTAGCTGAAGCTTAGAAATGAGTGGTGATTAAGAAGAGACCAGCCTCACTGAGGTGAAATCTTCTGGGAAGTGTTTTCTGAGAGCACAGAGAAGCTGTGCTCCAGAGATAGCCAAGCTTGTACCTCATGCTGCAACTGGACTTGGTAATGTGTAAGAGTCACCCAGGTGGTATTGATTTTGAAGGCATGAAGGGCTCATACAAAGGATTTGGGGCTTGGCACAATGAAGAGATGCTATGAGAGAGTATTGGTGAAGCCTAGTTGCAGTGGAAGACCCCAGTGTATTGGAGATGTCAGTACCATGAAATGAGCACCAAGAGCAGCAACAATGGAGTGGATCATCCTGAGCTTAGAGTGCTACAAAGGTCAGAGCTGGAAAAGTGACGCCAGCCCTTTGGAGGAGCCCAGAAGATCATGTGTGGATCCCAGACTTGAAACAATAAACTGTAACGTTGAAGTTGCCTTGGAGACACCAAGATGGTCGAGATGCTAGAGCCATGGGCTATCTGCTGAGGAAAGCTGATAACAGAGAGTGCAACCAGCCCAGGAGAAAGCAATTTGTCAACAAAGATGAAAAAGGAGCTGGAGATGTGAAGACTGCCTTGAAATAAGACATGGAGATGCAGAGGTTGGAGTTTGCCCAGCTGCTTTCCTGTCTTGATTTGGGGATTTACAGCTAAGTGAGTGGATGAAACTCAGAAAAGACTTTGAACTTAGGACTTTTAACATTGTTGAGAAGCGCGCTATAGACTATGGTGACCTTTGAAGTTGCACTTAATTTATTTTGCATAATGGTACATTTAGGTATGGCCCCTATAGACTCATGTTTGAGCAAGCCTTTGGGGGCCAGGCAGTGGAATGTGATGGTTTGTATATACTTGAGCCACTGTTAGAAGCTGCGGTCCTGTTGGAGTAGGTGTGTCACGTGCGTGTGGGCTTTAATACCCTAGTCCTAGCTGCCTGGAATTGAGTATTCTGCTAGCAGCTTTCAGATGAAGATGTAGAACTCTCAGTTCCTCCTGTCCCATGCTTGCCTTGATGATAATGGACTAAACCTCTGAACCTGAGGTTCAATTAAATGTTGTCCTTATAAGAATTGCCTTGGTCATGGTGTCTGTTCACAGCAGTAAAACTCTAACCAAGACACCTTGTCTTTACTTTTTAGATGATGCCTCACTACGTTGCCTAGGCTGAGCCCAAACTCTACAGATTAGGGGACTACAGGCATATACCACTATGACCACCTGTTTTTAGTACTACTAAGACCTTAGTTTCTTGAACTGAGTGTTTAATAGATGTCTACTTTTCCACCCGGAATCAGTTGTCATCTGGGACTGCTAGAAAAGAGAGAGAGGGAGAGAGCTGATGTCAGCTAGCTTGTTTTTTTCCTGACAAAGGCATAGAGCAATAGACATTGAATAAGTTAACAAACTCAGTGTTACTAACACTGACAGGTGTCCTGCAGGGATACTCATTGTTGTGAAAAAGGATAGCATCATAGCATGTATTATAAAAAAAAAACAAAAAAACAAAACAAAAACAAAACAACAGTGGCAAAAAACTTTAATCATTTGCTCTGAAAACTAGGCAGATATTTTCAGGTAACTGATATAAATCTAAGGTATATTAAATATGTATCAGATTTTAAATGGATTCACTCTCAGTACTTGAGTTTGGACAGACACATCTTTAAAAGCCTGTTAGACTAAGGAAACAGAAAACTTCAAGAATTTTTTTTAAAGTAAGGAAATTATTTGTATAGACATGAGGTTTCTAGCTGGGCATAGTGGAATTTATTGTCTTTCTTCTTGGCACTTGAGAAGCAGAAGGAAGTGGATCTCTGAATTCGAGACCATCTTGATCTATATAGTGAGTTCCAGGGCAGCAAGGACTGGGAAGTGAGAGCCTGTCTCCAGAAATGGAGGAGGAGGAGGAGGAAGAGGAAGAGGAAGAGGAGGGAGATAGAGGAGGGGGAGGTGGGAGAGGGAGGAGAGGAGGGAGAGGGAGAAAGGGAGAGGTGGAAGAGGAGGTGGAGGAAGAGAAAGGAGGAAGAGGAGGAGGGCAAGAGAGAAAAGAAAGAAACATTTTAAGGGTTTTTGTTGTGGTGGTTTCAGAAAAAGGTGCCTTAAATAAATTTGTATCTCGTATTGCTAATCCTACAGGAAGTAATAATAAATAATAGTTAACTTTGTTTTATGCCACGTGCTAGTAAGTGCTGAGGAGTAGTTTAAACACTCTTTCCTTGGGGTCTTCATCTCACCTGTGTGTAAGCTGAGCCTTAAGAAAAGTTACGCTTAGCAGAGCCAGAATTTTCACAGATTTCACCGATTTCAACACCGCTGTGTGGCAGTGCTGACAGCCTTGGGGATGGATTTGTGATGTTGGTCTTCTCAACCGTAGTGTGACATCGGTACAGTAGAGCATTGTTCTGGGTTCTCATGTGCAGGGACCTGGTGAAGGCCTTCTGTGCAGTGCGAGCATCCACACATCCATGTACTGCATGCATCCAGTGCACAGCCAAGTACTGCCAATTCTCTGCCTTCTCTGCTCCCAGCCCACACTGAGTTACACAGATCACAGAGATAACACTTTGCCTATAAAGTGACACATCAAAAGAATGGGCATGTCATGTAGGCTGCAATTTTGCAGTGAAATAACTATGTGTGTATCTTTTATAATACCTTATTCTAAAAGTAGTTGTAGAAGATAGACGTAGTTGTGGAAGCTATGAATAGGTGTGCATAACCAGTGTATACCATTAATAATGTGATCATCAGTGTTCTCAGCAATAAACTGGTAAGCATATGTGCAGAATCACTAAATATATTTAAGTACCTACAGAGTTAAATACCAATGTTACAGATGATAGGTAGACAGACAGACAGACAGACAGACAGACAGACAGACAGACAGAGTCTTTGACAATAGTTATAAGACTAATATAAAACAGGATAAATGAGTCTGGAGAGATGACTCATTGGTTAAGAGCACTGGCTGCTGAGTTCAGTTCCCAGCAAGCACATGGTGGCTCACAACCATCTGTAATGGGATCTGATGCCCTCTTCTGGCCTGCAGGTGTACATGCAGATAGAGCACTCAAATACATGAAATAAATAAGTCTTAAAAGAAAGAGGGAAAGAGAAGAAGCAGGGTAAACAGTGGTTTGGAATGGAAGACTGCAGTAGTCATCCCTGTAAATTCAGAGATGGCTTTACCCTGACTGTGTGAGCTGAGGACTCATTGCTTCTCTTTGTGACTTTTCTTTCTTCTATATAATGGGAATAATAATTACGGAACAGTCTAGTGTGTGTGTGTGTGTGTGTGTGTGTGTGTGTGTGTGTGTGTGTGTGTGTGACTGTGTACTTAGTGGGGCCTCGTATGTGAAGGCCATTGTCCACCTCAGGTGTCATTCCTCAGGAAGCATCAACCATCTATTCTGAGACCATGGGGACCTGTAGGGACAGGTAGAGGAGCCTGATCTCAACAGGCCCCAGGGATAATCCTGTCTCCAACTCCTCAGTGCTACAATTCCAAGCTCACACCACCACACTTAGCTTTTTACACAGAGTGATGGGGATAAATCAGGCCCTCATATGTGGTCATCTGAGCTATCATCCCAGCTGCAAATTTGACTATTATTGCTAGTATTATACTATTTTTATTGGACTTGCTAGGCTGACCTCAAAGCCTTGCTTGTGAGTACTGGGATGCTAATTCTATGATGCCATGCGTAAACAACAGATTACCCTGTAGGTTGTAAGGCCACAACTCAGCTGCCACCAGTGCTGCTTCCGCATCTTAAGTTGCTTGCATTGTAGCGGTTTTGATCATTCAAACAGGCTTTTGCGTATCCATTCATTAAACACCTGTTAAGTAGTTGTGAAGTAGTTGGTTAAATGGTTATTACTATCCTCGGTCAACCCATATACATATAATCAAAATAATAAAAAGAAATCTTTTCTGTAGTTTGAAGCCAGGTATGGTGACATAGGTCTTTATTTCTAAAACTGAAGGAGGCAGAGGCAGGCTAGCCTCAAACATAGCAAGTTCCTGGATGGCCGGGGCTACATAGAGAAACCTTATCTCTCAAAAAGACCAGAAACCAGAGACATTCAGCTTGAGCATGTTTAGGCATGAAGCAGTAAACATGACTTGAATGTGTAAGCACATGTAAATGCCAGTGCATGCTTTGTAAAATAGATCTCCTTTCTGTTTGACAGTGACATCTGTATGAACTGGTTTTGTTTTTTGTTTTTGTTCCCCCTCGGATAATTTTGGTTTTAAAGATCACCAACTTAGAAGAACAATTAGAGCAGTTTCGGGAAGAACTGGAAAATAAGAATGAAGAGGTTCAGGAGCTTCTCATGCAGCTAGAAATTCAGAAAAAGGAGTCCACTACCCGCCTGCAAGAGCTCCAGCAAGAAAACAGATTATTTAAGGTAATTGGTTTAGAAGAATAATTCACATTTTGATACTTTGTATTTTTGTCAGTTATTTGTGTAATGGGTTATCCTAGCAGCCTGCAGAATAGGCACAGAAACCTGGTATTTCTTTTACGGGCTTTAGTCCTAGATTGGACAGGCTTTATGCTAGTCTCACATCTCAGCCCTACGCCCCTTGTCGCTCGCTGTCTGAGTCTCAACAGGGCTGTTCTGCGTCATCAGTCTGTCCCCAGGTGCACTTGTCGTGTGCGAATGCTCCTGTTACCCCGTGTAACAGTGACCTCCTGCCCTTATTCACCCTCTTTCTACTCATGGTCTTTCTCGAGATCCCCTACTGCATTCTCAGGCCTACCTTCCTATCCTTTCTGCCAGTCATAAGCCCCAACCATTTATTGGCTAGTCAGGAATTAAACTGGGGATCAAGGGTTACACAACAAAGGCCAGTGTACATGTGAATTCACTTATCCAGACAGCAGTCAGATCTTGGGGTGTCAGACTTCAGCATTTGTACACATAGCACCAGACCAACCCCCAACATATTTGCTACCAACAATATTAGTTATTAGTAGGCAAATGAATTTGCATGGGAGTTATTTGCTGCCTAACCTAGATACTTGAATTTATCATAATGAAAATATTTGAGATCATTTATCAATATATTTTAAATATTGAAGTATCTTATTTTAATTTATTATGTGCATGCCATCTGTTTTCTAAGACGTAATTCAAGGTATGTTTTGAAACATGTAATGTCATACAATTATGAGAATTATTTTCGTCCCTAGGAGGAAATAGAAAAACTCGGGTTCACCATGAAGGAATCTGATTCTCTGTCGACTCAGGATCAGCCCATGCTGTTTGGCAAATTTGCGCAGCTAATACAAGAAAAGGAGATTGAAATTGACCGATTAAATGAGCAGTTTATAAAACTCCAGCAGCAGCTTAAACTCACAACAGATAACAAGGTGTGTCCACTTTAAATTTATTTGTCAAAATTAATAGGAGTTATAGTTTTTCAATTTTTGTTACACTTACCTATTTTGGAGAAGGGAGTGAGTTTGCACTTACCCTGCAATGTTTCAGAGGTAGTGAACAGCTTGTGGGTGTAATTTCTCCTTAAACCGGGTGAACCCCAGAAGTGAGACTCACCTCGCCTGTTTGACAGGCAACATCCTGACCTGTCAACGTCTAGTGCATTGGAGGCCCTGGGTACGGTCGCACACAACCAGGACACAGGGCGTGCAGAGCAAAGGCAGAAGCAACTGCACGCAGTTGCAAGCTTTATTAATCCTTATATAGATATGAATATGTGTTACTATAATTTTTATTTTGGCAAGATACCATAAAATCATTATTCCCACGATACCAGGAACAACTGAGGCAAGACTAAACAAAGAAATACGACTAAACAAAGGTTTCTTCTCAAAATATTCACATAACATATCACCCCTCTTATTATCAAAGTATACTCGCCATTACCAAGAGAGCGTGAGAACCGCTTTCACAGAAACAGGACACAGCAGAACATAGTTTAAGGCCAAGTGAGAAAAACATTTTCTTCTCAAGGGCGGCATTCCAGCCCCCACTTGCTCCTGTCACCAGTCCTTACTTGACCCTGCCTGGGAGCTGCATCTCTCTGTCTTAACACTGACCCACTACGTCAGAGGCTTGAACTAAAATGTAAAACACGAAATAGTGATAATTCTCACTTCCCTCTTGAATTTCCCTCGGGATAGGGTGTGTGCACCTGAGTGTGCAGACACGTGTGCCCGTGCCTGTGCACACAGTGGCCAGAGCAGGGCATCAGGCATGTTCTGTTGCTTCTCTCTGCCTCACTGCCGTGACACAGGCTCTCCATTTAGTCTGGTTGACCAGTGAGCTCTTGACATCTGCCTGTCTCCGGTTCTCAGAGCTGGCTTACAGGCCCACACAGTCCTGCCCAGCTTTTTATGTGTATGCTGGGGGTTTGAATTCACTTCTCATGCTTACAGAATAAGCACACCTAGTCACTGAGCCTTCTCACTCACTCGCCCTCTCCCATCCAATTTTAAAAACATACCATGGCTCAGCTGGGGAAGGCGCTTGCTAACGAAGTTCAAGTGTGTGTTATTGGGTGTGCTTGAAAGTCGTTGGTTGTGTGTCCTCTTTCATTCTGTTCAAGAGGACGCACTTATACTATTTTCCAAACGGGAAATGAACTGCTCAGGTTTGAGCTCAAGTTTAACAGAACTCCCAGAATGAAGTTCTAAATAAGAGGAGGTTATCTTGCTGGTCTGTATTGGAAATAGCACTCTGCGTCAGAGACAGTATGTTGGTTTAGGAACTACTCATTTCTGCTAGGTCACTTCTTAAAATAGAATTTCCAGAATATAATATACATTTATTTTGTATGCATCCTTTTTCATTAAATAATAGGTCATTGAAGAACAAAAGGACCAGATACGAGATTTAGAAACCCAGATTGAATGTTTGATGAGTGAACAAGAACTTATGAAGAAACAGAGAGCAGAGGAAGCAGAGCAACTCAATGGCGTGATTGAGAAATTGCAGCAGGAGTTAGTCAGCACTGAGCAGAAGAGAGAGGGTGCCAGGGCCCTCCCAGAAGACGAGGAGAGCTTTAAACACCAGTTGGACAGGGTGACTGTTGAAAAGCTGGGTTTAGAAAAGCAAGTAGAGACCACCAACCAGGAACTGACAGACTTGAAAAATGTACTTAAAGAAATCAACTTCAAAATGGATCACATGACACAAGCACTGTGCAACTTGAATAAAGAACTTCCCAATGTCCCTAAGGAAAGTGTCCACGTGACTGTGCATGAGCTTGGCTGTGACAAACTGCAGCCAGAAGGTGCCTCTGCCCAGGATGCTTCCCAGCCCCTAGAAAGTCAGACCTCCCTTATGTGTCTTCAAGAAAGCACTAAAGCTTCTCAAATACTAGAAATAAAGTCACTACCACTGCAGGGGTCTGGTAGCACCAAGGACTTCGAGCTTGCCCAGTGTCATAAACAAATAGACACCATACAAGAGCAAGACCAGTCTGAAATAGGAATGCTTCAGAAGAAGATCACAAACCTGCAGAAGATCCTGGAGAAGTTCTCGGCTGCATTGGTCAGTTGGGTCCAAATGGAGGCAGCTCAGGACCGTGTGCAGCTCTACCAAGAAAAGCAAACGCAGACGGTCTCGTCAGCACCTGAAAGGACAGATACACAGAATGTAAATTGTCTGGCAGAAAACAACTTGGAGTCACATGTCCCCACACTGGCTGTGAGACCAGCAGAGTTGGAGAGCCGTGTAGCTGAAGTGCTTAGTGATATAATGTCAGAAAAACACATGGAAACTGTGGGGAAGAATGCCTCAGAGACAGAAAAGGAAGTTGTGGCGCTACAGAAGCTATTAGAAGAGGCCAAGAAAAGGCTGAAAGAAGAAAGAGAACAAAGCCCTAGGGATAGAGAGGTTAGTTTTCAGTATGATGGTTTATTTTCACTCAAATGCTCTAGGTAATTCTTTTCCTTCGTTCAGTGATAGTTTACTGATAAATCTGGAGTTTGGTTTACATCAAACGACTTATATATAATGAGATTTCATGAAAGTATACTGTTCTTAAAGAAGAGGCATTACTTTATTTGAATAGTGGTTTGTGAATCGTTTAGCACTGACTCAGAGACTTCCTGTCTGTATATAGGATTATATACAGACAGAACTCCCAAGTGAAGTAGAGTGCTACCTGAATGATTATGCCTAAGGCTTTGGGGATGATCTTTGGTTGATGGTCTCTAGTTTCCTGAAGCACAGCTGCTCAGAGTTGGCCTGGAGATTTTGCTGTTAGGCTTAGCTATGGTAGGTTTTTAATTTGCTTATATACTGTATTCAATGCAGTTTCCTTAAACTAGGGCAAAAAGCTGTAGACACAGTTAAAGTTAACACTAATTTTTATCACCAGAGTAACAAGTGCAAACTATATTCTGTAGTCTTCCAATATGACATCTGTTCCATTAAAGTCATTTATTGAAATAGAAATATAAAATTATTTACTTTTAGCTCTGTTCTCCCAGACTTCTGTGGGTTTTCTCCCTTAATTTCTTCCTAAACATGTGCTCTGACATCATGCCTTTTAAGAAGTGAAAATTTTCACATTATTAATATACTGATTTAATGTGGAAAAAGTCATTAGCTCTCACAAATTCTATACCTGTTGAGATTTTGTTGTTCATGGGGGAAAAACTTGTATTAGAGATCTGTAAGTCTTCTTAGGCAACGATCTAAAACTGTGTTTATTTATTATTGTACAGAAGACAATACAAGGACTTAGTTTATATTGCAAAGGGCAATAATTTCAGTAACAAGACTGGGAACTACTTTACTGTGAGTAATAAATAAGATGGGTAAGACCTGCCTGTGACATGTAAGGAGTGTCTTGGTCATGTCTGGAACAAATTAGAAAGTTTTGGATGGCAACCAAGTGTTTTAATACATATACTAATGACATTATTCACCTTCATTCTCAGAAAATTGCTCTGATTATCTTCATGTAGAGTGATGGCTCTGAACAAAAGTCCGCGCTGATTTTACCAAGCTTCAGCCATTTTGTCCTCTGATTGTAGGCAGCCATTCTTGGTAAAGCAGTGTAGGTGTGCTTTGGACATCACTGTGGTTCCTCAGTGCTAATATTCTCCTCAACTCTCACTCAGAGAACTGCTCAGCTAACTCATGCTGGTGGAGGCAGTGGATTTTCAGGTGGCCTTGAAACTTTTGAAGCTGAGTCAGCCACTTCAGAACTCGCCAGTTACAAAGAAAGGGCAGAAAAACTTGAAGAAGATCTTTTGGTAAGATGAGCAACATGGCTCCCAATTCATTCATTTTTACCTCATTTCCTCTCAGTGCGTTCCCTAGGTCTAGATCTTCAACTTCAGTGCTAGGGAAAGCCTTTTCTAGATTTAAAGAAAATTCCATGGTTACATTTCTTTACCAGCAACTTATCGTTTTGTTTTTCTGGGAGTAATGGTTGGGAAGATGCTTCTTACCTGTACTAGGTGACGGAGAAGTAAGGCTTTTGTTAAACAATACTAAAAGTCACCATGAGAACAGAGGCTGATGACGTAATTTACTTCTCTGTAACCTGGCCGCAGTGTGTAAAAAAGGGTGCAATAACTGTGGAGCACCCCAGTTAACTGTGATTTTCCTTTCCCGCTGCAAATCAGCACTGACGATGAACTGTGCTCTCTGTGTCCACCCTGAGGCCTGCTTCTAACCACACAAGACTTAACCGATTTCTCTGCTCTTCTGTTCACCATGTTTTAGGTAAAAGAGAGCTACATAACATCACTTCAGAAAGACCTAGGCCAAGTTAAAGATCAACTCACAGAGGCCAAGGAGAAATTATCCCACTACTTAGAAAAAGAGAATGGGACTGGGGAACAGGAAAGCAGAAGGGTCCCCATACCAGAGTCACCTTCTGTTGAGGGAGGTGGCGGCTCTGGGACCATGGAGAGGACGGGCAAGGTCAGCAGCAGCAATCAGACCCCGCAGATCCTTGTTAGACATGCTGGGGTTCAGATCGACTTACAGAGCGAGCGCTCCCAAGAAGAACTCAGAGACACCATCAACCAGTTTACTGAAAAGATGGAGCGCATACAAGAGCTCCATGCTGCTGAGATTTTGGATATGGAATCCAGACACATCTTAGAAACCGAGTCTTTGAAGAAAGAACATTCTGTTGCGATCCAGTTACTGACTAAGGAGTGTGAGACCCTGAAGGATATGACCCAGTACCTGAGATGCAAAAAGGTGTGTGGGCTTTATAGAATATACTCTTTATGTCCTGCCATTTGCCTTCCAACAGTATAAGCTTTTAAGAGAAACATTTCAAAAGGATCCAAGGAATAATACCTCTTTTCATAATACAATCATAATGTGGCATCTTTCTGTATAGTTAGATAATGAATTTCCGTATGGTTTGGAGCCTATTGTGATTTTGTAACTCATAAGTGTTCCTTCCTATGGCAACATCTGTGAGGAGGAAATTAGACTTGTTATTTGTGCATCATTTCAGTATGACAGATTAAATTGATGTCTTTATTTCTCCCTTAGCCATATCAGAAACTAGATGAATTATTCATTAGGTCCAATATTTTAGTAAATAAATTTTAAAGTCTTGTATATTCTGATTTTGTCTTCTTTAATTAGGGATCCTCCATTTCTGATTTGGCAGATTCTGTTGCTTATCAAAGTAGAGAAGTATACTCCAGTGGTAAGTCGAATAAAATTCTGGAATGTTTAAACAAATGAAATAGTGTTTATTTAAAAAGTGTTATTTTGTATGTAAACATGTAATTACAGGTGGTCATTTTCTTAATTTTAGATTCAGAATCTGACTGGGGTCAAAGCCAGGGATTTGATACAGCAACAGAAGGGCGAGAAGAAGGCGAAACTTCAGATTTATTTCCAAAGAAAATAAAGGTATGGGAGACAAAGCCCCTTCGTTAACTCAGGCAGCGTCGTCTCTGCCAACAGGGCAGTTGATTTGAAGTCCCTGTAGAAAGAACCTCACAGTTAGAAGAATTCTTGGGCATCTGTTTCTAAGCCTCATAGATATTACGGTGCAATATGGTAGAGATTGTAACTTGCCTTCCATCAGATTTTTGTCTAACCAAATCAGCTGGATGCTTTGAGATCATTTAAAACTATGCACTGGGTACTCAGCTTTTTAAAATTGAACTCACCTTTAAGAAAAGCAATGTAATTACCACTCCTAAACCTTAGTTTCCTCCATGTAATCAAATTTTATAAGCGAAGCTGAATGTGTGAACTGTGTTCCCTACTTCTCCCTCGTAACCCCACTATGACCCTGACTCAAACTGTGTCTATATGCAATGTGTGGTGATAAAGTCTACAATCTCTGCTGGAGGCGACGATGTCGAAAGCAATGAATGACCCACAAAAGTAATGTGAGCTTAGGTCAGTGTGTCTGTCTGTGCCTTTGCTTGTCGCTTGGGGCCCATGAAGTTAGAAAACCAGCTTCTTCCTTGTAAAAGGTTTACGACAAAGTTCCTTGTTTATGTACCACACACGATGTTCATTAATAGAGTAGAATGACATCAAGAGTCATTCTCTCTCATGCAGCGGTATCCCATAATTTATATGTTTAAAATTGTATGTATGGAGACTTTTCATACCCATGTTATTGACCTTTTTTTTGTTTGACAAAGTTATGAGAACAGTCTCAAGGTGCAAGGTATATTTCACATGTTTTCTTTTGGTCAAGTCAGTGACTGATCACTAACTCTAGAACTATGTGGAGCTAAATGGAGGAAGGGCCTTGGACATGCCATTGACACTTAGACATTGACAGCAGTAGGACTCACCACTCCACAGGAAGCAGACGTCTGGAAATGTTGGAATCCAGTTGTCTACAGTGGCTTTTTAAAATCGGTTGGGGTTGATGAAGCTGCTTGTTTAACTTTGTATGTCTTAATCTTCGGTCTTTGAAGTCATAATTTTGCCTTCAATATTTTATTTCCAGGGGTTAGTGAAAGCTGTCCACAGTGAGGGCATGCAGGTGCTTTCTCTCTCGAATCCCCTCTGTGATGATGGAGAGGACCGTTCCGTTCAGCAGCTTTCAGAATCTTGGCTGAAAGAGAGACAGACTTACCTCAATACCATCTCGTCCCTTAAAGATTTAATTTCTAAAATGCAAGTGCAAAGAGAAACTGAGGTATTCAAAGAATATTTATCTTGTAGATAGCTGTACATTTGTTTAATGCCAGTAATACATTTTAAAGAGTAAATTATCTTTTTACATATACTTCATGTGAATTATTTTTATCTTTTCTCACCTGAAAAAATACATTCTCTTGAACTTTTGAAAAATATATCTTTGTTAGTAGACTAGTATTTTTGGAATGGATGTAAAGCGTCCTCTTTGGAAGACTGACTTTTGCTGTTTGCATTTCACAGGTCTATGACAGCTGTCAGTCTCATGACAGCTTCTCAGACTGGCGAGGTGAACTTCTGCTTGCCTGTCAGCGCGTTTTCATAAAGGAACGTAGTGTTTTACTAGCTACATTCCAAACTGAGCTGACGTCTCTCAGCACTAGAGATGCAGACGGAGTATTAAACTCTCTAGAACAAAGAATACAAGAGCAGGTATCAAAACAAAATTGTTTTAAAGAACCTCTTTTGAACAGTAAGAAGTGATGGATTATTGATTTTCTTTGGCGTCTTGATTTAAATATGAAGGTTAGCATTTAACAGAAACCACTAAGAAAATATAGAAGAAAACCTACTTCAGATGTTTTACCTTACATTACCAAGCAAGAAACACTGAAAATTAGTGAACGTAGGAAGTTAAAAAAAAAAAGGACAAAGCCAAAGAAACTAGAAAGATAAAGTTGCTGTGCTCTGTTGGCCCCAGGGAAAATCCTCTGACCACATTTTCATTGGCTGGTTAGGTGTGATCTTGTTTTCTGTGTGACTGCATTCGTCAGACTTGCCATTGCTGAATAGAGCACATGACGTGAACAGCTTACATACAGAAGTGTAACATACAGAATGGTTTACACACACCCTGGTTCAGAGGTTTTGGTTTGTAGTCTTCTCTTCATGAACTCTGGGTTATGTCATGGTACCAGAAGCAAGAGGCAGAGGCAGAGAAAGAATAAGGGGTTAGGGACCAAGTATAACCTACAAAGACACGTCCAAGGGACCTGCTTCCTCCAGTGAAGCCCCGCATTCCTAAGATTTCCAGAACCTTCCCAGGTAGAATCTGCTCCATTAGGAAACAACGTGCTCAACACGTGAACTCATGAGGATTATTTCACGTTCAGACCACAACAACAGGTTTATTTGAAGTTGCCTGATTATCTATATGTTACTGTTTTATCACTGTTGAACATGGCCTACAACAGTGTAAATTAAACATGGATGTAAACCCATGTGCATACACATACCACACACCCATAAAAATTGAAAAATATAATACTTTAAGTATCTGTCATTCCATTTTAAAAACAGAGTTAATGATTTTTCTTTTTAAAAAGGGTATCAAATTCATTCAAAACTGTGGTTCACACCTTTAATTCTAGCACGTGGGAGGCAGAGGCAGGCAGATCTCTGAGTCTGGGGCCAGTATGGCCTCCAGGGCAAGTTCCAGGACACAGAGAACCCTGCCTTGAAAAGCCAAAAAGAAAAAAGGATCTTATTTAAGACCAGCTGCCATCATGGCTCACAGCTGTGACTCCTGCCTCTCGGGCTGTTGACTGGGGGGTCACAAGTTTGTAGTAGAGTTGCATCTCTTAACCTAAGGGGTCTTAAAGCTGGGGTGTGGCTAATCGGTAGACCTCTTGCCTAGCATGTGTAAAGTCTGCTTCAGTTCCCCAGTGTTTGGGAGAAAACCAGGGAGAAACAGAGTTTGAGACGACCTCTACAGTGAAGCAGTAATTAAAAATGTCATAGCGTTAGCATGCCCAGGTCTTGGCTTTTGACAAGTTCTCCCTGTAAAGGAGCTGTGGGTCCTTGGAGACTCAGGGTTCTGGGACTGGAGCATGGCAGGTATGAGGTAAAGCATAGACTCTCTCTCTTCACTGAATAGCAAAAACCTAATCACAGAATAAAGAGAATGTGTAAAAAACTCAAAGAAGCCAACCTGAAGCTTTTACACTGGCCAAAATTTTAGAAAATGTAAATATCCATCTAGCTGACTGAGATGGCATACGCCCTTACTTCCAACACTCAGGAGGCTGGCAGGTCTCTGAATTCAAGGCCAGGTGTTGTGTGAAAAAACTTTTCCAGGGGAGATACTATACACACACATTCCTCCCCCTGCTCCCCTAATACCTAAACTAAATAATAGTAAAAGATTATGAAGCAGAGTGAAAAAGAATTCATGAGGTCATATTCATGAACAAAATATCACAGTAGAGTGTCTCCTAGTGAATGTTCTCCCAGGGCAATGTCATTAAGGAATCATCTTTTATTAAACATGATTTATTTTATCAAGTAATAATCAGTGGTATATGCTAAAGTTCATGTGGAAAGATGTTAAATGAGTTTTTCCTAGTTGTGAACTAATGCCCCTGAAGATACTTTCATTGATAGTAACTCTTAGTGGTGAATCCTTGCAGACAGCTCAAGTAGTCGGTCAATGGAGCAGTGATGTCAGCTAAATGCTGACCTTAAAGGACACATCACTTTTTCGTGCTACCGTTAGATGCATGACAGGAAAAGGTGGATCAGACCATCATGCATCACTAGAAGAGGAGACAGAAAAGCAGAGACAGTGACAGGACAGGTAGAGATTCAGAGCAACTGCATTGTGACCCACAGTGTCACACTGCAGGATGAGTGCCGCAGGAAAGCAATTCTGGCACAAGTTAGACAGGAATGAAAACCTTAATCGTGTTGAGAACCTAGGGCTGGAGAGACAGCTCAGCAGTTAAGGGCCCTTGTTGCTCTTGCAGAGGACACTGATTCCCAGCACCTCTATGGTGGTTCACCACCCATCTGTAATTCCAGTTCAAGGGGGTCCATGTCCTCTTCCACCAACTTCGGTGGGCACCAAACACACACATGCACCTACATACATGCAGACAAAACAATGCATAAAAGAAAATAAGATCTGTATATGAAAATCCGTGTGTTTTATTTATAATTGCTCCCAAACTAGAAACAACCCATTTGTTCTTCAATGGGAAATGAACCAACTGTGGTATCACCATACAATGAATTACAACTCAGTTGAGGCTAGAGAGACAGTTCAGGAGCTAAGAGATCAGAGTCCTGGCTGTTCTTCCAGAGGACCTGGTTTCAATTTCCAACATGGCATTTCACATGTTTGTAACTCCAGTTTTGGGGACCCAGTGCTCTCTCTGGCTTTCCAAAATTGTGGATACATAAGCTCAATCACACATATACACATAAAAGTAATTTTAAAGAAATGACTATATATATCGAGAGAGAGAGAGAGAGAGAGAGAGAGAGAGAGAGAAGAAGAAGAAGAAGAGAGGGAGATATGGATGGATGGATAGATAGATAGATAGATAGATAGATAGATAGATAGATAGTAAAACAGCTCAGTAGCTAAAATGGAACAAGCTATTGATATCCTCTATTCTGTCTGCTATAGAAACTCTTAAAATGGTAAAGTTATCCTGATCAACACCAAGTGAGTTCTTTCCAGGAGTTGAGGCTGGGAAGAAGCTGTGACTTCAAAAGAATCTGCTGAAGTGGTTCTGAATCCTGACTATGGCACATGAAATGAACCCCAGTATAGGTGGTGAAATTTCATACTGCTAGATACCAAGAAAGCAATGTGCATATACAAATGAATGACATTTAAATAAGCCTATAGTTCAGATAACACTGTCAACTTCCTTTTACCAGTGTGCTGTTTCCACTTGTGTAGGACATTATTGTGGGAGGAAGCTAGCTGAGAGGATACAAGAGCTTTGGCTCAAATTAATACAAAATAAGGATTGGGAGTGTGTGTTTTATTTTAATTGACTGTAGGACAAATTAGCCTGTGCTCTGCAGAAATTTCAAGGTCCCAAAAGGCTTATTAGTACTACCTTCAATTTCCTATAGGGGACAGTGGGTGAAAATTTAAATTCACATTAGATGATGTAGTAATGTTAACTGCTGTTAATGATAATACTGTGCCTATGTAGGCTGTCCTGAGCCAGAGACAGCCCAGCAGGCGATGCACCTCAGCTCCATCACGTGGACCTCCATCGTGGGAGCAGAGAACCGTCTCACAGATGGTCCTTTGCCACACGCCCACTGTGGAGCACATGCACGCACACAGACACACATAGCAAGTAAAGAAACAATAAAACAAGAACCTTCCTATTTCTAGCAAATGCACAGCAATATTTAGAAATAAAAGCCCATCTGTCTGCAACAAACCTTCACAGACTTTTTTTGGACAAGAAAAATTGTGAAAAAAATTTTAATGAAAAAAATGTAGCATGTGTGCTCCATTCTTTGTCATTCAGATTTCCTGGTCATTAATTCTGTTATCTATGCCTCTCTTCATTTTATTTTTCATTGACTGTTGTGACAGGGCATTGAATATCAAACAGCAATGGACTGTCTTCAAAAAGCAGATAGGAGGAGCTTACTGACTGAAATAGAAGATCTGCGTGCTCAAATTAATGGCAGGAAAATGACTCTGGAAAGAGAACAAGAGATTGAGAAACCCAGCCAAGGTGTGTGCAATCCAGGCTCTCTTGATCCCGTAGCTGAAAGTATTGGCTGTGTTGCCTTTCTGCTCAGGCCCCTTCCCGTCTCATTCTCACCACACGAAAGAGATTGTTACTATTAGGGTTAGTGGTTGTCAAGTTGGTTTTAAATAGCTATGTTTAATTTAAGGCAGGTATTCCATCGATATGGTTCAATTCATCAGGTTTATTTTCTTCATTGAGAAAAGTCTTTGGCCCTCTTAAGATGTCTGTCTAAAATAAAAGGGAATCCACAATAAAAGGAGCTGTTTATTTTTAATCTTTTGTTTACAAAATTGTAATGTGTAGCATCCATACAGTAACTTACAAACTTCAGATACACACTATACCAAATTATAAAATGAGTATCAATCTGTGTGTATTTCGTGCCTTGTTTCCTCACCTCATATGATATTCTTGCAAGTTTCTGCAGATATCTCCATGTTAGCTTTTGTTGCTGTGGAGATTTCTCTCACTGTGAGCTGTTGGAGTTGGAGCAGCTAAGACACTTCCTCTAGAGAATCTGATATACATGGACATCAGTGTTTCCAGCTTCCAAGGAAGGGAAGCCCTGGGTCATGGGATATGTAACTTCAAGTTTATTGGAGAGAGCCAAACAGTGGACTTATTTTTGAGAGGGTGTCATATATCCCAGCTGGACTCGAGCTTTATGTAGCCAAGGATGATCGTAAGCTCCTGGTCCTCCTGTCTACCCTTCCAAGAGTGAGGGTGGCAGGTGTGCACTACCATGCCTGGCCCAAACTATTTGGGAAAGTGATCATACCAGTGTGGTACTCACTAATGGGGTTCAGTGTTCTGTTGCTTACGTTTTGCCAACAGTTGCTCTTGTCAGACATGCTGCCCTTCTGTGTATGCATGTGGGAGTGTTTTAATTAAACGTAGATGGGATGATTTATCCCCCTTTCTCATCACCAGCTGCATTTTACATCTGTGTGTCTTTAGGGGTACTTTTCCTACATTCCAGTAGGGTGTGTTTTAATTGAGCTACTCACAGAGGAGTGTTCATCATGTGTGCTGAGGACACTTGCTACGTCTTTGGTAATTGGGTTTCAGCACTAGTTTGAAGTCACCACATAGGTTCTGATTTGTAATCGAAAAAGCTGAATCAGAGCTGGGTGTGCTGACTTGCATCTGTGGTCCCGGAATTTAGGACACCGAAGCAGGAGGGTTGCTGAGAATTTCAGACTAGTCTGTCAGGGTTACAGGGTAAAACCCTGTCTGAAAGAAAACAGTAATAATTGGATCTTGTAGTCATTGTCCCATGGGTGACTCCTTTAAGTCTTGAGTGTGGCTATCAGAAATTATTGGGAATTTTCAGTGTGAATGGTTGTCATTCCACATATACAAATATGCAAGCTCCTGTCTACAATATCTTATGCACATCTAAAGTTGCTGCATCTATTAATACATTGTTACATTTTTGTCCCTCCCTTGTGTTTTTAGTTCTGAAGCATTTGCCCCTAGCACTCTGAGACAAGCAGCACTATACAGAGTATCCGTCTGGGGACCTGGGAGCATGGGATGATGTCTTTGTAGTAATCACCTGAATTATAAATGAGTTCTTAGGATAAAATGCTAATCACAAGCGAGCTGCCAAGCTATCTTTAACTCCAGTCTGGCTTCCTTGCAGAGCTCCTGGACTGTAATCTGCAGCAGAAGCAGTCCCACGTGCTGGAAATGCAATTGGAACTCGGCAGCCTGAGAGACAGAGCAGCCGAGCTGCAGGAACAGCTGAGTTCGGAAAAGATGGTGGTTGCGGAACTAAAAAGCGAACTTGCACAGGCAAAGCTGGAATTAGGAACAACACTCAAGGCCCAGCATAAGCGCTTAAAGGAGTTGGAAGCATTCAGGTGTGCTGAGCTGCTTTAGGTTAGGGGTCAGCGGGGGAAGTGTTCTGCTTTGTCATAACCGCTCTGCAGATAGCACACGAAGTTAAATAGCAGAAGGATGACTGCAGCAGAAACCTCCTGATGTTCCCACATTTAAAATGTGATCGTTTCAGCTGACCCTCTGCTTTGATAACCCTGTGCTATGACCTCTATTCCAGTCTACACTTATTAGATATAATTTTGGCCTCTATCTTACCACCGACTAGTTTAACTGATGCTTAATCTTGGGCTTTAGTGGACTAGCGTCTGCCAAGTATGGGAATCAAGAATGCGTAAGAATAATTATGGATAGATTACTGATGTGAATACTGAGGTACTCTGCCTCCCAGAGGCATGCTGCAAGTACACACATTTTTATTGTGGGCATTGGTTTCACACACACAAATTCACCTGATTTCTCTGTACAATAAAAGACAAAAAAAGTTAATTAGTATTATCTTTCTGGGATAAAATTATACTGTTAAAGACAGTAGTTCATCTGAAGTAGACCAGTCTAGAAGCCTTGACGGCATACAATAGCTAGTTTATCATATACCTCTGCGTTGGAGAACAAGTTCCTTTTTATGACAGTCTCGTTCATCAAGATAATGTCACATTCATGTCTCTCCCATTTAGGTCAGAAATTAAGGAGAAGACCGATGAAATTCATTTCCTTAGTGATACATTAGCAAGGGAACAGAAGAAGTCACTAGAGCTGCAGTGGGCTTTGGAAAAAGAAAAGGCCAAGTCAGGACACCACGAGGAATGGGAAAAAGAAGAACTTGAGGTACTGTCCCTATGTATTCTGAGAATCCTGTTGTAAGGCTTTCTCTACATTGTTGTCAGCCCACTCTCCTTTAAAATGTGTGCACTGTTGGCTCTATGTTGAATACTGTCTGAAAATTATCTAGGCCATAGGAGATGGAAGAGTTCATGCTGAAATACTGTGTTCCTTGCCTAAAATTATTCCCTCCATGGCACCAGGGATTGCAAGTCCCCCTCCTCAGCAGCTGTGTGCTTTGCAATACACAGATCTTCTCTCTGCCTTTACCTTCTCCTTGTGGGCCTGTGAGGTTTCCACAGGCTTGCCGTTGTCTTTGCGTGCAGTCCCCTGGGACATGCTCCTCTTTACCTGCTGTTCTGATTGATACCTTGTGTGAGGGTACTTTTAAAATCTGAGGGTCACTATATCTGGATTTGACCTGTTCTCTGTAGTTTGTTGTCTTCTTTTGCCTTTCCACCTCCTCAGATCCCCCCACCCCCATTCTGCCTACAGCCACAGGTATTTATGGAGACACTGACCAGTGCTGGGTTTCTCCAAGCAGTCTGGACCATCTGGACCTTGTCTTGTTTCCATGGTGTTCGTGTTAAACTCAGGACATCTCATAGGCTAGGCAGGCACTGTACCACCTGAGTATACCTCCAGTCTACCTTTTCCCACAGTCTCACCGGAGACAGGCTCCTGATTCTCCTGCCTCAACCTCCGTAGCGGTCGAGATTACACATATACGCCACCAAGCCAACAGTTTTTTGATTTTTTTTTTTAAGTTTCATTTATTTTTATTTTAGTATTTCGCCTGCTGTGTATCTGTACACCTCATGTGTGCATGAATCAAAAGAGGAGGCAGGGCGTGGCATTGGATGCCCTGGAACGGGACTTACAGCCATTGGTGAACTGTCATGTCAATGCTGGACTCGAACCCAGGCTGCCTGGGAGAGCAGCCGGTATTCCTAACCAGTGAGACATCTCTCCAGCCAGCCTCGCCATGGTTTTAATGATTGTATGCATAGAGCAAAGTTTGCTCCTTGTGCACATCTGGCCATCTTGTATCAGGGTCCTTCTTTTGAAAAAACTGAGACAGGCCGTATCACCTCCTACCAGGAGTCTGTCACATCACACTGCAGAAGCAAGGATTGTCATAAGTTTGCAGCCAAATCTTGCTATTGTTTGTACACTTCTTCAACCCTTATTTTTTAAATAAGAGATTTCATTATGATATTTCATACATGTGTCATTCTTTTTCTTCTTTTCATATTAATTTATTTACTTTCCATCTTGATCACAGCTTCCTCTCCTTCCTCCCCCATTCCTTCCCTCTTACCTCAGAAGAGGGGAGGCCTCTCATGGATATCAGCCAGCCTTGCCATATCAAGTTGCAGTGAGACTAGGTGCATCTCCTCCCATTGAGGTTAGGCAAGGCAGCCCAGGTAGGAGACAGGGATCCAAGGTAGGAAACAGAGTTGGAGACAGCCCCTCTTCCTATAGGAGTCCCACAGGAGGATCAGGCTGCACATGGGTCCCAGGTCTTCCATGCATGCTCTCTGGTTGGTACTTTATTCTCTGTGAGCCCCTACAGGCCCAGGTTAGTTGATTCTTTAGGTTTTCTTATGATGTCCTGGACCCCTCTGGCTCCTTCAATCCTTCCTCCTCCTCTTCCGCAGGATTCCCCAAGCTCCACTTAATGTTGGCTGTGGGTCTCTTTATCTGTTTCAGGCTGCTAGGCAAAGCCTCTCTGATGAGTTATGCTAGGCTCCTGTCTGCTAGATTACAGCTGAATACCATTACTGTGTCAGGGGTGTCCTCCCACTCATGACATGGGTCTCAAGCTGGGACACTCATTGGTTGACCCTTCACTACATTTCTGTTCCATCGTTACCCCTGCATATCTTGTAGGCAGGGTAAACTGTGGGTGGAATATTTTGTGGTTGGGTTGGTGTCACAGTCCCTCATTGGATGTCTTGCCTGGTTCCATGAGATGGCTGTTTCAAGTTCCATATCTCCCATTTCTAGAAGTCTTAGCTAGGGTCACCCTCACAGATCCCTGGGAGTTTCCATTGCCCTAGGTTTCTCGCTTTTCCTATTGATGCCCCTCTGACTCCTGACTACAGTTCTCTCCCTGTACTCTCCCCCTCTGTCCTCCTACTTGATCCCTCCTGCTCCACTCCTTACCCCCCCCACCCAGTTCTCTTCCTCCAAACACTGATAATGTCTATTCTATTTCACCCTTCTTAGTGAGATTCAAGCATCCTCCCTCGGCCCTCCTTGTTACTTAGCTTTTTTGAGTCTATGGATTATAGCATGGTTATTCTGTACTTTGTGGCTAATGTCCACTTACATACCATGCATGTCCTTTGGGGTCTGGGTTAACTCACCTGGGATCATATTTTCTAGTTCCATCCATTGCCTACAAATTTCGTGATGCCATTGTTTTTGAGAGCTAAGTAATATTCCATTGTGTAAATGAATGACATTTTCTTTACTCTTCAGTTGGAGGGACATCTAGGCTGTTCCCAGTATCTCACTCTTATGAGTAAAGCTGTTATAAACATAATTTAGCAAGGCTCCTTGTAGTATGGGGGAGCATCTTTTGGGTGTATGCCCAGGAGTGGTATAGCTGAGTCTTGAGGTAGAACTATTCTCAATTTTCTGAGGAACCTCCAGACTGATTTCCAGAGTGGTTGTACCAGCTTGCACTCCCCCTAGCAATGGGGGAGTGTTCCTCTTTCTCCACATCCTCGCCAGCATCTGCTCTCACTTTCCTTTTGGTTCTTACCTATTCTAATGAGTGTGAGGTGGAACCTCAGAGTCTTTTGATTTGCATTTCCCTGATGACTAAGGATGTTGAGCATTGCTTTAGCTGCTTCTCTTACATTAGAGATTCCTCTGTTGAGAATTCTCTGTTTAGATTTGTACCCATTTTTTTCAACTGGATTATTTGGTCTGTTGATGTCTAGTTTCTTGAGTTCTTTATATATTTTGGATATTAACCTTCTGTCAGATGTAGGGTTAGTGAAGATCTTTTTCCCAATCTGTAAGCTGCTGTTTTGTCCCTTTGATAGTGTCTTTTCCTTTACAGAAGCTTTTTAGTTTCATAAGATCCTATTTATCAATTGTTGATCTGAGCCATTGGTATACTGTTTAGAAGGTTGTCTCCTGTGCCAATGTGTTTGAAGCTATTCCCTCTTGAGATTTAGATTTATCTCTTCTATGAGATTTAGTGTCCAATTTTATGTTGAGGTCTTAGATTCACTTGGACTTGAGCTTTGTGCCGATGATAGATATGGATGTATTTGCATTCTTAAAGTCTTGGAGCAATCAGGTACACGAGGCATATTCCTAAACCCAATAAAGGCAGGATACAGAAAGCTGATGGCCAACTTCAAATTAAATGGAGAGAAACTTAAAGCAACAAGACAAGCCTGTTCACTCTCTCCATATCTGTTCAATACAGTACTTGATGTTTTAGCTAGAGCCATAAGACAACTAAAGGAGATCACGGTGATACAAATTGGAAAGGAAAAAGTCAAAGTATCCCTATATTATAGATGTAAATGACCCCAAAAATTCTACTAGGGAACTCCTACAGCTGATAAATACCTTCAGTGATGTGGCTGGATAACAAATGAACTGAAAAAGAAAATCAATAGCTTTCCTATATACAAATGATAAACAGGCTGAAATAAATTAGGGAAATGACACCCTTCACAACAGCCACAAATAATGTAAAATATCTTGGTATAACTCTAACCAAGCAGGTGAAAGCCCCGTGTAACAAGAACTTCAAGTCTCTGAAGAAAGAGATCGAGGGAGTTTCAGAAGATGGAAAGATCTCCCATGCTCAATGATCAGCAGGATTAACATAATAAGAATGGCCATCTTACAAAAAGTAGTCTACAGATTCAGCGCAATTCTTTACAGACCTTGAAAGAGCAATTCTCAATTTAATATAGAAAAGCCCAGGACAGCTAAAACAATCCTGTACGATAAAAGAACTTCTGGAGGTATCACCAGGCCTGATTTAAAGCTCTACTACAGAGCTATAGTAATAAAACCCTCATGGAATTAGTATAAAACAGACAGCTTCATCAGTGGAATTGCAGACCCAGAGGTAAACCCATACACCTATGGACACCTGAGCTCTGGCAAAGAAGCCAAAACTGTGCAGTGGACAAAGGGAAGCATCTCCAGCAGGTGTCGTGTGAGGCGTGTCCTTCTCTGCTCTGCTTCATTCCCCATCCTCATTGGGTGCTCATGCTCCCAGGCCACCCTGCAGCTATTCCTTTCCTCCCCACAGAGTGCCTTTGTGCTTTAAGTTCATGGTCACTCCATGACCTCTTCCCTCTCTAAAGATGGCTTCCTCCCCTATGCCGTGATTCTTTTTTGCTTATCGTGACACTGTGGAACATTACTTTCTTGTGCCTTTGTATATAAGTTCTTACATTTTTTAAATATATTCCATTAACATATTGAAAAGGTAGCATAAGAACACTTATATTTTGAAGATTGTCATTTGGAGAAACGTTCTCTGCTTTATATTTAGCCAGAGAAGATTGTGTCTATATCCTTGATGCAAGCAAGCCATCTGGCTATCGAAATAATTGCCACTTTCTACTGAGTAACAATTCTGTCTTCAGTTACCAATGCTTCCATGCCGCTGTTACCACAGTTGTGCTCCTACCCTTTAACGGTATTTTTAATATTAATGCGTTCATCTTAAATTACATTTTCACTTTAAGGATCTGAAATTTTCACTCGAAGATCAAAAACGGAAAAATACACAGTTAAACCTCCTTTTGGAACAACAGAAGCAGCTACTAAATGAATCTCAACAGAAAATGGAGTCACAGAAAATGTTGCACGATGCCCAGTTATCAGAAGAGCAAGGCCGCAACTTAGGGCTTCAGGCTCTACTGGAGTCAGAGCAAGTCAGGGTCCAGGAGATGAAGAGCACCCTGGACAAGGAGCGGGAGCTGTATGCCCAGCTGCAGAGCCGTGATGATGGCGGGCAGCCCCTGCCAGTCCTGCCTTCTGAGGACCTACTTAAAGAGCTACAGAAACAACTGGAGGAAAAACACACCCGCATAGTAGAACTCTTAAGTGAAACAGAAAAATACAAACTAGACTCCTTGCAAACAAGGCAACAGATGGAAAAGGACAGAGAGGTTCACCAGAAGACACTGCAGACAGAACAGGAGGCAAACACCCAGGGCCAAAAGAAAATGCAGGAGCTGCAGTCCAAAGTGGAGGAGCTGCAGCGCCAGCTGCAGGAGAAAAGGCAGCAGGTATATAAGCTAGACCTAGAGGGGAAGCGACTGCAGGGGATCATGCAGGAATTCCAAAAGCAGGAGCTGGAACCCGAGGAAAAACGGGGAAGCAGAGGACTTGTGTATCAGAATCTTAATGAGGTAATTTCTTGTTTCGTTTACAATGTTTATGACGTGGTATTAAATTTTGTTTCCTTTACAGTATTTCTGAGGCAGCGGGTTAGATCTGCAGGCCTGGTTTAGTCTTAAACTCATGTCGAGGAGAGAACCAATTCCACAAAGCTGTCCTCTGCCATCCAGGTGCACCCTGTGGCACAGCTGCACTGCTGCACTCACATATTTATGCACACAGACAATAAGTTTTTTTTAAGTTATGAGTAGTTTTAATATTTTAAACACCCTTAATATTTTAAAATATTTTTAAACTTCAAATACTGTTATTGAGTTACTTAAATAATTATGTTCAAATCATCCCAAAATGGCGTCTGTAGAACTTTATCTGGAGTGTGGGTGGTCGTTTTGTTCCCTAGAGAAAGAAAACGAAATGCTGCTCACTCGGGAGTGTTTTCTTTCTCTGTTTGAAATTATCAGCCCGCCAGCTGGACCTTCACTGACGACCGGACTAGAAATTGGGTTCTTCAACAGAAGATGGGAGAGACCAAGGACACGAACTTCACAAAGTTGATTGAAATAAATGGAGAACTTGACCATAATCATGACTTGGAAGTGATCAGACAGACACTTCAGCATGTGGCTTCAAAGCTGCAGCATGTGGCACAGAAAGCCTGCAACAGGTTAGACCTCCTCCTGTGCGGTACAGTGACACACGTGACAGGTCAGCCAAGAGCGACAGAACGTTGGATTTTGGTTTTGTTTTGTTGAGTTGAGATCTTACTGTGTAGTCCTGAGTGGCCTAGAGTTCACTCTGTAGACCAGGCTGTCCTCAAACATGCAGAGAAATCTGCCTGACTCTGCTTCCTAGGAGTAAAAACCGAACCTGCGTACTAAAGAAGAGATGTTTTAAAGATACTGCGCATCTACATTAGATGGTATTCTGTAGCAGAAATTACCTATGCGAAAACAGCTAACGCCTGAACCAGGAAAGTCAAGTGAAGGGGACCTGTAGCTGCTAGTGTGTGTTAGTCAGCAAGATCAGTCCCAAGCCTAACCGTGCGTTAGGAAGTGTCGTTGGGAGGTCTGTTTTCAATTTTGTCTTTTCCTTAAAGGCTACAGTTTGAAACAGCAAGTGATGATGCATTCATCTGGATTCAGGAGAATATCGATGGAATTATTTTGCAACTACAGAAACTGACTGGCCAGCCAGGTGACGAGGTAAGACTTTTAAACATTCCTTGTAGAGAGAACAAAGATCAAACACACTATGAATTGTTTGAAAATTAGCAGACTGTTTTGTAAGAGTTTTGATTGCTTTTGTTTGTTTTTTACTTGAAATACAGTGCTTCGCTTCCCCCACGGAGGTGTTGAGAGTTGAGGGGAGGCACATTCATTATTGTTGCTGTTATACTTAGCCTCTTAGTCAGTCAAGGCTCCCTGAGAGCATAACCTGGCTTCCCTGTCCGACCTCCCATGAGCTTACAGTCCTGCCCTTGTCCCTTTTCACTCCCTCTTCGTGACTTTGCACATTTGACACTTTTTTTTTTTGGCTTTTTTATCATTTTGACTATTTGAGACAGGGTCTCTCTGTGTGGCCCTGGATGTCCTAGAACTGACTATGTAGACCAGGTTGCCTTCAGCCTGGCTGTGTGGCCTCTGCCTCCTGAGAGTTGGGAGTAAAAGCGTTCTTCCCTTTCTTAAGTCCTGTTTTCCTTGCCTTCTGTGTTTCTGCTCTCACATAACCTGTTGTCAGTCAGGCCTGCCCATCCTTCCTCTTGCTTCTGTAGTCTTGCTTTTCTCCTAACTCCAACTGTGAAACCTGTTTCTTGGCCTTGGTGAGCACCTGCTGTGTCCCAGGTGCTGCCTGAGGTCCTGGGGATTCCGTGAACAAAGCCACCAGAGTCTTGCCCTTGTGCAGTTGCTGTGCACTGTAGCCCCGTGACCAGCATCCTTGGAGGAAGCTCTCCCACATACATTGAGTCTGAACATTGTCTTTTCTTGCCTCTTCCTCCCTCTCTCATTCCCTTTTTGGTTGCGATGTCACCCGAGCTTGGGAAGCTGGCAGTCACCACAGACCGTGTTCCTTTCCCCTTCCTGTGTGTATGAGCAGCCACACACTGTGTGAATGTCCATTCATGTGCCATTTACTCTGTCCCAGCCTCAGTATTCCCTGTGTAAACCGTTACAACTTTCTAACCGACCTGCTAGGTGCAGTGGTCAAGTCTCTTTCCTTAAGCTGCTCTACCTTACGCACTGCTGCCAGAGGAATGTTTGTAAACATGTCACTTTTATTTGTGGTGGCACCTCCTAAAGTCCCCTTGGTCTCTTGTTGCTGTGCTTAGGTCTGACATTATGACACACAGCAACGTTTAGCCTGACGAAGTCCTGCTACTTCTTCAGCACACTCCTGCCTGAGCTTCTGTCCACTTCCTGTGCCCTCCCCAGCCGCTCTCTGTTACCAGTTCTTGAATCTGTGTCAGCACCCGTTAGCTTTTACGGGAGCTACTCATGTCCATGTGTGTCTGTCTATATAACCTTGTGTCATTGTTTTTGCAGCACAGCTTAGCACCCCCCAGTTCTTCTTGCGGCTCCTTAACGGAAAGCCTAATGAGACAAAATACTGAGCTAACAAGACTTATCAACCAACTGACGGAAGAAAAGAACACCTTAAGGAGCATAGTGGTGAAGCTGGAGGAGCTCAACAGGTGTCACTGGCACACGGGAGCCGGCAGAGACTGTGTACGTCTGCGTTTAGAAGTAATTCAGAGTTAGGGGCGTCTCTCCAGTTTTACTTTTAACCATAGTCTAAAGATATCATATATGAATCTTATTAGGATGCGTAGGAAATATATATGATGACAATAATAGTAAAAATACCTGTGATGGGGGAGGCCTCTCTACCACACTCAATCAAGTCTAAACTATAAACGTGTGTGTGTTGCCTGAATGCAGATACATTGAAGAAATGGTCAAAAGATAGTGATTATTGTTCTCTTTAGTTTCTAGTTACTAAGTTTATGACCAAGTGAAAGATGATGTCAGTCTGGGCATGGCGATACATACCTTTAATCCCAGCACTAAGGTGCAAAGGTAGACAGATCTCTGAATTCAAAGCTAATCTGGTCTACATTACCAAGTCTCTAGTTAGCAAGGGTAGTAGCTTTCCTTCACCCGTGAGAGCCTGCCTTTTTTTTTTTTTTTTAAAAAGAACTTATATATTTCAAACTAATAAGGTAGTCTCTGAATTTAAATTTGTTTTTAAAGCTACAAAGAAAAGAGCTATTCTCTGTATTTACCCTTATATTTTAAGGTAGAAAAGATTGGCAAAACAACTTCATAGTTAAGTAGCTTATTCATGTGGCCACCCTGAGAGCCACCCCCTCTCGTCCATCCAGTCTCAGTGGTGTGTAAGATTGAGCACTTAGACCCAGACGGCGTGATTGTAGCTGTGAGCTTGCTTCCCTGTGGGCTGGGTAATCCATCGTGCTTTAATTCAGTCATCTTTTTGAAAATGATCTGAGATCCCATGTCTCCGCAGTGTTCTAGGTTTTCATTTATTGATCCCGCTGACATCGAAGCCATAATCGCTTCAGAAAAGGAAGTCTGGAACAGAGAAAAGCTATCTCTTCAGAAAGCGTTGAAAAGGGCAGAGGCGAAAGTGTATAAACTGAAAGCTGAACTGCGCAATGATGCTTTGCTGCGGAGTCTGAGCCCTGACTCTGAGCATGCCGCCCTGCAGGTAGGCAGCATCTTCATGCTGACCAGAGGGGACAGACCACGGATCGTAGGTCCTCGCTCAGGCTTTCCCTGCCATAATTACAGTGTTGCTGCCTGTAGAGAGCCATTCCCAGGACTGGAGCACGCTCAGCCCTGCTTTTCTGGCTGTCAGCAGTGTGGCCCTACCTCCTGGACTCTCATCCTCAACAGACAACCCAAAGTCTTCTCTTTCAACTGCTAAGCAAAGCACCCTGACCGTCCATGGAAGGGCATCGTGCAAGGCCTGTAATGCTGAGAATGAGTGCCATAGTAAAGCTGCCTCGACCAGTTAACCTAAGCCACAGTGGAGAGGAAGACAAGGCCCTGGAGTAGTCAGTGCAACTACAGGGTGGACACAGAGACAGACAGACAACTACGGGGTGGACACAGGGACAGACAACAACTATGGGGTGGACACAGGGACAGACAGACAACTATGGGGTGGACACAGGGACAGACAGACAACTATGGGGTGGACACAGAGACAGACAACAACTATGGGGTGGACACGGACAGACAGCTATGGGGTGGACACAGAGGGACAAACAGACAACTATGGGGTCGACACAGGGACAGACAGACAACTATGGGGTGGACACAGAGGGACAGACAGACAACTACAGGGTGGACACAGAGGGACAGACAACAACTATGGGGTAGACACAGAGGGACAGACAGACAACTATGGGGTGGTCACGGACAGACAGCTATGGGGTGGACACAGAGGGACAGACAGACAACTATGGGGTAGACACAGGGACAGATAGACAACTATGGGATGGCACAGAGGGACAAACAGACAACTGTTGGGTAGATACAGAGGGACAGACAAACACTATGGGGTGGACACAGAAGGACAGACAACTATGTGGTGGACACAGAGGGACAGACAAACACTATATAGTGGACACAGAGGGACAGACAAACACTATGGGGTAGACACAGGACAGACAACTATGGGGTGGACACGGAGGGACAGACAACTACTATGGAGTGGACACAGGGACAGAGAAAAATTTATTTAACAAGTTAAATGGATGAGTGACTAATTAAAAAAAATAAAGTTGATATTTTTAAAACATACATGACAAAGAATTTGCCACAAATGTGATTAAAAGGGCTAACTCCCACATCAGTACAAACACAGCTCTGACTCACAAGTTGTGCTTCAAGGCTGCTTCTCTCTCTCTGTCAGCGTGTCTGTTACAGAAGACCCCAGCCTGGCACGCGGACTGACACTTTCTTTTTACCTCTAGGTAGTCTTCCTCTATAGAGCAACTCGAATAATTTCTCACTGATGTCTTTGTTCTTCTCTTTAAATACAGAAAATTTATAACAAATACCTGAGAGCTTCAAGTTTCCGCAAGGCTCTCATATATCAGAAAAAATACCTCCTGCTGCTCCTGGGGGGCTTCCAGGAGTGTGAGGACGCCACCCTGGGGGTTCTGGCCCGAATGGGGGGACACCCAGCCTTGAAAGATCCCAAGACAATCACCAGCCACCCGAAGGGGTTCACCCGGTTCCGCTCTGCCGTCAGAGTGTCTATTGCCATCTCAAGGTAAAGTCTTGAAGAAAACCATTTTGATCATAGCCCGCTAAGAAGATAAGTGTGACACAGACACTTTAGAACTGTACACTGGTGGTTTCTCTCCAGGTTTTTCTCACCCTGTCAGCAGAATCTCTATTCTGTGTAAACCCAGTCCCAGTCCACATTGTCCTTCCCCCAAAAAATCCAAATAAACTTAGCTTTGAACGCATAGGCTATGCAGGAGAAAGGGTCAGGGATGGGACGCTCCAGTGTTCCCATCTGGCTAAGGCCGGGCACTTAGCATTGGTCCTGCTGCTGAGTGCAGAGTGAAGACCCAGCGGTGCCCCTCCTGCCTGCTTGGGCTGTGTTTCTCCTTCCCCTTTGTCTCCACACAACCTGAGTGTCCAAGAAAGTTTGATTTTTAAGAAGACGTGCCAGTCGGCTAACATTTGGTCCCTCTTCAGAGTTTGGCTGTTTCTCCTCCTCTTTCCCTTTTTTAAACTTTTACTTTGCATGGACTGTACCATGCCCGGGTGTATGTCTGTGTACATGGGTGCCTGGAGCCTGCGGAGGCCAGGAGAGGGTGTCAGGTCTCCCAGGTCCACAGTTGCAGGTTGTCATGAGCTACCAAGTAGGTTCTGAGACTCAAACGAGGCTCACCTGGAAGAGCAGCCACTGTTTTCCACCTCTGCACTCTCTCCAGCCCCTACTTGGTAATAGGTGCACAGTTTCTGGTCAAATACCTGTGCCGTATTTACCGAAGAAAACTAAACGGAGAGCTACTGTCAATTCAGTTCCCAGATGAGGCAGGTAGAGGTGACAAGCTGAGGCAGCTAGGCAGGAGATCATCCTCCCTTCATCCGTCCGTCCATTTGTCTGTCTGTCCATCCATCATGGCAACTCTACATTGGAGCCAGGGTTTTTTCACTGCTGGCCTCTGACCTGCCTCCCTCCTCCAGCCCTCACGTTAACTTCACAGGGTCCACTGCTCCCTCCTCGCCTCGTGTGGGGTGAAGTAGGGCCATCCCAGTGGGAGCATTAATAAACAACACCTGCCTTGGAGCATCTCCCTCTCTATTAGGAGAGAGTAGAGTGCACAGACCTCAGAGACACTGAGTGGTCCTCAGAGGGACAGGGGTCAGCCTGGACAGCTGAGAAGTTCAGAAGGCTCCCTGCAGGAGAAAAGCTACTATCAAGCCCTCACCCCCTTCCCTTTAGGGCAAGTTTGAGATGGACTCTCGTTCTGCCACTCTGGCTGTCCTGGAACTATGTAGACCAGGCTGGCCTTAAACTCACAGAGATCTGCCTGCCTGTCTCCTGAGTACTGGAAGTAAAAGGGGTCCCCACCATGCCTGGCTCATCCCTCTCATGTGTGCGCTGCTATAGGCTCATGGTATTTTAACCCTCCTTAAATTGGACTCTGAAATTGCAACTGGTACTCCAAAAAGTTCCATAGCCCAGGGCAGAATGGGCAGTCAGCAAGGAGTTCAGCGCTGGTGACACACCTTCAATCCTTTTGAAACCATCACTGTTTTTGTCCCTGATCACAGGGTCTACCACTCCCCCAGTTTCCCTGGCCTCCTGTTGCTGCCTGTTGAAATTTGTTCTCATATCCTCTGCCTGACCTCCTTTCTTTCCTCTTTCCATTACCTTCATCCTCTCTTTGACCACTGTTTTTTTGTCCATTTTTGCCCTTCATCCCATTCTGTGCTACTTATTGGAGGCATTAGCATTGGCCTCTTGGGGAGAGAAGGGAGGCCATGCCCTTGCTGTACCTGGAGAATGAACCATGAACCAGTGGAGTATGTGTCATTTAGCTGAGGTGGTCCCGTGGCTGTGCTGACACGTTTGTGGTCATAATTAAATGGCATGGTTCTGTGGGGTGTACATGTTTGTATTTATGACTTTGCTTTGAGATTTTGTTTGGCTCTTTTAGAATGAAATTTTTGGTGCGGCGGTGGCAGCAAGTGACAAGTACTAGCTCCATCAATATTAACAGGGATGGCTTTGGCCTGAGTCCAGGTAAGGTTAAAAAAAGGCATAATTTCTGTGTATGACTCTTGAGACAGCTACATGAGCAATTGCTGTCAGATAACTAGTTAATGCTGTTGTTGTCTGAAGATAGTGAGTACAAAAACTGTAACTGTTTTGCTCTTAACTGTGTGGATTTATAATCTCGTATAGCTGCTTGTGAGTTCCTCTGTCTCCTGACAATATCTTCTCAGGCTCAGTCTGCCAGCCCAATTCACTTTCAACTGTCTCAGTTTTACCCTGCTCAATCTCTTCTCTTTTCCCCTCCCCTCCCCTCCCTCCCCTCTCCTCCCCTGCCCTCCCCTCCCCTCCCCTCCCCTTCCTTCACCTCCCCTGCCCTCCCCTCCCCTCCCCTTCCTTCACCTCCCCTCCCCTCCCCTCTCCTCCCCTGCCCTCCCCTCCCCTGCCCTCCCCTTTCCTCTCCTCCCCTCCCCTTCCTTCACCTCCCCTTTCCTCTCCTCCCCTCCCCTTCCTTCACCTCCCCTTTCCTCTCCTCCCCTCCCCTCCCTTTCCTTCACCTCCCCTTTCCTCTCCTCCCCTCCCCCCCACCTCCCCTTCCCTCCCCTCCCCTTTCCTTTCCTCTTCCTCTCCTGTCCCTCCCTCTCCTTCCCTCCCCTCCTTGTCTCTTCGGTCTCCTGGACCCTACTTCTGCCTCCTCCTCCTCCTCCTCCTCCTCTCTCCAACTCCTTTCTCACTCTCTTTCTCAGTCTCTGCTAGCTTCTATATCCACCCCTGTTCTCAGAAACCAACTGCCGCTGGAGAGCATAGGGTCACTCAAGGGCCAGGCACATAAAATATTTCATACTACATTTGCCCCCATTTATTTTAGTTGCTAATTATACAGTTTTGAAGCTGCTTCTCGGTTCTTCCCAGTTTCTTTTCCAGGTTCTCAAGTGTATGGTGTGGTCTGTCTGTAGCTCTCTCAGGAGCACATCCACAAATGAGTTAAGAACCTAATGGGGTGCTTCTCTCTCCTGTAATTGAGCACCGCTTCGTTTACTCCTAGACTATTCTGTCTTCTACCCTCTTGTATTTTGGAGTTCCTCACTGAAGTCTTAATCTCCGTCCCCAGCTCTGTGAACCTTTGCTTGTAGTTCTGATTGAGCTTGCAGGATGTGGTATTGAGCATGGTCTGTCTTAAAGTCCTGCTCATGGGCCCGTGGTTGCTCTGCACTGAGGATGGCTCTGTATAGCAGGAGACCAAGGTCTTGCTCGTGGGACTGTCAGTTGCTAGGTGCTGAACGTTTCTTGTCCAGGCTTTTCTGGCTTGCTGGGGAAGGTCTGGCCCTCTTCTTTGCTCTTTCTGGCCAATGTCCACAATTTTCAGAAGACCTCCCCTGCCCCACTCTGAGCCTTATGGGTTTGACAGTATCCACTGCTTTTCACTTCCTAAAGTGTTTTCTATAATCCAGTGTCAGCCACTGTCGTTCCTTTCACACTAATGTTCAGAAAATTTAAAGTTATCACACAGCTATTTAGTCTGTTCCTATGGGTCTTTATTCATTTTTGTTTTATAAGCATTTATTTTAATGTGCGATTAGATCTTTAAATAATTGCTTGTCCTGCAGGATTGTGTAGTATACCTATAATGTGCTTTATATTACAGTATACAAAGAATTGCGTCCCACTGGAGACATATGCAAGGGTATTGTCAATCTTAGTTTGTACAGGCGTCCCCATAATAGCCACTGCTTCCAGAATCAGCCTTTTCAGAAATCAGAGCACTTGCCCCTTGAACCCTGAATATGTACCAATAGTATGGTGTACACAGTTGCCCATTGAACCCTGAATGTGTATCGATAGTATGGTGTACAAAATTTAGTTTTCCAAATTCTGCAAAGTGAAACACATCCATCTGCCAGACTTCATTTCCTTTGGTGCCCTAGGGTATGTGCAGTGGGTAGTGGGGTTAGTTACGCAGAGATCAAGTAGGACATCTCCTTATCATTTCCTTGGCTTGTCGCCAGGTGATAGGAACTTTTCTTCTTTAAACCTTTACTGCTAACTTTTTTTTCATGTAATTTTGACACTTCTAACACATTTCCTATTAATAATTGGTCAATTTCTTCATTTCCTTGGGCTAATGGACCTAGCAAGACTGTATGAGACTTAATATGGATGATATATAATGGATAGTTTATATGTCTGATTGCCTGCTGCAGTTGTATAAATAATAATGTTAATTCTTAATGATCAGGAATAAATTTAGCAGTTTCTATATGCAAAACAATTCTGCATATTGAGAGTCAGTAATTATATTAAGTTGTTCAGGAAAATCTAGTAGAGCCATACATAGAGTTGCACAGGACTCTGATTTTTGAACTGAAGTATATGGGCTTTGAATTACTTTGCTTATTTTTTTTTTCTGACTAAAAACAAGCCATTCCTAATTTATTTGCATCAGTATAAAATGTAGGTGCTCCAGGAATGGGCATTCCTTTTATAATACATGGGAGAATCTAATTAGTTCTTTTTTATAAACCGAAGCCGCTTGCTTTTAGGATATTTGCTATTAATTTCTCTCAAATAGTTGTTATAAGCTCTTTACTACCAATTACCCATAGTGACATAATCTAAGCATTAGTATAAGGCACTATGGCTTCTGCTGGGTCTATTTCTGACAATTGACACAGTCTTATTCTTCCATTTATAATTAAATCGAAACCTTTTCTACATAAGACTTTACATATTTACTTTGTGTGCTAAGAAGATCCATTTTAAAATACTATCTTTCCTTTGCATTAGGAGCCCAGTAGGAGAATGACTTGAAGCAGAATAACAAAAGTGCAATCCTATTTGGGATCTGTGTGATCCATGAACGCATCCTGCAGTCTTTTATACTGAAATTAACTCTTTTTTTGTATCCTTTGTTAGCTGTATTGGACTGTCTAAGTCTGAGTCTCCTTGTAATGTTTGAAACAAAGTTCTTAACTCAGGAGTAGTTAATCCAATGGTGGGTCATATCCAGTTAATATTATCCATTAATTTTTGAAAATCATTAAGGGTTTGCAACTGGTCTCTTCTTATCTGTACCTGTTGTGGTTGAATTTTTTGTTCACTTATTTTATAATCTAAGATAGTGGATAAAGTTTCCTATCTGTATTTTAATCAGATGCAGTCTGCAAACTCCAACAGTGCAAAATTATTTTTGTTTTCTAGCAGTTGTTGCACAAAATACTGATATAAAGTTGGACTATTTAACATTCCTTGTAGAACTTTCCACTGATACCTTTTTACAGGTTGAGCATTTTTATATGTAGGCACTGTGAAGGCAAATTTTCCCTTATCCTGCTCTTGCAAGGGGATAGTAAGAAAGCAGTCTTTTAAATCAGTTGCTATCATAGGTCATGCCTTAGGTAGTAAAGGCAAAGGAGTCCAGGCTGTAATGGACCCTTTGGTTGGATTACTCGATTCACAACTCTCAAACAGGTTAAAATTGTCCATTTCCCCTGATTTCTTTTTTCTAACAACTACGTGGGAATTCCATGGGCAGGTAGACTCTTGTTGAGCAGTCAGCTACTCTAATACCAACTGCTCAAGTGCCTGTAATTTTTCTTTAATTAAGGGCCATTGCTTTACCACATTGACTTGTCCCTGTTGTGACCTGTTGCTAGACAATGTGCATAGTCTGGGGTTGTTCTGGATGCCATTTTTAATTATTTTTTTGGTGAAGCATTTTTCATTTCACTCCTTATTTTAGGGATTGTCTCTGTCTGATAATAAGGGAATATTTTTCTGAATTCCCCACCACTATAATAAATCTTTTCCCTATCCATTTATGGCTGTCAGCCATGTAAGGCCTTAACTTTCTTTTTTGATCTTCTGTCCCCATACATTTAAGCTGTTGCACACCATTTTTATAACTTTGCAATTCTTAGAAATAGGGTCCAATCCTTTTGAAGTAGCTATTCTGAATTCCAGGATTTTTGTGAAACGATACTTACATCAGCTCCTGTTTAACATTATAGTGTTTCTGGGATGACGTGGCTATTATAGTAATGGTAACTTGCAATTCCTTCTCTCTATAGCTAGAAATCAGTAGGAAAAACATTAGGGCTGAAACAATTTGAGGTATATGGGGAGGTCCAGAGTTAGAGGGCACAGAATTAAAGGACACACACCACGGTGTGAGTACTGAGCCATGTTCAGTGGTCCTGACAGCAGGCAGCAAAGAAAGCCTGTGTAGACCCCTGAAAATGTTAGGGTAGCCTGTTAGACTGAGATGAGATTTTCACCATAATGAGTTGTGTTAGCACAAAAAGTTAGCAAGTCTTGATTTCACATTTTTTTTTTTTTTGGTTTTGTTCCCAGTAAAGGTAGACTAGAGTAGATAAGATTTGGTTACTAAGTGCAGTATTTTAATCCATATCACTTTTCCTCCAAAGCACACATACTTAGAAGCACTTACACCTTTGATCCGGTAGCAACTAGGTATTTACAAGGGGAATATTCCAATGAGTTTATTTTCTTAGAAGCATAGTTCTTCATACCAGAAATAGTCATGTTCAGAGGTAGACAGAAAACCACTGAAAGGCTCTTTGGTTTGTATCGTTCTCTTTTGGCCAGAATTGGAAGTAGCTGTAAGTAGTACGAAGTAGACTATTAGAGCTTATGACTTTTGTGCATTATGAGAGCAAAACATCTTTAGTTGTGTGTAGTTTCTATAAAGTTTAGAGCCTGAGCTACCGTATACTATTCTTTTAAACCCTTACTGGTTTATAGGTGTCTTCTGAGACCTTTTTCATTATGGTGATATATTTGGATTTATTTAGGCATTGAAAAGACTGACCCATTCTATCATTCGTCTGGTGGGCTGGAGCTGTATGGAGAACCAAGACACACAACATACCGCTCAAGATTTGATCTGGACTACCCTAGGTCTCCCTTGCCATTGCAGAATAGGTAAGAATTTATCAGGTCTGGGTGGCATAAGCAGTAACATGTCAGCAAGAAGTAGATTGTTAGAGTTTATAACTTCTTTGCATTGTGAGAGCTAAGAATCTTTAGTTATATGCAGTTTCTGTGGAGTTTAGAGCCAGAGCGACTTTTTATTTGTAAATGGTTTCTAAAGGCATAGAAAACAATTTATAAATGGTTTATAGATGTATACTGCAGTTAGACATTGGAAAAGTATTGATTACCATCCAATACAAAAAAGAAAATAATACTGTAGATCTGTGAAAAGTTGCTTAACACAAATCCTGCATATTCTGATCACCTCTGAAGGGCTTGTGCTGGGCCTTCTCATAATGGCATCTTTAAATTTATTGGCGATTTACTTGTTATCCTATATTTAGAAGTCTGCTCAGGCAGTGTATAGAGTGGGAGGGGGTGGGGGTGGGGTGGGGGAGGGGCATGGGGTGGGGGTGGAGAGGCAGGCTGTCAGTTTTTCTACATTGTTTCTAGCAAATTGGATTCCTGAATATAATTTAATCCATAGGTACCCGGGTGCTCCAGACTTAAATTCTACTTCAATGGCTTCTTCTCAACTTCACCAGTACAATCCTGATAAATCTCTGACAGACTATGTCACTCGGCTAGAGGCACTGAAAAGGCGACTTGGAGCTATACAGTCAGGTGCTGGATCTTAACCACTTCTCTGTAGCGGCAGTACACTTGTGCCTTTCTCTATCTCCTCAACATGCTTCTGCAGGTTAATCAAACCTTTTAGCTCAGTGAAGAAATTCCACGGTGTCCCAGCTTAAACTCTGACCAGCAGAGAACTATCTCTCCTGTGTTCCAACAGCACCCCTGACAGTGATTTTGTAGTCTTCACTTGGATTAGACAAAATGCATGATGGGTACCATCTGAGGCCCAGCCCAGAACCTGTTCCTAAGTAGAGTATGGTAGAAAGCAGCAATGTGTAGAAGGCAGAGCAAGCCCTGCCCAAAGCAGGTAATGTAGCGATTGTCTTCATTGTCCTTCCACATGGTATCCCAACAAGCTTTGCCTTGCAAAACACTAAGTATCATCATACCTCCCCTCACCATATGAAATGTGTTCCGTAAAGTGACTCAGCAGTTAAAGGCCCTGCCTCCAAGCCTGAGTATCTGAGTTCAATCCCCACAACCCACAAGGTGTAGGAGATGACCAACTCCTACAGGTTGCTCTCTGCCCTGCACTGTGGGATATCACCTACACACATAGATAAAAATGTAATTTTTAAGATTTTGTAAGAATAATTTTACTCAGAACTATACACAAATTGTCATACTTTATGTAGAGGAAGATTTCATTCATCATAGGAATGCTTCCATGATTTCATTCACTCACTACTGGTCCAAAGACTGGGTCGATTTAGTTTAAGCTATTGTGCTAGCCCTGCTCTGATGGATTCGTTTTGCTTGTTTGTTTTTATTCATTCTATATGTATGAGTGTTTTGTCTCCATGTGGTCTGTGTACCACATACATGCCTGATGCCTGCAAGGGCCAGAAGAGGACATCAAACCTCCTCGGACTGGAGTGAGCTACTGTGTGGTTGCTGGGACTCAAACTCAGGTCCTCTAGGAGTGCTTCTAACAGCTAAACCGTCTATTCTTCAGCCCCTGGTCATTTTTTAAGGACTCTTTTTCTATTGATACCACATACTGTGGACCACAGTTATTTAAAGGTAGTTCAGTTCTTCATTCAAGAAGTCGGGTATTTAACCCAAGTAACCTTCGTGTGCTCATGAAATTCATCAGCACTGACTCTCTCTTCCACTGCTGTAGGGTAGTCAAGGTGACCTCTAAATATAGTCAGCCTCTTGGAGCTCAATTTAAGCTGAGGGCAGATGGCTTTGTGTGAAGAACACTGTTGTTTAGAGACAGACTTGTCGTTCCCGGCACCCAGTCTCATAACTGCCAGTAACTGCAGCTCCAGGGAACCCAGTGACTTAGGGCACTCTGTGCTGCATTCACACACACACACACACACACACACACACACACACACACACACACACACACAGCATACATGTACACACATCTGGCTGCATATTGGTTGTCATATTGAGCACTCAAGCTCAGATTGTTAGACTTGCCAGCACCACAACCACTGGAACACCTCACGGGCCCCTGGCATTTTGAGATGGTTTTAAACAGACCCATCTGCCCATGTCGTCTGGCTGCCCTCAAACAGGTACGAGTCTAATTGTTTTGTATTTTATTTTACAGGGTCGACTACTCAATTTCATTTTGGCATGAGGAGATAATCCTTTGAAATACTTATTGAATATTAAATGGATTCCCTTTTGTAAATCAATGGCTCTTTTGTGCTTTTGTATTGTGAATATTCAACGGGACCAATACATACACAGCTTATGATTGTATACAAATCCTCAGCAGCACATGAAGACAAACTGGAGTTTGTGTATATAAGCATTGTGTGTGTTCATGCACAGTAATCATTAAATTACATGTATATTGTGGAATGCTAATTTAAATGATTAAATTATAAACTTTGTGTATTTATCGGAAGGGTGAAAAGATTAAACTTTTTCAAATGGCAATGCTGCCGGATGCATAGCGTGCGGTGTCCTGCGCTTTTCTTACAAAGCTACTGAAGTTACAAGTTTCTGCTTCATAGATTTGCTACTGGTGATGAAGACAACATGTCACTTGTAGAGACCTATTTTTGTATAATGGTCTAAGTTTTGAACTTTATGGGTATTTTGTCAAGTACTGAAATAAAAATGACCTCACCATTTTCACTGTACTGTAGTGGAACCTTCTTGATTTTTCACCAAGCCACAACTTGTGGTCCCTGTCATCTTGTTACTTGTCTCAGCTCAGGTTCCAAAAAGTGGTTTCTCTCTCCCTCCATTAAAGGACATTTTTAATGCCACACTAAGGTGGCATTAGTGTTTATGATTAGTCCATGTTTTATTCTATTTAGTGTTCTTGAGTCCAAAGACACAAATCTAGACACAGAAATCAGCTCTCAAAGAGCATCAAATTGTATCCGTGAGAGTGTAGCAAAATTCAGGAATCCTCCTGCTACGCCAGCCAAATTCTAAATGGAAAAGTCTCAGAGAGAATACAGTTCTCTAGAGGCCTCCCTACAACACTGACTAAAATGGCAGTGGTATTGCTCACATCTGGAAAAGTGTTTCCCTACTAATGGTCTGAGCTCTATGAAGACGATCACAAAGCTCTACATTAGTGGGAATCTTCTTTTCCATATTTCAACTAAGCTTCCTAGAAATAGCAAAGCTATTCTAAAGCAACTATTGAACAGGAAATGGTGTATAAAAACCTCTTAAAAATTAATATGGTTGCCCAGTCAAGATGGTTGTGTAGGGAAAAAGCAGATAGACAAATGGTTGTCAGCTGAGTTCACCCCACTGCTGGATGGACTGTCAACCATTCTATGGCCGTAGGCCTCTGTAGTGTTGTTCACAATGACTCAATAACTGGTCTGTGGTCAGTATCTCAGCCTGTGGAATTCTAGTGCTTGAGCCCTTTTAATTCTCAGCACTGAACATATGTTCAAGTCTAAAACTGGTCAGTAAACAGCCTTACTCAAGCCACGACTCTGCCAGGAATCTACCAGTCATCCGATCAAAGTCTAGAACCCTTCTCAGAATAATAAAGACAAAATACCTGCTCTGGCAAAGGAATCTGTTACATAGAAACAATCTTCAAACTGTAATCAAGGCTATAATCTAACACATCAAATGTAACATCTATGGCCTAAAAGTCTAGTAACCACACAGTAAAAGGAGAGACAAACATACTTTGAGAGGTGAGCAACATTTGTAATTTGTTGTGAAATGGGGCATTGATCACGAGAGTGACTTATCTAAATAACTAAAGGTAATACTGAAGGGAGCCGATTTCAGGCAAATAGGATCTAAGTTTCTGAATTCCCAGACCTCTTTTTTTTTTGTTCTTTTTTTCGGAGCTGGGGACCGAACCCAGGGCCTTGCGCTTCCTAGGCAAGCGCTCTACCACTGAGCTAAATCCCCAACCCCATTCCCAGACCTCTTGAACTGTACTTACTGAAGCACAGCTTCAAATCCATGAATATAGACCAGCAAAACTTTTCTCATAGAGAATTTTAATCTGAAACCTTTAACAGCAGAGATTTGGGCCTTCATTTGAAGAGTCTTCAAAAGCCTCTTACAGCTGTAACAGTTAGGGTTTCTATTGCTACAAAACACCATGAGCAAAAAGCAAGTTGGGAGGGTGGGGGTGGGTTATTTGGCTTACACTTCCATACTACTGTTCATTATCAAAGAAAGTCAGGACGGGAACTCAAGCGGGTCAGGAACCTAAGGCAGGAGCTGATGCAGAGGCCATGAAGGATGCTGCTTACTGTCTTGCTCCTGGTGTCTTAGTCAGCCTGCTTTCTTAGGACCCAGGATGACCAGCCTAGGGGTGGAACCACCCACAGTGGGCTGGGCCCTCTCTCATTGACCACTAAGCATCCTTACAGCATTTCCTCAACTGAGGTTCCCTTTTCTCTGATGACCCTAGCGTGTGTCAGGTTGTCACCTAAGACCAGCCAGTACACATACTTTAGAGAAAAAAGGTTTTATTTTGGGGAGGGTGTTAAGTCTTGCTATGTAGCCTAGGTTGGCCTCAAACTCTCAATCCTCCTGCCTCAGCCCGAGCACTAGTATTACAGGTGTGCAGCACCACACCCAGCAACAGATCTCTTGATTCCTAATACAGATTATGGGCAGGTCAGAATTAGGCCCATGGTAACAATCTGTTAGGTTGGCTCCTGAGCACAGCCTCCAAAGAACACGGGCAATGATACCATGTCCCCATTCCTCAATCTCAAGGCCAGAATTCACTAAGCTCAGAATCATACACTTTTAAAATCATGGTACTTGTTTTTTTTTTTTTTTAATTAAAATTAAAAATTCCACAAGGATTTGATTTTGGATTTTTCTGGAACCAATAACATAAGTACTCTTTAGTATTTATTATTTTTAGGAAATAAGGTTATCAAGATAAGGTCCAAGATTGCTGCCATCTCGCTGGAGTGGTGCTCTCAGTTAACACTACAAAGGGCACTCACACCATCTAGAGCTTCGCAGAAAACTTATCCTTCACCCTCTCACATCTTTACGCACAGAAGTGGCCCAACCACACCAATGACCCATTGCCTCTGTAGCATCTGACCAGGCTTAAAACTTCCCAAACTAGTTCCAAGCCGGAATCTCCCTACGGCAACGTGTGCTTCTGAAGTTAGTTACCTGGATGCTATATTCTGTATCATCTCTGAATACCGAGGCTCCCCTAAACGATTTCTAACATAAACTTGGCTTCCCTGAAATCCTATCAGAACTATTATAACTGTTTCAAATGCCATTAGGTCTGACAAAAATCACCGAGTTAATAAAACATTAAAATCAAACTGGCTTTCAGAACCACACACTTAAAAAACAGTACAGTATGAAAGCTGTGTCAAAGCTTCATTCTCTGCCAAGCTGCAGCTTGCAGTCCCGTCTCCACACTGGCTCCTTGTTCCTTTCTTCATTTTGATCTTCGTTTGTAACGGATTACTGGGTTTTCTGGGGTATGAATCATTGTTGTATAATTCACACTGGGAAAATATCCATTGATGAGGTCAAATTCATATAAACGAAGCATAGTGGACCAAATTGTCTTAATTTGAACATAGGCAAAATTTTCTCCAATACAACGATGGCGCCCTGTTTAAAAAGAAAAGTTTTCATCAGAGTAAGTTTTAAAATCTTCACTACTTTTCAGCCTGGAGTGGTTCTCGTCTTAGATGGAGGAAATGTGTAACAGTATAAAAGGAAACATTCTGCACATACAGTGAGAATGTAAATCATTCTGAAGTCCAGGTATTTCCAATGTCAGAGGATAACATGGGTGACTAGAATGCTCTCTTTAGAAGGTTCAAATCGTAAGATATTATTCTAGCTTGGGAATGTGTGAGATATAGGTCCCAAGAGCACTCTCATCATCATGAACCCATCAGTCAAAATTCCAGAAGCCCATTAGCGATAATGGAATGGGATTCAATAAACCCCAAATAACACTTACACTGAAATCAAAATCTACAAATGCAGAAGCTGACAAATTCTAAGATGCACAGAGAAGCAAGGCCAGAGCAACCTTAAGCATGAATTATACTGAAGGATTTAAATTGGATTCAAACTTGATTATATGACTAAAGAACCAGGAACCAACAAATAGATAAAAGAGATAGAACACAGAGCCAAGAAGCTATCTGATAGCTATCTGGGTAACAAAACAAAAACACAACAGTCCAATGACTATCTGGTTCTCAGCAAAGGTACTTAGAGCAGGAAGGTGCTGGGATAACGACATTCAAATGTGGGTGTAGGAGAATCTGAAAACCACAAAGTTCATCTCTCTCATAATCAAGAATTCAAAAGAAGCCCAGCTTGCTAGTGTTAAAGTCACTAATATTTAGTAAAGAACAGGAAGCCATATGACACGAGGGTAGGCAAAGGAGCATTGGCTGAACCCAGTGTGGTGGGTGGTGCATGCCTTCAATGTCCGCTCTCCGGAAGCAGAGGCAGGCTGATCCCCATAAATCAGAAGCCAGCATGGGTTGCTTATTGAGCTCCAAGCCATCTAATATTACACAGTGAGACCCTGTCTCAAAACAAAAAAGCGAATGAAGGAGAGAGGAAAAAGAAAAGACTGGGGCATTTTGTTGCATTTCTTGATTAAAAAACAAAACTGAACATGGCCTATCACTATGCTTGAATAGCCAGCCCATTGAGCATTTATTTGTGGGAGACACATTTACAGGAGCCATTTACATTGGTCCATATTCAAGAGAAGTCTGGCCTAAAGAAAAAAACGTTAGAGTTAACTGTACCTGACTGAATCAAAAGAACTAATAAATTCTGATGACTTACAACATGTAAAAAAAGAATTATTTATACATAGATAAGTAACAAGGGGAGACAGAGCAGTGGCTGAAGTGAGAAGCAGCCATAAGTCAAGGACTGCCAGGAACTTCAACATCTAGGGAAAGGCAAGAAGTCTGAACCTTCAGAAAGAGCATGGCCCTGCCTATACCTTGGTTTCGGACAAGCAAGGTAAGGCTTGTCTTAGGCACCCAGCTTATGGTGGCTACAGGACCTCGAAAGTACTCACTCGGGGATGGAGATGAAGAAAAGGCAACACTGATCAGGACCATTTCTGATTGATACTCAAAGCTGTCCAGAAACGGACAGACACAGGCAGCAGTTACCGGTTTAGCCGTGACTACTCCTCTGGTTGTTACAGAATCTTGCCTGCTGAGCTAGGCCCTTCTATATCCACCTACAATCCTTTGTGTGTTCTAAGCGTATTAAACCGTGATAGGAAGTTCAAGGTCTTCCTGTGTTTACAGCTAATAAAATGGTGTGGGTGTTGATGGACGGAGCATTATACAAAAATTTATCCTGATTCTTAGGAAATATTCTTTTCCATTGCACAAAGATTGAATTCCCAAAAAAGGTGCAAGCACGTTCCTTAGAGAAGGACAAAGATTCTCTCCCTTACGTTCTCTCCTGTATAACTGAACTCCAGGGCGGTTTACTGAAGGACAGAGGCATTACAGAGGCAAACACTTCAACGTAAAATGTAATCAGCCATCTCACCGGCTCCAAACGGCACATAGGCAAACTTCTCTCCCGACGCTGGGTTGTCCTGTAGGTAGCGGTCAGGATTGAAGTCCAAGCGTTCTACCCAGGAGTCTTTCAGTCTTTGATTGACAGTTGGAGAAACACACACCTGATGTCCTGGAGGAATGGTGTACCCAGCCACAGTCTGCAAATAAGAGAGGAGACATTTCATTACAGAATCTGTCACGGTGTTATCAAAGAAGAAGCCACCAGTGTCGGTGTGAACTATACATAGGTTTCAAAACTGTCTTGATGGGGGGTTGGGGATTTAGCTCAGTGGGAGAGCGCTTGCCTAGCAAGCACAAGGCCCTGGGTTCGGTCCCCAGCTCCGGGAAAAAACAAAAAACAAAAAACTGTCTTGATGGTAAACCAAATAAAATTGTCTTTACAAGGGATTTACAAGACAGCCAACTGTGCACTAGAAGGCTATACATAAACCCTGCTCAGGGCAAACTAAAATTAAACCTTTCATAATCTGACTTATAATACATATATATAAGTATATATAATTCATGTACTTTTTATTGACTACCACATTGTGTTTAAAGCCAAGAAATAAACCTCTATTTTTTTTTTTAACAAAGAAGCAAAGATTTTGAAGCCAGTTTGTACATACACGCTCAGGCCAGGTTGTACATGCTCCTCTCTCACACACACTATGGGGGAGACTTCAAGAAGACAAGCTGTGGGCAGGCACTTTGCGTGGAAGCAATGCTTGGGGGTGATGCCATTAATGTAGGAGATGAGGGGCTTTGTGTATCTTTTTCTTATTCACTTTACATCCCACTCACTGCACTCTTCCCGGTCCCCCTTCCACAATCTTTCCCCAATTTCTCTCCTTCTCCTCTGAGTGGGTGGGGCCCCCCTGGATATATATCCCTCCACCCTAGCACTTCAAATCTCTTACAGGCTAGGTGCAGCCTTTTCCACTGAGGCTCAGCTTGAAGAACAAATGCCACGTAGAGGCAACAGCTTTTTTTTTTTTTAAACAATTTTAAAAATCACTTCTTTTTTTTATTAACTTGAGTATTTCTTATTTACATTTTGAGTATTATTCCCTTTCCCGGTTTCCGGGCAAACATCCCCCTAATCCCTCCCCCTTCCCTTCTTTATGGTTGTTCCCCTCCCCATCTTCGCCCCATTGCCGCCCTCCCCCCAACAACGTTCACTGGGGCTTCAGTCTTATCAGGACCAAGGGCTTCCCCTTCCACTGGTGATCTTACTAGGCTATTCATTGCTACCTATGAGGTCAGAGTCCAGGGTCAGTCCATGTATATATAGACTTTAGGTAGTGGCTTAGTCCCTGGAAGCTCTGGTTGCTTGACATTGTTCTACTTTTGGGGTCTCGAGCCCCTTCAAGCTCTTCCAGTTCTTTCTCTGATTCCTTCAACGGGGGACCTATTCTCAGTTCAGTGGTTTGCTGCTGGCATTCGCCTCTGTATTTACTGTATTCTGGCTGTGTCTCTCAGGAGCGATCTACATCCGGCTCCTGTCGGTCTGCACTTCTTTGCTTCATCCATCTTGTCTAATTGGGTGGCTGTATATGTATGGGCCACATGTGGGGCAGGCTCTGTCTGAATGGGTGTTCCTTCAGTCTCTGTTTTAATCTTGAGGCAACAGCTTTTGGGAGAGCTCCTGTCCCAGTCTTTCAGGACCCACATAAAGACCAAGCTGACATCTGCTGCCATGTGCAGGGAGGCCTAGGTCCAGCCCATGTGTGTATGCTCTTTGGTTGGTGGTTCAGTCTCTGAGAGCCCCAAGGGTCTAGGTTAGTTGACTCCACTGATCTTCCTATTAGAAGCCTAGTATGGCTGCCTCTGAGAGGCTCCACCCAGCAGCTGACTCAGACAGATGCAGACACCCACAGCCAAACAGTGGATGGAGCTTGGGGACTCTTATGGAAGAATAGGAGGAAGGATTACAGGCCCTGAAGGAGATAGGTACCTCTAACTTTTAAACACTACAGTTGTTAAATGAAAATGGAAGACATAATTAGCATTAGATTTTCATGTCTAATATCTATAATTCTATAATAATTGCATATATTTACAATGACGATGGTTTTTACTTTTATAACTTAAAACATTCTCTCTAAAACTGGGCCCCAGAAGGGGAAATCTTGCCAAGAGACTCACCTGAGGGGTCTTGGCCATTCTCATCATGGTCATTATAGGAGGCCTCAGTCTTAGTGTTTCTTTTATGCATCTATCAAGTAAATTCAGATCCTTCAACTAAAACCAAAAAAAGAAAAAAAAAAATCAAGATTATTTCTGGTTTTGACCCCCAACAAATATTCATCAGACCTCAACAGTAGGAGGCAGCCTAGGCTGCACTGAGACCTTGTGTCAGAACAACAACAATAACAAAAAGAAAAATGTTTGCCAGAAGAGTGTTTAACATACACTTAGGAGATAAAACAGAATACTTAAAAAGCAAGCACCTGGGAAATAAAAATGAGATGTCTACAGGAGACTCTGAAGGGTCCTAACAAAGCCTCAGGCATGTGCAGGAGAGCTACAAAGTGCAACGCAAGATATAACAAGACCCAATCTCTCCCTGTGACTGACCAACACACAGGAGAAAAAGGCTACGGCAGGGTGGTAGCCGCCTGAAGGACTGCTGGTAACATGCCCTGAACATGCAGAGCTCCTCAGCGAAGGCTAAGAGTTGAAGGAAGTTTAAGAAACCTCTATTGATATGCATGGCTGCATCTCTAACCCAAGAGGTAGGCAGATCTCCATGAGTTCAAAGCCCTACTGGTCTATACGGTGAGTTCTAGGTCAGCCAGAGCAGCATACTGAGACGGTGTCTTAAAACCAAACAAATGACTTAAGATGTCTCGAGTTCAGTGATTACAGGAGAATGTGGACTCCATACAATCCTGCTTATGAAAGCCTCTGAACATAAAGTAGCACACACATGCGCGAACACCTGAACATACAAAGTAGCACACACATGCGCAAACACCTGCAGCCGCAACAAAGCCCAGGGGCGAGAGATCTCATTTCCAGTTGCCACTGCTTTCCAACGTAGCAAGTTCAACAAAAATACTAGAAAATTTACAGAAAGGAAAATAAATACAGCTCGAACATGGAGCAAAGGAGGCTTAATGGAACTTTCCCTGAATTGGACCTTTTTTTTTTTTTTTTTTTTTGAGCTAAAGCAACTGGCTTCTCACAGGGCATTTACATTTAGTAATAAAAAAGGAGAGAACCGAAGTCGACAGTGGCACAGCGGTCAGAGGCCCTTGAACGTGCAGGACATGACCATTTTCCTTGCAGGCCACCTTCCTGTCAACCCTCTTCTACAATCTCAGCAGCTATCCAGTGACCTCAGGGGCCAGACGCGCAGCTCTAGGGTTTGTAAAGCGGACAAAATGGAACCCACAGAAGGGAAGGATGGTCGTGATCTCGCCCTCCCCTGAGGACAGGTACTGAACTTTGAACTTACTAGGTCAACTTGAACAGTGTAAAGGCCTTCAAAGAACACAAAGAAAACGAGGCCTAAAGAATTAAAGGATGAAACAATACACAGTGCCTAACCAGACAGAGAATAGATTACTAAAAATACAGAAATCCTGGCACCGGAAGATATGAATATAGCTTTCGCTGGAGAAAATCAATAGCAGACTTGAATTGACGTGAGAATCAATGAGAAAAGAATATGTAAGGGCTGGCAGGATGGCTCAGCAGGAAATGGCATTTGCTGACAAGCTTGGTGACCTGCGTTCAATCCCCAGGACCCACATGGTGGAGAGAACCACCTCCTCCATGCTGTCTAATTACTACCTGTGTACCATGGCACATACATGCACATGCCGCACACAACATATAAAAAACGAAGCATAAAAAATCCTTAACAAAAAAGTATTAAGTAAAGCAATCTATTAATCAATCAATCAATCAAGTGTTGGAAGAAATTCAAAGGGCAAAGGGAGAGAAAGGCGACGCCCTGATGCCCTGGTCAAGATGTATGGCTGAAGAATGTCAATACTCCAAACCCATCTGCACACAGCGCCATCAGTCACATTTCAGCAGCAGAAAGGGACAAGCTGGCCCCCAAATTTTTATGAAAATTGAAGAAATACTTAAAACAGCCTTAAAAAGAGCCACAATCTGACATTCAAAACTTATTGTGGGCTGGAGAGATGGCTCAGTGGTTAAGAGCACCCGACTGCTCTTCCAGAGGTCCTGAGTTCAACTCCCAGCAACCACATGGTGGTTCACAACCATCTGTAATGGGATCTGATGCCCTCTTTTGGTGTGTCTGAAGACAGCTACAGTGTACTTATATATGATAAATGAATAAATCTTTAAAAAAAACTTATTGGACCAATGGCCAATGGATGTCTGACAAGACCATTCAGTGAGAAAACTATTCTTAATGGTCTTTTCAACAGTATTGGGGTAAATGGATCTCTACATGCAAGACAGGTACAGTGGTCCCTCACCTCGAATTACATTCAAAATTAATTCAAAGCAGATCAAACACCCAAAAGGAAACTAAGAAGAGAGGGGTAAGTCTTCCCTGCTTTTGAACACACACGAGTAAAAGGCATTCTACACTATCAAGGGGCAGGACTGGAAGACACTCCTCTAAGAGGACATCCTGAGACACTGAGCCACCACAGAGCTGCCACGCCCGCTCAAAGGACCCTTCGCATGCAGTACAGCCAGAGGAGATAACAAGCAGGCAGACCTCAGAGCGCAGCCTATCCTGTGGGTGAGGGGAAGAGGGAGCGAATGTTTAGCAGCTTGATACTCCAGCCATGTTGATACTCCAGCCATGAAGCTGCCGGATGAAGCGGCAGTCCCACTCCCAGTGGGTACGTAATCCATAACACTGAAAACAATGCCACAAAATCGGGACAAATATCTAGAGTGGGATCTTTATAAGATCCAAAACATGGAGTTAATTCAAATGCAAGGACAAATGGGAAGAATGAATGGGCAATATGCAGTATGTCCACGCTGTAGAATGATGACAGATGGAAACGCCCCGACCCATGCTCCAACATGGATGAACCTTAACCTGCTGTTCTGATGCGGGTGTCATCAAATATATTCCCCAGCCACTAGCACTCAGGACGCCAAGACAGGGAGCACATGACTTTGAGACCGGCCTGGTCTATCTACTAAGTTCTGTGCCAGCCGAGAGCTAAACAGTAAAATGGTCTAAAAAAAAAAAAGCTGTCTCCCAAAGTTTCATATGGTGATGGTAAGAAGTAGTGGGACACTTTTCAGAGACTGACAATGGGGGGGTCACTAATGACATGGCCCTCTGAAGGGGCTAAGGTGGGGAAGGAGGTCTGACTTAATTCTTGAGACAATTGGCATATTACCATTCAAAGATGCCTCAATGACAGCATAGATACATGTCCTTCATTGCATGTTTATATATGTATGTATGGTTAGCAAACAACACTGAGACACACACACACACACACACACACACACACACACACACACACACACACAGTTATCCCAGGGATATAAGGATATCTGAATGTAACATACTTAATGAAATACCAAAACAAAGTATAATGGGAAAAGGCTAAGACCAGGTTATGCTTTAGAAGTAGTTGCCTGGCTATACAGACGGAGTCCTCTCTCGCTCTCTGCCCAGCAAGCTGTGTGGAGCGTACAGGAATCTACCACTCGAGGACACAGGACTCAGAGTGACATGTTACAGAGGCTCTGACACCTCACATAACACAGCACTCAGAAGATACTCTGCGTGTACTTAAAGGCAAGCCCCAAAGCAACAAGGGCCATAGGCTGTAAGGCCTCAGTCCAAACCACCTGACCAAGTAGAGAAGACGAAGCCTTTGGCGGTTTCTTTAACCTAAGCTTATAGAAAATTCCCACAAACCTAGTAGAAGCTAGAGTTACACAAGCCTCACATTGTGCCCAAGCAACAAACCTGCTCATAAGTTAAGGGAGGCAGATCCTCCCCGCACACCGTTTTCTGTTCTAAGTAGCATTTGTCTTGAAGTGGTTTATCTCTGGCCAGAAAGAAGCCCATCCAGGCACTGGTGGTGGAGGATGTGTGCTGTCCGGCCAGCAGCAGTCCGATGAGCATCCCTGCGATCTCGTCGTCCGTCAGAGGACGCCCATCCCTGGGGACAAACCACACGCTTAATATCTGGGTAGACACAGTTAATATGGATACAGTTTCCAGACGTAATTGTCGCTTCTCTTAAACAATACCAATCAGTGCCCTGGCTCTCCTCCCAAGAGAAACACCGGCCAGGGGAAATCCTGATTACAACAGACTCCCTTTCAGTTTATTTGCGAACAATCCCCTATGCCAGCCGCTGACGTCACAGTGGAGCATCAGGACCTGGTGCTTTAGGCTGCAACTATTTACGAGTACCAATTTATTGTACTTCATGTTTTAACTGGAAACGTCAGCGATCTACACTTTAATGTGTGATGTCAGCTTAGCATGCGATCTGATGGTCTTACTTGTATGTAGAATCCAGTAAAGTTTGAAGAATGTCCTCGGCTGGTTCTTTTGACAGCCTACGTTTCTGGATGGCCTTGTAGAAAATATTCTTGATCTCTCGATGGGCTCTGTCCCTGCGCCTATAATTCCAAACCAGAGAAGTCTCAATAGCGTAGCATTTTATAGGCTCATGTTCAAAACCAACACCAAACAGAAAACAGCAGTAACCTCAATGAGGTGACGAAAACTCACAACCAGGAGAGAAGTCATGACCTCAGACAATCCTTAGGGCGGGGGTAGCGTCCTGTCACACACAGCTCACACTGTTAAAACAACAACTATCTACTAAGCAGGACACTCCCTTACAAGCATGTTCTATCTAGTTCAACAGAATACGCGTCTAAGTTAGCCTAAGATTCCAGCTGTTTCCTCACAGCTCATGAGTTGCTCTGGCTCTGTCCCTGGACTGTTTTCTTTCTCACTTTCTGTAACTGCACAGGCTTTGCAGAGAGAAAATTCCTAGAGGGTCAAAACACAGGCTCCAGCTCCCACAACTTTTACTTTGACCAGGGTACTCACTACTTGATAAGAACTTTGAGCGGCCCTTTACCTTCCATTCATAAGCAGCTATGCACGATCCGCACAGGGAGCGAGCAACCTCGAGGCTGAGAAGATGGTAGTTCAGAACTCACACTGCTCTTACAGGGAGTGAGAGCTGGATTTCCAGAGCCCACATCTGGCAGCTCAAACAGCCCCAGGAGTGATGCCTCTGCAATACTTACACACACGCACACACACGCACACACACACGCACGTAGATAGATAAGAGACTTAAAAATCAAATTAAGCTTTATTAAAAAAAAAGAATATTCACTTCTAAAAGCCTATTCTATAATCACACTACTAAAAACTGCCCTATTTCATTTACAGCTACCACCGAAAACACGAGAGAAAATATCCACAGAAAGGGGGGCTGTTCCAAGAGTCACAGTGTAAGCAGAAGATAGGGAGGAGAAGGCAAGGCTTGCTGAATTGAGTGGATAGTCGGGGTACAGCTCAGTGGTATAACACGGGTTTAGTGTGCCCAAGGCCCTGGCAACAGAAAATAAAAAGTACACAGGATAACTTCACCAAATCAGTTGGTCTGAGTAAAACAGGCAAAGACTGACGTACAACAGCAAGCTCCAGAATTCTGAGGTACACCAGGGAACAGAGAAGGTAGAAGATGGATGGATGGATGTGAATGGAAACCTAACCCCAAGGAGCAGTGCGGGGTAAGCCCGCACAATACACACAGCAGCATTTGTTTTTTAGACTTCCTCTGTGGGCTTGCCCCGTCCCTGTCATAGCTTTTATTTGGCAGCTCAACAGAAGGGACACCTAAAGGACAAAGATCAATAGTTTAATCCCCATCTCTCACCTAAACAGACATCAGAGACAGCCTGCAGTTACCAGGGCCTGACCTGCACACCAAGTCCTAACGGCTGCAGTTCTTGGCATGAGAGACAGTCCTTGTCCTTATGGGAACTACGTGCAGTCGGTAAGGAGACAAACTCAAATAAAAGTGAAGATGTGCAAGAGAACGGTCACAGCACAGGTACTAAAAAAGCCACAGGGACAAACACGTGCTTTGAAAACCTAAGCACAGATTAGAGCCTTCTCGGGATACCAAGACTGTATGAGGCAGGCAAAATATTACAACAGACCACTGGAGCCTGACTTATATAGCCTCTGAAAAGTCCCCAGAGTTCCAAGCGTCACACATTTGCTGAAACTACCCGAGGCTGTCAAAACCACGCCCCTTCTAGAGCACGGGGGCAAACCAGCTGCTGAGAAATGGCCTCACCTCCCACACCTGGGATTAAAACGAAAACTTTCCCGTATTTCCTTCTCATTCAGAGCACAAACTACCTTATTGATATAATTAACCTTATTTTAAAAGAGCTCACTAAGGCCTGAATTCTTGTAAAACGGAAGCTCCTGACGTGTCCAAATTAGGAAGCACGCAAACGGTACAGTGACGACTGTGTGGTGTGGTCCTTATGCAGACATACCTGAAACTCGGCAGGGGCAGCCAGCCTGGCAACAGCCAGGCGGCATGGCTAAAGCCTCCATCCAGGTCTGCGTACAGCTGAGCCACCTTCTCGTTGAGCTGACTTCTAATTTCCTTTCCATGTAAGCAATGGCTAGCTGTTAAAATTATGAGCTCAGACAGCGCTTCAAACACATCTAAGGGGAAGAGAAGATCAGTCTCAATACGATCTCCAAAAAGCCTTTAAATTTTTTCTTCACAGTATAAGAAAATTGTGATGAGAAATTGGGAATATAGCAGGGCTCCAAAACCAGAGGCATAAACACAACGGTCTTGTCTGTGTGGGTTACAAGCACCATTATCAACCCAGCACTGGAGACAAGCACTGGGTGGGCCCACTGGACGGTACTTAAAGTGGCAAGGAGCACCTAATGCTGTTCTTCAGCTCTACTGTCCCCTCTGGCTTGCCACTTGGAAAGCTCTTGGTGCTCTTAACACGCCTCACGCTTGACTTTCAGAGTTCTGTCTTAAGACTTTTGGTTTGACATGGGTTGTGCCACGTAGCACAGGCCGTGCTCCAACTTGTCATCCTTCTGCCTCCGTTTCCCAAGGGCTAGAATTCCATGTGCCACAGTCATTTGCCATTCTAGGTGAAATCGCACCTGTAACCCCAGCGTTCGGGGTGCAGGCGCAGGAAGACCCCTGACTATACAGTAAGGCCCTTTACACGTAAGTTAATCAACAGGCATTCTCCTGTATATATCAGCTTCTTCCGGGACCAGAAAACATCACATCAGCTTCAGGTATTCTAAAAATAAAGTGTCTACCCCCTTTACGGGAGCTGATGGTCAGTCTCGGAAGGTCCTACTGGCCTAGAAGCAGACATTGCTCCTGACATGGGTGTGCCGATTGGCTCTCAAGACAGCGCTTAGAAGTGCTCTCTAGGATTGGGGATTTAGCTCAGTGGTAGAGCGCTTGCCTAGCAAACGCAAGGCCCTGGGTTCGGTCCCCAGCTCCGAAAAATAGAAAAAAAAAGAAAAAAAAAAAAGAAGTGCTCTCTAAAGGCTGGGTTTGCCTTAACAACTGCACAGGACCCAGCACCTCCTTCCCGGTGGACGCCGCAGTTCAGCACATACTGTACTTTGTTCTGTACCCAGAGAAGAACGAGCCGGACGAACGTAATGCATTTTGCTTACTTCTTTCTCCGCTTTCTCCCCAACTTTTAAAGTACTCCTTCGCTTCTTTTTCAATGATAGAAACATACTGCTTGAAGTGGGCTATGTTAAGGCCGCTTTTTAGTATTTTCTTCTGTTCCAGGAAAACCTCAAAAGAAAAAGAAATTAAGAGTATACAACATTAAAAGGCACATTTACTTTATTCTGAGATCATCTGTTAGATGTTCTCCTAACTGCCTAACAGAGGAAACGACGTTCTTAAATTTGAAAATAAAAACAGTAACAGGATTTTTAGGAACCAACCATAATATAAGGCATCTGTGCCATGTATTTGAAAGAACACATTTTAAGAAGGGTCCTCTGCTTGGGTTCTAAAGAGTAAGTCAGGAAGCCCACCTCTCACCTTCTAGTACCCCGCCACTCTTTACCAGGGACCTGCCTTCCTCTCCTGTTACCCTCCAACCCTCCGACTCAAACAGTCAACACACGCTTTCCAAAGCCCACTATCCTCCACTATCATTTTATCCTCCTCCGACTACGTTCTCATTCTGTCTCTAAATACCATTCCTTGCTGGCACTACGTCTAGAACAGCCTGGATTAAAAACTCGTCTGTTAAAATAACTAGCAGCCCTTTGAGACGTTGACATTTTAGGTCTACTAAAACATGTTTAAGATAATGGAGATGAACCTGAGCAAAAATTTTTGATAACTATTGCTTTTGAATGGAAAGGGAGACATTCATCTCCCCGACTAACCAGAAACATTACTACGGGCTGTGCCTATTACGGCCCTCACCGGAGCTCAGCAGGCACCTGAGTCTGTTATCTAATCTATGTTCTATTCATAACCCTTGAATAAGACATGAATAAGCCTGGCCAACCAGCATAAAACAAACACCCGTCCTTTAAACAGCTAGCTACCCATGGTTTCTTTGTAAGTGTCACTAATTGTCCGACTCCTTAAGCTAGGGAATAAATTAGTTCTTCATTATCCATGAGTAGTATCACACTACTAGCTCTAACTACTGCAGTTCAGATGTGTCTTTTATCCAGGACAGAAGGCCACCTACTGCATTTGGCACGTCGTATGCAACTCCCTTCCCAAACACGGGCGTTGTCAGCCGACCGTAGACCTCTTCCGCATTCAGGTCTTCGTTCTTACTGTTGAAGAGCAGGGCGGCTGCGTCACTCCCCAAAAGGTAAGTGAAAGTCTTGCCCACCATGGTAAAGCTAAACACAGGTCCGTACTAAAGAGAAAAATACCGTGTTATGGAGACATCTCTCACATCACGGAATAACACTTTGCTGAAAAGTTGCAGATATGCATCAGCTTTGAAGTAACCGTTTTCGTCTGGCCATATTCCCCCTCCTGTCTTCACCACAAAAGCAGTACACATACGATGACTTCTCCTTTTCCGACTGCTTATCCTGAAAATATTTTCTACCATGCAAATCACAATAGCACTCTTGATGGATCCTGTCATTAAATGTCACTGTTAGCTTCAGTCCACTGCTCTCAGTAGTAGATAATATGTTTTTAGGTATTGTTTTGTTCTACACTGGCTGTATAGAATTCTTTAATCAACCTTTATAAGAATATGCTTTTTTTTCCCGTTCGTTAAAAACTAATTTAAGGCTGGAGAGATGGCTCAGAGGTTAAGAGTCTGCTTGTCCCAGAGGTCCAGAGTTCAATTCCCAGCAACCACATGGTTGGTGGCTCATAACCATCTGTAGTGGGAAGTGGTGCCCTCTTCTGGACTGCAGGCATGCATGCAGGTAGAACGCTAAATAAATCTAACAAAACAAAACAACAAAAAACTAATTTAATGGGGCTAGTGGATGGCCTGGTAGGTAAAATCACTTGCCATCAAAGGTCGTGATCTGAAGTAGTTGCACGTGAATCAGAAAAGGTGAGGCATAACAACTAGTGTATGTGACTGGGGAGCTGGCTCCCGGTCCCATTCTCACAGAGGATCTGAGTTCAGTTCCCAGAGCCCACACTGGTCAGCTTACACCTGGCTGCAGCTTTATCTCTAGGGGACCCAATGCCCTCTCTGGCCTTGACAAGCAACTGCATATGGGTGCACATACTATCAGACACACAAAGGCTTACAGATTTAAAACTACATATTAAAACAAAAGGGTCAAGAGCAGACTTAGGCGGCAGGAGGTGCACACACGACCCAACAACCTCTAGATGAGGAGCTGAAGACAGACCATGGCTGGTAAAGGATGGACAGTCAGTTTCTTTAAGGATGTGGTCCCAGGTGGGTTGACCATGCATATAGACACCATCTAATGGCAATGCATATAGACACCATCTAATGGCAATGCATATAGACACCATCTAATGGCCATGCATATAGACACCATCTAATGGCCATGCATATAGACACCATCTAATGGCCATGCATATAGACACCATCTAATGACTGTACATATATAGAGAGCATCTAATGACCATGCATATATAAACACCATCTAATGACTGTGCATATATAGACAGCATCTAATGGCCATGCATATATAGACACCATCTAATGGCCATGCATATAGACACCATCTAATGGCCATGCATATAGACACCATCTAATGACCATGCATATACAAACACTAATGGCCATGCATATATAGACACTATCTAATGGATGGCCCCACACCCATGCATATATAGGCGACACTGATTGGACTCAGTGTGCTGTTAGAAAATGGTACAAAGTTGAGAGGGAGACACCAGGGAAGGACCAAGGAGAAACTGGAAGAGGGAAGTGGGTGGTGACAGCGACTGAAATATACCGTGTACATTACAAAATTCTCCAGGAACATTTTAAACGATATTAATACAAAAAATGGAGTTCAGTTAAATAGTATTAAGAAGCAAAAAATTTCTTCCAAAGCCAGCCCTTGGAAGAAATGGCTGACCTGATGCCAGAGAGCTGTTTTTACAGGGAAGAAGCAAAGGCTTGAGCACCCACACCATCCGAGTGGGGACTGAAATCCCACCAGATGGGCAGAACCAGAGACGCAAGACACAACATTCCAAAGATACATGATTAAGAAAAGTGGGTGTCAACTTTTGACTATAACGAGTGAGAATAACATGTAAGACTGTTTTTTAAAAAGTAATTTTCTAACTGCAGGTTTCCCAGGTCAGAGACATCCCAGGACAGACACTCTGGGAGGCTGAGTCAAAAAGGTCTTTTCATTTTGTTTTCAATACTGCCAGCAAGCAGGGAGGGTACAATCTTTATAAATGGCCTATTTAAAGAAAAGCACTCCTCTACACTAGATTCTCTGCCTCTGGTTATTTAGAAGACTTACCTTCTCATATGCATTTTCCAGGAACTCAATTGGACTTTTCCCAAATGCTATCGCGTGGCCAAGGAACGGAATTGGAGAGTAAATATATGGCGGACTTTTCTGCAAAAGAAAAACGAAAATGTTAGTTTTCGTTCTATTAAAAGGCAAGCTTCATTTGGTAGCCGCCTTGAGAGCTGTGCTTTTTAAAAAAGAATCACAGAGCACATTTAGAGAAGTTATAGCCCAAAAGAACAAACTCAGAATAGAAATGACTAGACATGAAGAAAAGTACTGCAATTTTCAACACTGGGAAACCACTGACAACATCCAACAGTGTTGGAGGCTTCAGGCAACTTTTCTAGCCATTAGAGGAGCAAACAAAAAGGAGAGTTGATGACTAGTTCTGTCGTTTCTGCAGTCTACTCCGGTTCCCTTCAATCCCAGAGTCTTGCCTATTATTTTCTGGAACAGAAAAACAGTAACTCACAAAAAAGAAAATGTTTCTTGAATTTACATGGGAAAGTCAGTATGTCATGCTCCTCTGATTCTAGATCCACCAGTATTAATGGGAATGAACCCCACCCCACCCCGCTTCAGTAGGAATTCTGTAGCAGTCTTAAAGGGGCTTTGGAAGCCACAAAATGAGACCTGCACGTTGCAAGACTGTGAAAATAAACCTTCAACGATGAAAATGGATTAGGCTCTTCTAATCTTTAGTAATCTTGAAACACACAAACCACACGGCACTTATCTTCCTAGTTTCAAACACTACCTCCTCAAAGATACAAGGAAGTTGGGTATGAAATGCACACCCAAGGGGTGAAGGCTGGAAGAAGAGCCAAGGTGAGCCTTGGCAACATAAGCTTTTAAAATATTGTCTCTAATAAAAGTAAGAAACAGTAACTGCCTAGCGATGGCTTGGGTTCAAAGATTACTTTTAAAGCAACTTGGTTGGGACCTAAAGTTGGAGACAGTGCAGTTAAGTTTTTACATGCCACTGTCAGTTTCCAAGGGATGTTTTTCAAAGCTACTGAGCGTTGATTACAAGGGTATTCATCAAATATATTTGGGAGGCTTGAAACAACTGGTTTGGTGTAGCGTTAAACTAGAGAAACTGGTATGTTAACAGTCCAGAAAGCGCTTACCACACTCTTAAGTCACTTACCTGTCTGCAATCTCCCTGACATTGATATTAATCATCATTATGCCCAATAGCCCACGGTACACTAAACACACAAAGTAGTATCGAGAGTGATGGCCACCGGGGATGCAGCTGTCCCTTAACTTGCCACCAAGGTACTCACAAGGAGCCCAAACACCTTTGACAACCTACAGCAAAAATCAGTACAGTGCTCTGCACTTAGAGCTATGAGCAAGGCAATCTAAGTAGGCAAATCCACCCACCGCCAGTCTGCACTTCCATCACTGAAAAGCACAAACGCTGCAAAGCACGATCCTAACCAGAAGTTCAAAGCCGCTGCCACAGCAGAAACTGCAACGGCCAGCACAGCCTCCGAGTTCGGGTTCCAGCGACCGGACCAGAAAGACCATCGCGACAGCCGAGATCAGGACTGGCATCTGCAGCCGCCACCCCAGCTTACCGCGCGCCCGCCAGGGCGAGCGCTCCCGAGCCCGCCCGCTTAGCCGGGGCACAGACCGAGGGCCCCTGGGGTGCACTTACCGCTCCAGCGGGCAGCTGGACCATGTGGCCCACTGCGAGGCGGAACAGGTAGACAAGGCTAAGCGTGAAGGCGCAGGCGATGAGCAGCGTGGAAAGCAGGTTGCCTCCTGTCACCTGCTCCATCGCCTGCCCGAGCACCGAGCCGCCTGACTGCAGCAAGCCCAGCAGTACCATCCCGACCGCTGCTTCGATCCGCCCGGTAAGCTGGAGGCCGAGGTCCCTGCCGCTTCTCGGGAAAGATGGAGCTGGAGAAGCTAGTAGGTGGGCGTCGGGAGGCGGCCCCGGCCTCCGGGTGTCGACTGACCCGGGCCCTTCCCACACCCACAGCCGGCCCGCGCGCCACCAGGACGTCACAGACGGGGCGGGGCTTTCTGCGTCACGCCTCCAGCTAGGTACTTGAGGGGGGTGCGGGGGGGGGTCCTTGAGCAACAAAGGGACCTGAGGAAGCGGCCTCTACCGTGGCCCTGGGACACGGCGAAGAAAGTGAGGGCTCCAAGAATGACCACGCCTTGAGAACCGCAGACTAGGAAGGACCGCGTGCCGGACGAGCACGGCCCCGGGGGGCGGGCACAGACGAGCCTGGCGGAGCCTGGCGGAGGGATCTCTGGACCAGCGTGGTGGCCGACAGCGGCAGAGGCGAAGGCGCTCTGTGATTGCACCGCGCGCTGCTGAGGTGATCTCGGCCTATGTGGCGTCAGCAGAGCTGGCGGTCCGGGCACCGCCCCCTCTGTGGGGCGCCGGCCTCTGCAGCTATTCAGCGGGGGTGTCGCCTCCCAGCAATCCGTGAGACCTTCCCTCCATGAGCCTTGCGAGGAGAATCCTGGAGAAAATACAATCCGGCCGATGCAAACTGGAGGGTGAGACCGTTGGTTCAGCGGTATTGCCCAGTTACAATCTGTTTGACATGTTGTTCGTGTAGGGCCATATTGTTACCAAGTGATAGTTGTTTAGTGTGCTGTTGTACCAAAACAAGTCTTCCAAAATATATACAGGCCATAAAACTGAGGCAGAGGTCTCCAAACCCCTGTTCTGATAGCCAGTTTGCTGGATCTGAAGCAGGGGTTACCCTGATCTCATGTGACTTCAAATAAAGCATTTCTGGTGATATGCTTCCAAATTAACCCTCCTTCCAGATCTTTAACCTGAGGTCCTGACGAGCTACATTTATTTATTCAACCAGTGATAAGAGCTAGGTTTTTGACTAAGCTTGGAGATGATAGTGCAGTGACTGGTAAAACTGCAAGGACCTCCAGGAACTGTAAGACCGTCCAGCTGCCTTCTAGATAATTCTACCTAGAGAACTCACATTTTATCGTAGCCAGTCAGTAAAGCCCACTACTAAACTCATTGCCTTTTCCCGAGGATGGCTCTGCCACCCACCTGTTGAGGAAGTGCCTAGTAGGAAGTCTATGTAGTGCCTATGTTGGACGGACACCACTCTATAACAGTATTCTGCCTCTTATCAGTCACTAAATCTTGTAACTGAAAAGAAAATTATACGAATTCTAGGTTTAGAAATATAAAAATTAAAAGAATAAACCCCAAAAGGCCACAGACCTAGGGCTAAGCCCTGCAGCCAGGACTAGCAGGCCATAAAGATAAAGGAGCACAGGAAACACTGTCCAGGCAGGACTGGCAAGCCATAAAGAAAAGGAATGCAGGAACCAGCCTGAGTTAATGGGACTGATTCATGGGACGTCTGGCAGAAAGACATCTCCCCCCCAGCTCACTCAGGGCCATCCTCCAGACCCTGATAAGCCCCTGACTTCTAACACATACTCTTTCTGCTTTGTTCTCACTGCTATGTTTGAATGAGCCAATTGTATGTAACCACGCCAAAACCCCCTAGCCTTCTCTATATAACCCTCTGACTTTTGAGTTTCGAGGCTGACACCTCTGTCTCCTGTGCGGGATACGTGTCGGCCCGGAGATCTCTGTAATAGGTCTCTGTAATAAACCTCGCCTTTGTTTATTACATCCAAAATGGTCTCTCCGTGTCTGGGGTCCGCGATTTCCCAAGACTTGAGTAAGGGTCTCTCTGCGTGGGATTTTTCAGTAACACTCCATTTTTATTGCTACTGCTGTAGGTAAGAGCCTCATTATTTCTGGTAGGAGTAATAACAACATGAACTTGGGTCATTCATTTTTAAGCCTGTTTTCTGTGCTACTTCTTGATTTACTGGAGTAACTTCAGGCTGTTGTTAAACCTGAAAATCACTAGGAGAGAGACCAGTTCCACAATTATCCAATTTAAGAAAGCTTTATTCAATACTGGCCAGGAAGATGGACACTCTAAGTCCATATCTGTAATTCCCAGAGAACGGCCTCAAGCTACTTTGGACAGGTGTCTGTAAAGGCCAAACCCACAAAGCTATGGTATTTCCCGCCTGAATCCAGTGGGGACACGAATACATCCTGACTACTTCCAGCTTTGTACCTCTTTCATGTGTATCATCAAGTACATTCTGTGAAGCTGATGTAATCAATTTGTTTACTAAAGTGAAAATACATGAACAACAGACTCCAGAATTCTAGGATGTTATCTGTCCTTGGGCAAGTGGGACATTGAACACCATGAATCTATCTAGTATGTCGAAATCCTAGAAGATTCTTAAATAAAGACCAGAGGCAAAGTTATATATATACACACACACACACATATATATTGACCTGGAACTCTTCTGTACGCCAGTCTGACCTCATACTCAGAGTTCCACCAGCCTCTGCAGCTAGAGTGATAGGTGGGATTAAAGTTGTATGCCATCACACCCAGAATTCTAAAACTTACCTGTTAAGGAAGATTTATTTGAATATTGTGTAAAAGTGTGGCAGTATTTCACGTACCATTTTATGCAATCAGATAGTAGTTACATTTTTGCAATCTCAGTTGTTCAGGTATACTCGTGACAACTGCACTAAGGAATGGTTAGTCAAAAAGTGAACTACAGTGTATAATCCCAAACGCTGGAAGGCAAAGGCAGGTGGATATTAGTGAGTTTGAGGCTACCCTGGTCTATATGGTGAGTTCAAGAACAGCCGAGTCTACATAGTAATACTCTATGTCAAATACCCTGTCAAAAATGAGTTTATATGAATGTATATCACTGTGATTAGTAATTATCTGTAGCTAACTTTGTAACCACAACCTGAACTACCATGACAACCCAAGTTAACAAGGCTTAACAGAACTGCTATGAATTACCAATTACCACTTGGTCCGAAGATCCAAGATCTCAATATTTTTGTATGTACTGACAAAGTTTCAATACGCACAACAATGCTCACACACAAAAGCCAACTCAGAGTTGAAAAACAAACAAAAAAAATATGTAAAGCAAGCCCATCTAAAAGTCTTTATATGATTTACATCACTAGCACTGGCTATAATGTAAAGAAATCACAGCAAGTTGTCAAAAATAATGGTAATCATCAAAAAAAAAAAAAAAACCCTGCTGGCTGCAGCATTTCATAACTATCACCTTAATACTAAGGATACTACAACAGGAAGATTACCAGGAAGTTGCAGCCAGTCTAGTTTATGAAGAGAGTCTAGACCAGCCTGTATGAGAAAGTAAGATTGTATCTCACACAAAGAGATAATCTGAAAAATCAGACTGTATCAGAAGGATTAGAAGGAGAGACTATTAGCAGTGAGATAAATGTATTCCATAGAGCTGGCCAACTTTCATGATCATGAGTTACATTTTGAAGTCTTCTGTCTCTGTTGAATAATTTTGGTCTTTTGTACATGTCTCTTACTGAGGAATAGTCTCACAGTTTTGTTTTGTTTTGTTTTGTACATTTATTTTCTACATGGAACTGTTCTTTTTGGAATTCATCTGAGGCAGTGTGTACCAATATGACCATTCCTACTAAATTCTTCTATTGACTCTACCATGGTGTTCAGAGTAGGTAGAAATCCATTCCAAACTCACTCAGCAACTGACCACAATACCAGTTTTTGCTTCATCTATTTGGGGCTCCATTGTGCCTCCTAAGATATCAAACGTTTTTTATATTATAACATATAATAATAATATTTTATATTATTATGTCTTACTATTAATCTTTACCAGAGAATAGTCTTGCCTTGCCAATTTCAAACAAACATTTACTGTTTCTTAACTTGAAATCTTTTCTGAGGATTTTTTTTTCATTATACCTAACTGCCAAAATTTCATCAGTTGCCACTTTTTGAGAGAGAAACAAGGTTTTCTTAGAAGAAACACATGTTGAGTGCAGGAATCCCATGATAGCCAAATCTATGAAGGAGTGGGTGGACTAAGGGTATGATCCTTCTATGAAGACAAAACCAAAACCCACATATCACCAGCCATAATGCAAGTTACTCACACAGAAATTACATTTTCAGAATTGTAGTTCTTGACATTTGTTGTCTCTAAATAACCCCCTCGCACCCTTTGGAGCCGTATGAACTGGACTTGGGCAGCTTAGTAGGAAGGTCAGAAGACATCTTCATGCTTGCTTGTGTCTGAATTACTCAAAGAGCTCACAAAAAAAATGTGATGCATATTTACATGTTTCTTTCAAAGTGCTGGAAACAAAGAGCCCTGTTGAATGGATGAACTTCAAAGGCCCGGGAAGCACTCATGAAAACAGGGCCTCAGTAACATGAGTCAGAGCAGAAGTGAAGTCGGGTCGAATGTTGTCTTTCAAACATGGCAGTACTGTTTCACTCTTGACCTCACACTTGTTGAGATTACTGGTGCAAGACCTGTGCAAGATTGAGTCTGCCAAGATCCTGACAGGTGGGAAAGAAGGGACTCTCTACTGACCCTTTACTGTAGACAGATAATAGTAGTTGGAGATAGAAAGGGTCAAAAGTGTTCCTTTCCTGAGGGCCTGAGGGTCTATAGGCACTTAATGGTCATCATTAATTCCAGAAAGAGAGAGACAGAGAGAGTCTCTTCAGTGGTATAGACACTACAAAAGGGGCTCATGCTCCTGAAATAACCCCTCATCCTAGACTCTGTTAGCAATCATGATGAAACCTGCCAGGTAATCAAAAAAAGCAATCAAGACATGAAAATAAAAGAGTGACTGGGTTGACTAGGTAGGAAGATGATGTGGAACAGCGAGGGGGGAGCAGAGTCGGGTGACAGAAGGTGAGTTGATAAAAATGCATGTATGTATGAAGATGCCCAAGTGGAATCCATTGTTATGTATAATATAATAAAAATATAATGTAATATAATAAAAAAGCTCAAAAGGTCAAAAAATATGATGCATAACAGACATTGAAACTCAAAACCAGGAAAATGTTTGGATTTCAAATCTATACATTTTCTTGACTTACTGCTTAGGATTTATCTTAGCCATTAACTTCCATTCAATTCGAATTGGTTTGTGGAGATTTCGGCTATGAGACTTGAAGGATACCCCTCCCCCTCACATGGGGGGGGCACGTCCTTTTCAGACCCAGGATTAGGTGCAAACCTCACCCAAACACCTGATTTTCACAGGGAGATCTTTCCTCATTATCAAACTGATCGGTGAGGAGGAGTGACTGCTTTCTGACTCAGCCAGAAAACCAGCAGCAGCAACTCTTTTTTTTTTTTTTTTCTGGAGCTGGGGACCGAACCCAGGGCCTTGCGCTTGCTAGGCAAGCGCTCTACCACTGAGCTAAATCCCCAACACCTTTAAAAATGTGTAGCCCAGGCTGGCCTCAAACTCGTGATCCTCCTACCTCTGCCTCCTTCAGAAAATCCTACCTGCGTGCGCCACCACAACCGGCGCAATTGCAACTCTTAAGAAGGGAAAAAGGGAAAGTCTGCGTTAGAATGGGCTAGGATACTTTGGAATATTTTGATTGGGCATGTTAGTTAGGTGAACCAAAAGAGACTTTTGATTGTTGGACTTTAGCACTTTGATAGCTGGACGGCGGTAGCCAGCCTCTGGAGGAGCAAGTGGCCAAATACGGGAACAGACATTGCTCACTAGCTTTAGGGATGTAGGCTAGTGGTTCTTAGCAAGGCAGAGAGACCAGACCCATGCTCTCTGCTCTTACACTGGCCAGAATCTCTTCAATCCTTACTCAAGGTTGCTGGTTCCCAATAGTCTCCATGGTAACTTCCCTGGTGTTCTCTCAAGGCTATAAAGTGTTTGTAACGAGCAACAGGATGCCAGAAGGTCTGTGACTAGAGAGACAAAAACCAAGATAAACAACAAACAAAGGGTCTTCAATGAGCCTGAATTTTGACTCAGTTTTACCCGGAGGCAAGCACAGTCTTCCCAGCATGGCACAGGGGGTGGCACTAATGCCAAGTTTTTGCTCCTTTGAGATACTGACCAAAAGGTTTGACTGGGAAGCATTAGGCTGTAATGCTCCCTGACCTTTCAATTCCTCTGTGAGCAAACTGAAGCCCTCGATATTAATAGTAAAACAAAAATAGAGAATTTATCAATGAGAAAACAGCAAATACCTTGAATGGGCACTACGCTGTGTGTGTTTATTTTTATTATGTATCTATCATATATGTCCCCTGTTGCTGTATTGACCAGAATAAATCCTGAGAGCTCCTAGATTTGAGTCATTCTTTGTTCAAATAAACTCTAAAATTTAATAGGATCTAACTTCTATGACCTGCCCCCCCACCTCTGCAACCCCACCCTGTGCCTTTTTCTCATTTTCTTTCTTTCTTTCTTTCTCTCTTTCTTTCTTTCTTTCTTTCTTCCTTTCTTCCTTCCTTCCTTCCTTCCTTCCTTCCTTCCTTCCTTCCTTCCTTCCTTTCTTTCTTTCACAGTTTGGGATAGAGTTTATTTCGGGCATGAGGGGAGTTGAGGGAGTAGAGACAGAAAGGCAGAGAGAGGGAGGGGGTGGGGCAAGAAGACATGGAGGGAAGAGAGTAAGAGGGTAAGAAAATAAGAGCTGTCTCATTTTCTTGAGACATAGTTTCATGTAGTCCAGTCTGGCCTTGAACTTGCTACATAGTTGAGGGATGACTTTGAACTCCTGATCCTCTAGTGTCACCATTATTTTGACAACTTGCCCCGATTTCTTTACATTATATTTAATATTAGTGAAATAAATCATGTGGATTTTCAGATATGCATAGCTTATTTTAGAGAATACACACACAAACACAAGTTGGATATGGTGCTGGGATTACAAGCATGGTGCCATGCCTGGATTTGTTTGTTGTTGCTTCTCTGTCTCTCTATCTCTGTCTCTCTATCTCTGTCTCTCTGTCTCTGTTTCTCTCCCTCTCTCCCTCCCTCTCCCCCCTCGTGTGTGTGTGTGTGTGTGTGTGTGTGTGTGTGAAAAGCAGAAAAGATTTACTCAATGAAGCAACTATAAATAGAAAGACAAAGAGATACAGTGATTCCCTGAGTCCATCTTGCAGATTCTGGCATGGGTTTCATTTTAAACCTATGGCAAGAAAAGCCATAAATGAGCATTCTTTCCCTTTGTTATCTCAGCTGCAGTCTCTGGGCCTGGTCTGTCTGACAAGTGGTAAATCTTCACCAGCAGACCACCTTCTCATCCACTTGCCTCTGCCACCCGTGCCTCAGCTTTTCCTTCTCTCAGCATGAGATCCCTGGGGGAAATTTATTGGGTTCCATTGATTCAGAAATCTAAAAGAAGAGACACAAGTATATTTAGAATCTACTATTTCTGGCCATGCATGCTGGTTATATTTCTCCCCTCTTGTTTCAACATCTCAGTCTTGAAAGAAAAATGACTGTACCTAAAGCAAATATCATAAAAAGAAGGTGAATAGAAATGTTAATTCTGTAGATGGAAGAAGAAAGACCACAGACCCAAACTATGGCCAAATCAGTTAAAGCAAACATGTGTGTGTGTGTGTGTGTGTGTGTGTGTGTGTGTGGCCAAATCAGTTAAAGCAAACATGTGTGTGTGTGTGTGTGTGTGTGTGTGTGTGTGTGTGTTTACAGTCTATCTTCCACTATGGCAGGGTTCAAGAGATCAGCACTGGACAAGGGGAAGGTAAGTTCTTCATAGCTCAGAAGTAGGGTTTTTCCAAATGGGAGATGTGATGTGGCAGCCAGATAAGCAAGGGTCACAGAAGAACATAAGCATAGCAAGTTGTTCATAGCAACCTCCTCAAACAAAGACATGGCAGCCGGGTGCTCGTAACAGCATCTTGAAACAAAGGCATGACTGCTGCTTCCTAGATTAAGCAGTGTTAGGAAAGATAATTCGGGCAGTTAGTAGGAGGTCCATGCCAAAGTGCACTCTTGAGAAATTATGCTATGTAATAGACCTGGTGTAAAATGGGTTTATTGGGGGAGGGGAGAGGAGGGAGGACCTGGGGAATGGATAGAGGAAGGCAAGTAGACATGTAGACAGACAGACAGACAGACAGACAGACAGATGGGGCAGAGGGGAGAAAGAGGGGGGCATGTGTATAGAACAGAGTGGGAGCGCCAAGAACACAGAGAGCATTTTAGCACCAGCACACCTAGCAAACCTGCCTGTGGCAGTAGGTGAGAGAGGCAGGAAGTGGTAGTAGGTGATGACATAAGTAAGCAATTCTAGAATCGGGGCGTGCAGATTTATCAAGAACCAAAGTGTCTCTGGGGAAATCTGGATCTCCTTCCGAGGGAGAGGTGTCTTAGTTTCGTTAGTAAAAGAATTCAGTGGCAATTTTGTTAGAGTTTCGAAGGGGCAGGCAACCTGTAAATCTTGATGGCTGCCCAGCAGAGGAGGGGCAGGGAAAGAAAGGGGGAAAAACCCATCAAAACAACAACAATCACAAAACCAACCCACGCCATTTGAGTTAAACCAGGCGTGGAGGTCAGCCATGCAAGCCTATAAGCAGTCTTGTGGCAGGGAGTTGACCTTAGGAAAACAGTGAGAAAATACCAAGCATTAGGGGAAACATGTTTAGAACAGAGAGAAGTTCCTCAGAAGAGCAGGCCGACTGAAGCTCACGGCTTCCGGTGTCCTTAAGCAAATAAGCTGCTGCCCTGGGGGGTGGGACTTCTGGGAAGGAAAAGTACTTTAGCTCATTAAGGTGGCATTATTCCTCTTCGTGTTTTAACACAGACCTACTTGTCTTGTGAGGGCTGGTCCCTCAGCTGGATGATAAGATCTGCCCTCCTGACTGAGCGCTTGAGACACAAGTCTCCACCTAGAGGCAGATTCCATTCTTCACTGAAACATTCCTCCTCCTGAAAAGGGAACCCTAAAGTCATTTAGGAGATGGGCTCAAATTGAGAGCTGGCTAGAACCCACTTTGAAATGGAAATGTAGAGATGCAGGTTCAGTGCTCTCCACCAGAAGGGATTACTGTCTGGACCGGTGTTTGGGTTCCCACTGGGACATACAGCTTCCAGGCAGGGTGGGGGTGGGGGTGGGGGTGTGGGTGGGTGCTCACTTAGGAGAAATCAGAGCTCCTTTCTGGCAGAGAACTGAGAACACTGTGTGGAACTGTTGCTGTTTTCAGGGGTCCCTTTCTCTGCTGCCTATCAAATTTGCAACCCTCCTCCAGCCTCTGGGGTGGTGGGATTACAGGGAGTCCTTACCATGGTCAATATGACTACATTTCCATTCTGGTCATTTCTTCTCTTGTCTCTGAAAACATTTTCTGACGACGCTGTTGATTAACATTAACTTCTATTTTTTTTTTTTTTTGGTTCTTTTTTTCGGAGCTGGGGACCGAACCCAGGGCCTTGCGCTTCCTAGGTAAGCGCTCTACCACTGAGCTAAATCCCCAGCCCCAACTTCTATTTTTTAAAGAAGACATTCTTTGTAAATTTTGCTAAAGATAAGGACTTTCCCACAATATTTCTTTTCAATATTTAATGGAATAGTTTGTTGTGGCATTGCTACACAAAACCAGATTGGCATTGTCAGCATTTTGTCCATGCTCCGCCCCACAGTTACCTGGCAGTAGCCAGGTATGCCTGACTCACTATAAAAGGTGCTGCTTGCTTCCTCCACTCTTTTGCTTTTCGTTTCTTCCTCCAGCTCTGTTCAGGCCTTCCCTCTTCTCTCCCCATTCCCTTCCCCCTCCCCTCTACTTCTACTTCTACTGCTCTTTCTCTCTCTCTCTCTCCCTCCCTCTCTCTCTCTCTCTCTCTCTCTCTCTCTCTCTCTCTCTCTCTCTCTCTCTCTCTCTGCCTTTCTCTGCCTCTATTACCCTCTCAACTCCCCATGCAGTGAATAAACTCTGTTCTATACTATACCTTCTTGTGGCTGGTCCCTCACGGGAAGGGATGTCTCAGCGTGGGCCTGTGGAGGCACTTCCTTCCCCCATACCTGGTGATATTTCTATCCAAACCCCCTCTCTTTATCTTTTTATAAACATGCGGTCATAACTATTTTGTACTTACTCTGAATGCTCTGTGTGGTTTCAGCATCCAGCCCACTCTGATAGGGAGTGGCCATGAGACTAGTATCTTCCTTGTCTTTCTTCTAAACCCCCGCTTTGGCAAGGTTGTTGTTTTTAAGCCAATCCCAAAGCATTCCTACTGGTTCTCAGTTATGTGTCCCAAAGGTTTCAGGACATGCAAAGCAATAAAGTCATGTTCAGACCACTGCAAAATTAGTTAACCTCTACCTTTTCCCTTCTTGGCCACATCTGTTACTTCCTGGATCTTGGCATCTTTGTATCTGATGACACCTGACATAGTGATCAGAATTGTGACCCGAGAGGCTGCCAACTCCACCAGGATTCTCAGAAATGTTCACATATCAACAGACGGAAGACTCCCAACCTAATCTAAGCATTAACTGTGTTGACCAGATTGAGACCTACCTCTGCTCGGTTTTGTTTGACAGACTTGGGTTATGTAATCTTTATTTATATGCCCTTTCTCTTGACATCTAATTTTAATCAAATGCACACCCAATTACTCATAGGCATAAGACCCGGAATACATTTCCCCTTCTACGTGTTCACTCGGAAGTGTAGCAAGCTGAGCTATAAGCAGTCCTGTGTATAAAGCTGGGGGGTACAGTGTCATTTTCATCATGAATCAAATCTGAAACCACAATAAGAAGTCATGATTATGTGTACAATTGTGGTGTTTAGAGTGAGAAATGGCCCCCACAGTGCTTGTCAACCGGTGGCACTGTTAGGGGAGGTTTAGGTGATGCTGGAGAAAGTAACTGGCTAGGGAAATGGCTGTAACTACTTCCAGTTTGCGCTCTCCACTTCATTCAGAGAAGTGATCTCTCAGGTTTCTGGGGCTGCAGTCAGCCCATGATGGACTCATTTATCTGCAGCTGTGAGCCAAAGTAAAGTCTTTCTTCCGTGCATCACATGGTATTTTATCATGACGGAAAAGTTAACTAGTGCAGCAGTCATTAGAAAGGAAAGTATAACCAATAGTAGGGCGATCAGCACAGAGATGAAAATTCCCAGTGCTGGTGAGACACAGAGTCTCACCGTGGGAAACAAGTTGATGGATCTTTAAAAAGTTAAAGAGTTGCCACATGACTCAAGTATTCAAGTTTATGATGCATTTCAACGAAATTTTGTAAGGTGTTAAAAACAACGGGGTGGGAAGCCCATCCACCCGAGTGCACTCAAAAACAACGGGGTGGGAAGCCCATCCACTCGAGTGCACTCAAAAACAACACAGAGTGGGAAGCCCATCCACTCGAGTGCACTCAAAAACAACACAGAGTGGGAAGCCCATCCACCCGAGTGCACTCAACAACAATGGGGTGGGAAGCCCATCCACCCGAGTACACTCAAAAACAACGGGGTGGGAAGCCCATCCACCCGAGTACACTCAAAAACAACAGAGTGGGAAAGTGGGGAGTCTTCTTCTGCCCAGACAGTGCACCAAGACCTTAAACCGGTACTGAAAAACACAGACTACAGGACTTAATTCACACACACACTACTCTCACACTCACACAGCGGCCGCTTTCCAGCACTCACACTAACGTACCTCCAAGAGGCATTCGGATCTCCGGGGGTTACGCTCCTATCCCGGACGAGCCCCCAAATGAAAGACCCCCAGACTTGGGGAGACTCTCGCTCCAGTCACGGGTTGAGGTACCCCCAGGAAACACGAGAAGCCGGTCTTGATGTAATCAACAAGAGGCAGTTTTATTTACGAGATCTCGGGCTGACACGTATCTCACACAGGAGATTGAGTCAAGCCCCGAGCCTCTCTAGGCAGGAGCTTATATAGGGAAAACCAGGGTTTTCGTGTGAATACACATAATTGGCTAATACAAAGGGTGTACAGTTACTTTTTGGCACGGAGTTACATCAACAAAGCATACGTGTAATCTAGCATCTCAGCAATGTGGGCAGGGCAACTCATCTCACTGCAGCAGGGGGATGACCCATCCTCAGGGAGTGAAGGAAGGGGAGGGGGTGGCCAGTGTCCTTGGGAGCTGATAGTCGGGCCGGTGAGCCCTATCTCAAATTCTCTCAGGCATGTCTGGACTTTGTTCATGACTAACTTTTAGAAATTTTAACCCTTCAATGTATACACCAATGTTCGTAGCCAATGAAAGATAGAAGCAACTCAAGCTTTCAGCTGACACATGAGTGAATGATGTAAATTATAGCCACATAACTCAGCCTCCGAAAGGATGGAAATACATGACCCAAAAATTAATAAACCTCGTAAAAATATGTATCAATTACTGTTGTGCCTCTGATTAAAATCTAACGGAACCAACTTGAGGATTTGTTTCGGCTCACAGTTTCTAAGGATCATGACTGCCTGGTCCATGTGCTTGGACATAACATGAACATCACATTATCAGGAGTGTGTAGCAAAGGACCTTCTTCATCTCGTGATGGGCAGAAGCAGAGTGTGTATAGTATACAGCAAAGAGCCAGGGCAAGATTTATCCCCAAGGACCTATTCCCAGTGACCTACTGCCGCCTCCTGCCTTCCGTCAGCTCTCAGTAACGCTATCATTAAAGGAGTCTGTTCAGAGATTAATCCATCAGGTTAGAACACCGAAGGGCTAGTCTCTGAAAATTTAATCATTACTCCAGAAGTGTGCTTAAGCTCTTAGCCAGTAGCCAGATAACAAGAACAACCACCTCACGTGTATTAAGAAAATGAAGCCATGTGGAAATGGAAATTGGCTCAGAGATTGGCTCTTCCCAGGACCCTGATTTGGTTCCCAGCACCCACGTGACAACCCACACCTGGCTATAACTCCAACTTCAGGGAGCCGCCTTCTGCCCCCCACCCCACAGCCCGGGGCATGCAGATACTACACAGACATGTATGCAGGTGAAATGGCCCCATGCACAAAATAAAATTAGATACAAATTTTAAAAGAAGCCATTGGAAAGGCTACATACTCAGTGACTCCATTTATAGTGACTGTTCAGAACAAGCAAGTAGGGAAACAGAAGGCAGACGGGGGTTGTCGGGTAGCCAATCTGAGGAAAGTGTGTTTGGGAAGTATTGAAATGAGCAAACATAGTTTTAGATGCTAGTGATGCTTTGCCAGCATTTGGATATGCTAAAATTCACAAAGCTACATTCTTATGAGGATGCGTTTTGTAAAAATCCAAATTACATATAATATAAATAGATTATGTACTCATATTGAAATAAACTTATCTGCTTTTAAAAGAATAATCTTACTGAATTTTTTAAAAAAATATTTATTATGTATACATCATACAGCTTGATGCCTGCATGTATGCCTGCAAGGCAGAAGAGGGCACCAGATCCCATTACAGATGGCTGTGAGCCACCATGTGGTTGCTGAGAATTGAACTCAGGACCTTTGGAAAAGCAAACAGTGCTCTTAACTTCTGAGTCATCTTTCCAGCCCTACTGAAATGTTACTATACACGGGGCCTGCTTGGGGAGGCAGAATTTGGGAGTTTGACTGTGCTTACCCCACTCCCGCCACAGGGGTGGGTGCTGGGCTGTGGGGAAGCAGAGACAATCTAGGTGTGGGAATGCACAGTCTGAGACTTAGTAAAACTGGTTCAGGGGTCCCTGGGCCTGCGATGAGGCCAGGCCATGGGGTTCTCAGACTCTTGGGCATCCAGGTGCTGCTGGGAGACGCAGAAGATGGAGAATGGACCCAGCAGACTGGGATAGCATCTAGCCTTGCACTGTGGGTTGAGGGGGAAGGGGAGCTCCAGCTTGTCCCACCAGGGATCATCCTTAGTTTGACCAATGCAGGCTTGGTGGCAGTTGTGGCTGGGAGTTCAGAGGCCTTCTAGTAAGCAAAGATCATCAATAGAATAGAATTTATGTTGATGTAAATACTTCAAGACGATGTAGCGTCAAGACCATACCGATGCAGGGATGAAAATACATTGGTTCCAAACGCCATTCCTACTTACATCCTGACAGGATGCTGTTTTCTGAGCTTGCCATGTTTACTTTGTGTTGCAAAAATTCAAAATTTGTTTCAGTGATATTGTTGGCAACTATGCTAAATATTTTCTCTAAGATTTTTCTCTACATTGGAACATAGAAGAAACACTGTTTCTTTTTAAAAATATAATTTGGGTGTATATTAAGTTGTCTTCTGTGTTTTTATCAGACATGTCATATAAAATTGAAAATGATAATACAGAGTTGAACTGTCTTCATCTGTACTCCCAGTACTGTTATTTCTACAATCTGAAGAGCCCTACTACCTAAAATGGATGCTTAGAAAGAATATTACAAGCAACTTTAAAATAGTTAAAAATTTTAGTTTAGTTTTTCTGAATTTGAAATGAATTCAATGTCTGCCTACAATTCTGGCTTTTTTATATTTAATGTATTGAGAAATTAACATCTATTATAAATATGGTACATAGGTGCTTATTCATATTAAAATAATTTATTATTTATTTAGATATTGGTGCTTTTTTAGTTATGTAAAGCCAAGCAAAGTAACATATACCTTTAATTCCAGCACTCAGGCAGGCAATCTCTGTGAGTTCAAGGCTAGCATAGTCTACATAATGAGTTCCAGGACAACCAGGATTCCATGGAGAGACCTGCCTCAAAAAATTATGAGAATGTGGGGGAGTGGGAATCTATGAATGAGTGTAGATACTCACAGAGACCAAAGATGTCAGATCCCCTGGAATATCAGGCAGTTGTGAGCTACCAAACATGGGTGCTGGGAACTGAACTCAAGCTCTGTACAAGAGCAGCATGTCCTTTTATCCACTGAGACATATTTCCAGGCCCATTAGTGCTTTTCTAAAAGAGGACACTTCCAGATATTGTGATCTAGAGTCATCCTTGTTGACCAGAGTACCAAATTCTTCAAGAATTTGGGAACCTCCATGCTCCAGATTTTGACAAATACGCTCTGATCTTCTCAAATTGAGTAATTGTATATAACTGTTAATCCCTCAGACTTGATTTCATAGTAATGATAAGAAAATATAACTGCTTTGTAAATGCTTAGAAAGTGGCTCTATACTCCTTGTAAACTGTGGAATCAATAAGTCTCCCACGCTCTTTTTCCCAGGTTCCCTGAGGATCAAAACTGCAGGATAAAGACAACTCAAGCACACAGAAGGTGGTGAATGTGGAGACCTCTCCCCTTCCATAGCTTTGAGGTACTGCTGTTACCTCCATACTTTTCATGTAAAAAGCAGATCAACAAGAATCCTGGTTCTTTGAGAAGTAGAGAAGCAAGTTTAGCATGGGGGTTAAGTCACCTAACTTGACCATCTTTCTCTATACAGAATAGAAATACTACTTGGACACTTGGAACTCTATTCCCTTTGAAGTCACAAAGTCAGCCAATGTGACTTAAAGGAGGCAGCCACTGTGACTTAATTTTCTTTCAAGTTTCTCTCAGGGCGGTTCAAATTTCAGAAAATGCCCGGGCCTGCAGGGCAGTCAGTGGAGGTTGGGGACCACCTAGGAAAGAATGGGGGATAACAGACTCAAAGAAGAATACCAAGAGTCTGATCAAGGCGACAAATTTTATTTTTTCCCAAGGCTGAATTTATACCATAGCAGGGGTAACAGAGGGAGGGGAAAAGTGGGAAACATCTATGCAGGCCAAGGACACAGTGCTCTTGTGGTCAGCTGATGTCAACAGGATGTTGGTTTCTCAGAAAGGTCACAGGTTTGTCATATCATTAGGCATCCTAACCACCAGATTTGTATTAGTCTTCTGCAGCTGGCTGGGGATTTTCCATGATCGCAGTCACACTTAACTCTTACTATAATATTAACATCAATAATGGAGGGTTTTAAGGGCATTGCTCCCAACAAGAAAAGCCATGTGAATGGATGTATAATGTGGCTTACGAAGGACAGTACTTGTTGACACAATTTTGTCACTAGCTTAGACTGGTAAATGTTCTTGTTTGTATAGATATGGCACATGACAGGATGATTGGGGAATCTTTTTAGATATTACATCTGCTCATGAGTAAATAATCTGATTTATTAACATAAACAGGTAACCTTCAGAAAAAGTAAGATAACTATTTTAATGTTACTGCCAGCTTGAAGTCTTGAACTAAAGCAAGCTCTTTTACTGTACAGATACCAGTTTCTTGTGTAGATAATCCCTCATCATCACCCACCATCTCTGTCATCTGCTCTTTGGAGATAGCGAGTGATCATATGCATCTGTTTTCCTTTACAGATTTCCATTGGAGATCTCAGCAAAGGATTGTCATCAAAATTTATCTCTTTCAGAAACAAAATACTGATCATAGCACTGGAAAAGCTGTCAGAATGTTCCTAGTAAGGAAAAATAGCAATGAATACACCTTCCTGCAGAATTAAACTGTAGAAGCAACAGCTACACATGCAGAGTCTACTGTCTTGATAAAGTGCCCTAGGACACTCACAATGCTGACAGTTTCAGGGTTATTAGTAATGTCAATGCTAGGAGGGAAAAGAAGTGTATACACACTGCTGTGGTTCTCCTGTCTCCTAGGGGTGGCAAAAATGAGGCCAGAAGATATCCTTTTACAACACAGCTGATGACTTTGCAGAATAGGCATTATCATTTTTAAAATAAACTTTTAAAGAAGGTAGAGTTTTATACAAGTTTCTGTTATGTTGAGCATATTCCCCCATGGCTCTGACTCTCCTTTTCTTACCCCCACACCACTTTATTATCTGTGTTCTCTACAGTGTTACTTTTTTCATACATGCATTTTGGATTTATGTAAAACATAGGAAGCACAAATGAGAGGAAACACTATTTGTCTATGTGAGACTGACTTAATCCATTTAAATGATCACCCATTGTGTTCATTCTCCTGTAAATGACATGACTTCATTCTTTGTGACGAAAGGACTATTCAGAGTGTACATCAGTTTTCTTTATCAATCCTGTGTGTTGGATACCAATGTAGGTTCCATTACACTTGCTCACACGGGAACACTGCTCGGTGCACAGAGATGTACTGGTGTCTCTGTGATGCGTTCACTTGGAGTCTTGGTGTGAACACAGGTGTGGTATTAAGGTCACATGGGAGATCCAGATTTAGTTTTCTGAGCAATCTTCAGACTGACTTCCACGGTGCCTGGGCTGATTGACATCTCCACATGGTGGCTTCCTCTCTCTTGACATCCTTGTCAGAATTAGTCACTACTTGTCTTACTGATTGCCAATCCTGAGTGGAATAATTTAGATTAACAGGAGCTTGCAGTGCTACAGTGTTGGCTCACATCATCTTACACTAGCGTGCTTCCCTTCACCGTTTATGAATTTTAATTAGTTACAATGCAGATGAAGGCCTTTCCTCATACTGGAGCATGGCATTGAGAATCAAGGTCTGGTGCAGCTCATGCACCATTAGGAGGGCTGCAGATTGACAGCATATTCTCTTTCAGTTTGGATATTATGCTTTGGTAAAAAATTTTTTCAAGCGGTGAATGGATGTGAGGAAAATCTTTATACACTACTGGTGGGAATGTAGAGTGTACAGCCATTCTGGAAATCAGTGGTGTTTGGTCTTTTATAATGCTAAATCAAACCAAACCAAACCAAACCAAACCAAACCAAACCAAACAACTAGTGATGCTGTACCTGAGGTAACATATGAAGGCACTCCGCTAACAGACCACCATCTGTCCATGTTTACAGATGCACTACTCCCAATAGCTAAGAGGTGGAACCCCCTGAGATCAATCCACAGGAAGTGGATAAGGCAGGTGTACAAAATAGAATTGTATCCAACTATAACATGATAAATGAAATATCTGTAGAAGAATTAGTAGTGAAGCTCACTATGTTAATCAAATTAAGCCTGACTCAGAATGATAAACACTATTTTTCTTGTAGGCAGGCTCTAGATTTAAATGCCTAAAAATACTTATTATTTTCTGTGTAAGTTTGTATATGTACCATGTATAGGTCTGGTTGCCATGGAGATCAGAAGAGGGTATCCCTGGTAGTGAGTTACAGACAGCTGTGAGCTGCCACGTGAGTCATAGGAACAGGTCTTCGATTCTCTGCAAGAGCAACCATTGCTTTTCAATGCTGAGGCAACTCTCTACCCCATAACTATAGATTTTAAATGTGTGAATGTGTACACATGTGTATGCATGATCATATGCATGTGTGAATACATATGCACGCATGTTTATGTGCATGTGTGTGTACATGTTCAGGGATATTTATGTCTATGTGTGATGAAAGTAGCAAGAGAACCATGAGGAAGAGGAGGAGGAAAAGACCTTAAAGGAGGGAAGAGGAAAGACTAAAATAGAGTAATGGAATACATGCCACAGGAAAGTGAAAGCGGGACCGGCAAGAGGAGTGCAGTAGCATGGGGAAGTCAGGGAGTGGGGAGGGCAATAAGAGTAAAGGCATATATGTGTGGAATGCCAAGGAAAGCCTGGTACTCTGTCCACAACTTTAAAAAGTAGAGACAGAAACTTAGTTTGAGGATCTTTCAGAGCTCTGTGTAGACACTGTGGACAGTGACACTATCAAAACATTTAATAACTGATCTGGCAGAAGGGCTGGGATCTGAACCGATGTTGCTGTAGACTACAGATGTAATGTTATCAGACAACTAACCAACAGGCTATCTGGGAGGGTGGGAACTGAATCCAGCACCAAGGCTTTAAAGTAAACCGCAAAGGAACCTGGGTAGGGTCCATGAGAGACCTGCTCTTTCCAGGTTCATTGTAACCATGTTTTTTCTTTCTTTTGCAATTCCATCTTCCTGGGGAAAGAGAGGCTAGCCTTTGTTAGAACCATGACCTCAGGCTCTGTGCTAAAAGCTTGACCATTTCATCATGATGGTCTGAAGCAGAGGTTCTCACCCTGTGGGTTGCAACCCCTTCACAGGCTGAACCTAAGACCATTGGAAAACACAAGTTATTTACATTACGAATCACAACAATAGCAAAATTAGAGTTAAAAAGCAGCAAAGGAAATAGTTTTGGTTGGGAGGGGGTCATCACAACATGAGAAACTGTATTAAAGGGCTGCAGCATTAGGAGGGTGAAGAACTACTGCTCTAAAGTGTAGAATGTGACCACTTGTTTATTTGCTCAGTCACTGCTTCCAGACATTGCTACTTCTGGGGTAACCTGGACTCTCCTTGGCCTTCCTTCAGACCAGAAGTTGGGAGGGGTGTTGAAGCATGACCTTTTCAATGACCTGTGAAATCCACCCTAGCTTTTTTTGTGAGCTTGATTGACAGAATGGGTTTTAGTATTTCTAATTCTGAAGAAACAACAGAGAACGGCCCCAGACTATAAGCAGGGTACAATGCCCATGGCCAATCTTTCCTGATGTCCTAACTCAAGCATCTCCAGGCAATGTCAGGAGTTCCAGTCTCCAATAGAGCAGATGTATCTGTGAATTTCTGTTTGTGTGTATTTTGTTTTCTTGATTTTTTTATTGTATCCAAGAACTCATCATCATCATTATTATTATGTGTATATATGTACATGAGTATGTTATATATGTTTCTATGAGTTACTGAGTCTATTTAGCTTGGTTCACATGTATGTGTGCCCAGGGATGACCATTAGGGACTGGACAAATGATGTGGAGCTTGTTCACAAAGAAAGCTGAAGTCACTTGTAGCCTGTAGTTCTTCAGCTGTTGGTGAGGCCATGTGGAATTTCCCTTGTCTACAGTGACATGTCATTTAAGATTGTCCTCATGCTGGGCTTGTTCAAGCAACCATGTTGTTGAGAGTTCATATGTACAGTTTCCCCATTGTGCCTGAAAGATCCCCAAAGAGAGACCCTTACTCAAATCTCGGGAAATTGCAGACCCCAGACACAGAGAGACCATTTTGGATGTAATACGCAAAGGCGAGGTTTATTATGGAGATCTATTATGGAAATCTCCGGGCCGACACGTATCCCATGCAGGAGACAGAGGTGTCGACCCCGAGTGGCTGGGAGAAGGGCTTTTTAAAGGAAGAAGTCACAAGCTCCAGGAGATGGGGGGATGTCAGAAGGAAATACCAAAAATGTCACAAGGGGAAACTCTCAAAGTCACAGGATTGTCCTCATGATAGTGTTTTATGGTCAGCTAGTTCCTGGAGCAGGGCTATTGAGGCAGGAGGAAGGTTAGGTCGTCCTCATTGTTCCCAAAGCAGGCCTCTTTTTTGTCCTTTTAGGGTAAATGTTTGTTAGAGTTGATGAAGCTCCTGCACCTGATAAACATCTGGATAGGCTTTGCTCCGGCTCCCTGGAACTCTATCTGCAGGACGCAATGACTAGAGCAGTATACAATAAGGACTTGGACAAACATCACAAGGGTAAGGCTTGTTACTCGTTTACTCATGTCCGGAGTCATTTGGAGGGCCGGTGAATGAGTCAGTACCAGATGCCCTGGAATTTTAATTTTCTTATCTGCCTTAAAATGCCATCTCTCAGTGCCTAGGGGACACTATGTAACAGCAGGCATCCTAAGCCCCTGACTCGTACAGTCTTTCTGCTCCCTCTTCCACAGTTTTCCCTAAACCCTAGTTTTAAGGGTTGCACTGCAGATACATCAATCCTGACAGGTTTTGTATCATTGTAATAGTCTCATTCATTGCCAAAACAAGCTTCTTTGATGAGAGTGAGGGATACATTCATCTGTGACGTAAGAATAATTATTTAGTAAACAGTAAGTAGTTATATTGGTTTAGGAAGCTGCCAACTGAAGGTTCTCTTCTCCAGTCTGTGATATTTTCAGTCATGGGTAGTTTGATAGATTAATAATATAGGAATCAATATCCTCCTTTTGAGTGGGCCTTAAGTCCAATTACACGACTGTCAGTTATCCCAAAGGCAAAAGCGTCACTATTGACCTTTGTGGATATCTTCCTGGTCCAGTCATGCTTGTGTTTCACAAGCTTGAACTGTGTAGGACTACTGGGTGCTCCTTTCCCTTGAGAACTTGCCTAACACTTTCTCACAGTATGAGACATAGTTCTCAGGGAGGAGGCTTCTAGGTTTGTTCCGGCTTCATATTTTCAAGTGCAATGTCCACAGCGTGCCATGCCTTGAGCAATAGTTCTTACCTTCTAATTCTGGAAGGAAGTCAATGGCGATATTGATTTCTTTGAAGTCTCTTGTATTCTTTTTTTTTTTTTATTAACTTGAGTATTTCTTATATACATTTTGAGTGTTATTCCCTTTCCCGGTTTCCGGGCAAACACCCCCCTCCCCCCTCCCCTTCCTTATGGGTGTTCCCCTCCCAACCTCCCCCCATTGCCGCCCTCCCCCCCATAGTCTAGTTCACTGGGGGTTCAGTCTTAGCAGGACCCAGGGCTTCCCCTTCCACTGGTGCTCTTACTAGGATATTCATTGCTAACTATGGGGTCAGAGTCCAGGGTCAGTCCATGTATAGTCTTTAGGTAGTGGCTTAGTCCCTGGAAGCTCTGGTTGCTTGACATTGTTGTACTTTTGGGGTCTCGAGCTCCTTCAAGCTCTTCCAGTTCTTTCTCTGATTCCTTCAACGGGGGACCTATTCTCAGTTCAGTGGTTTGCTGCTGGCATTCGCCTCTGTATTTGCTGTATTCTGGCTGTGTCTCTCAGGAGCGATCTACATCCGGCTCCTGTCGGTCTGCACTTCTTTGCTTCATCCATCTTGTCTAATTGGGTGGCTGTATATGTATGGGCCACATGTGGGGCAGGCTCTGAATGGGTGTTCCTTCAGTCTCTGTTTTAATCTTTGCCTCTCCCTTCCCTGCCAAGGGTATTCTTTTTCCTCATTTAAAGAAGGAGTGAAGCATTCACATTCTGATCATCCGTCTTGAGTTTTGTTTGTTCTAGGGATCTAGGGTAATTCAAGCATTTGGGCTAATAGCCACTTATCAATGAGTGCATACCATGTATGTCTTTCTGTGATTGGGTTAGCTCACTCAGGATGATATTTTCCAGTTCCAACCATTTGCCTACGAATTTCATAAACTCGTTGTTTTTGATAGCTGAGTAATATTCCATTGTGTAGATGTACCACATTTTCTGTATCCATTCCTCTGTTGAAGGGCATCTGGGTTCTTTCCATTTTCTGGCTATTATAAATAAGGCTGCGATGAACATAGTGGAGCACGTGTCTCTTTTATATGTTGAGGCATCTTTTGGGTATATGCCCAAGAGAGGTATAGCTGGATCCTCAGGCAGTTCAATGTCCAATTTTCTGAGGAACCTCCAGACTGATTTCCAGAATGGTTTTACCAGTCTGCAATCCCACCAACAATGGAGGAGTGTTCCTCTTTCTCCACATCCTCGCCAGCATCTGCTGTCACCTGAGTTTTTGATCTTAGCCATTCTCACTGGTGTGAGGTGAAATCTCAGGGTTGTTTTGATTTGCATTTCCCTTATGACTAAAGATGTTGAACATTTCTTTAGGTGTTTCTCAGCCATTCGGCATTCCTCAGCTGTGAATTCTTTGTTTAGCTCTGAACCCCATTTTTTAATAGGGTTATTTGTCTCCCTATGGTCTCACTTCTTGAGTTCTTTGTATATTTTGGATATAAGGCCTCTATCTGTTGTAGGATTGGTAAAGATCTTTTCCCAATCTGTTGGTTGCCGTTTTGACCTAACGACAGTGTCCTTTGCCTTACAGAAGCTTTGCAGTTTTATAAGATCCCATTTGTCGATTCTTGATCTTAGAGCACAAGCCATTGGTGTTTTGTTCAGGAAATTTTTTCCAGTGCCCATGTGTTCCAGATGCTTCCCTAGTTTTTCTTCTATTAGTTTGAGTGTGTCTGGTTTGATGTGGAGGTCCTTGATCCACTTGGACTTAAGCTTTGTACAGGGTGATAAGCATGGATCGATCTGCATTCTTCTACATGTTGCCCTCCAGTTGAACCAGCACCATTTGCTGAAAATGCTATCTTTTTTCCATTGGATGGTTTTGGCTCCTTTGTCAAAAATCAAGTGACCATAGGTGTGTGGGTTCATTTCTGGGTCTTCAATTCTATTCCATTGGTCTATCTGTCTGTCTCTGTACCAATACCATGCAGTTTTTATCACTATTGCTCTGTAATACTGCTTGAGTTCAGGGATAGTGATTCCCCCTGAAGTTCTTTTATTGTTGAGGATAGCTTTAGCTATCCTGGGTTTTTTGTTATTCCAGATGAATTTGCAAATTGTTCTGTCTAACTCTTTGAAGAATTGGATTGGTATTCTGATGGGGATTGCATTGAATCTGTAGATTGCTTTTGGTAAAATGGCAATTTTTACTATATTAATCCTGCCAATCCATGAGCGTGGGAGATCTTTCCATCTTCTGAGGTCTTCTTCAATTTCTTTCCTCAGTGTCTTGAAGTTCTTAGTGTACAGATCTTTTACTTGCTTGGTTAAAGTCACACCGAGGTACTTTATATTATTTGGGTCTATTATGAAGGGTGTAGTTTCCCTAATTTCTTTCTCGGCTTGTTTCTCTTTTGTGTAGAGGAAGGCAACTGATTTATTTGAGTTAATTTTATACCCAGCCACTTTGCTGAAGTTGTTTATCAGCTTTAGTAGTTCTCTGGTGGAACTTTTGGCATCACTTAAATATACTATCATATCATCTGCAAATAGTGATATTTTGACCTCTTCTTTTCCGATCTGTATCCCCTTGATCTCCTTTTGTTGTCTGATTGCTCTGGCTAGAACTTCAAGAACTATATTGAATAAGTAAGGAGAGAGTGGGCAGCCTTGTCTAGTCCCTGATTTTAATTAGATTGCTTCAAGTTTCTCTCCATTTAGTTTAATGTTAGCAACTGGTTTGCTGTATATGGCTTTTACTACGTTTAGGTATGGGCCTTGAATTCCTATTCTTTCCAGGACTTTTATCATGAAGGGGTATTGAATTTTGTCAAATGCTTTCTCAGCATCTAATGAAATGATCATGTGGTTCTGTTCTTTCAGTTTGTTTATATAATGGATCACGTTGATGGTTTTCCGTATATTAAACCATCCCTGCATGCCTGGGATGAAGCCTACTTGATCATGGTGGATGATTGTTTTGATGTGCTCTTGAATTCGGTTTGCCAGAATTTTATTGAGTATTTTTGCGTCCATATTCATAAGGGAAATTGGTCTGAAGTTCTCTTTCTTTGTTGTGTCTTTGTGTGGTTTAGGTATAAGAGTAATTGTGGCTTCGTAGAAGGTATTCGGTAGTGATCCATCTGTTTCAATTTTGTGGAATAGTTTGGATAATATTGGTATGAGGTCTTCTATGAAGGTTTGATAAAATTCTGCACTAAACCCGCTGGACCTGGGCTCTTTTTGGTTGGGAGACCTTTAATGACTGCTTCTATTTCCTTAGGAGTTATGGGGTTGTTTATCTGGTTTATCTGTTCCTGATTTAACTTCGATACCTGGTATCTGTCTAGGAAATTGTCCGTTTCCTGAAGATTTTCAAGTTTTGTTGAATATAGGTTTTTATAGTAAGATCTGATGATTTTTTGAATTTCCTCTGAATCTGTAGTTATGTCTCCCTTTTCATTTCTGATTTTGTTAATTTGGACGCACTCTCTGTGTCCTCTCGTTAGTCTGGCTAAGGGTTTATCTGTCTTGTTGATTTTCTCAAAGAACCAACTTTTGGTTCTGTTGATTCTTTCTATGGTCCTTTTTGTTTCTACTTGGTTGATTTCAGCTCTGAGTTTGATTATTTCCTGCCTTCTACTCCTCCTGGGTGTATTTGCTTCTTTTTGTTCTAGAGCTTTTAGGTGTGCTGTCAAGCTGCTGACATATGCTCTTTCCTGTTTCTTTCTGCAGGCACTCAGCGCTATGAGTTTTCCTCTTAGCACAGCTTTCATTGTGTCCCGTAAGTTTGGGTATGTTGCACCTTCATTTTCATTAAATTCTAAAAAGTTTTTAATTTCTTTCTTTATTTCTTCCTTGACCAGGTTATCATTGAGTAGAGCATTGTTCAATTTCCACATATATGTGGGCATTCTTCCCTTATTGTTATTGAAGACCAGTTTTAGGCCGTGGTGGTCCGATAGCATGCATGGGATTATTTCTATCTTTCTGTACCTGTTGAGGCCCGTTTTTTGACCAATTATATGGTCAATTTTGGAGAAAGTACCATGAGGAGCTGAGAAGAAGGTATATCCTTTTGCTTTAGGATAGAATGTTCTATAAATATCCGTTAAGTCCATTTGGCCCATGACTTCTCTTAGTCTGTCGACATCACTGTTTAATTTCTGTTTCCATGATCTGTCCATTGATGAGAGTGGGGTGTTGAAATCTCCCACTATTATTGTATGAGGTGCAATGTGTGTTTTGAGCTTTAGTAAGGTTTCTTTTACGTATGTAGGTGCCCTTGTATTTGGGGCATAGATATTTAGGATTGAGAGTTCATCTTGGTGGATTTTTCCTTTGATGAATATGAAGTGTCCTTCCTTATCTTTTTTGATGACTTTTAATTGAAAATTGATTTTATTTGATATTAGAATGGCTACTCCAGCTAGCTTCTTCTGACCATTTGCTTGGAAAGTTGTTTTCCAGCCTTTCACTCTGAGGTAGTGTCTGTCTTTGTCTCTGAGGTGTGTTTCCTGTAGGCAGCCTAACGCAGGGTCCTCGTTGCATATCCAGTTTGTTAATCTATTTCTTTTTATTGGGGAGTTGAGGCCATTGATGTTGAGAGATATTAAGGAATAGTGATTATTGCTTCCTGTTATATTCATATTTGGATGTGAGGTTATGTTTGTGTGCTTTCATTCTCTTTGTTTTGTTGCCAAGACGATTAGTTTCTTGCTTCTTCTAGGGTATAGCTTGCCTCCTTATGTTGGGCTTTACCATTTATTATCCTTTGTAGTGCTGGATTTGTAGAAAGATATTGTGTAAATTTGGTTTTGTCATGGAATATCTTGGTTTCTCCATCTATGTTAATTGAGAGTTTTGCAGGATACAGTAACCTGGGCTGGCATTTGTGTTCTCTTAGGGTCTGTATGACATCTGTCCAGGATCTTCTGGCCTTCATAGTTTCTGGCGAGAAGTCTGGTGTGATTCTGATAGGTCTGCCTTTATATGTTACTTGACCTTTTTCCCTTACTGCTTTTAATATTCTTTCTTTATTTTGTGCGTTTGGTGTTTTGACTATTATGTGACGGGAGGAGTTTCTTTTCTGGTCCAATCTATTTGGAGTTCTGTAGGCTTCTTGTATGCCTGTGGGTATCTCTTTTTTTAGGTTAGGGAAGTTTTCTTCTATGATTTTGTTGAAGATATTTACTGGTCCTTTGAGGTGGGAGTCTTCACTCTCTTCTATACCTATTATCCTTAGGTTTGATCTTCTCATTGAGTCCTGGATTTCCTGTATGTTTTGGACCAGTAGCTTTTTCTGTTTTACATTATCTTTGACAGTTGAGTCAATGATTTCTATGGAATCTTCTGCTCCTGAGATTCTCTCTTCCATCTCTTGTATTCTGTTGGTGAAGCTTCTATCTACAGCTCCTTGTCTCTTCTTTTGGTTTTCTATATCCAGGGTTGTTTCCATGTGTTCTTTCTTGATTGCTTCTATTTCCATTTTTAATTCCTTCAACTGTTTGATTGTGTTTTCCTGGAACTCTTTCAAGGATTTTTGCGATTCCTCTCTGTAGGCTTCTACTTGTTTATTAATGTTTTCCTGTGATTCCCTAAGGGAGTTCTTCACGTCTTATTTGAAGTCCTCCAGCATCATGATCAAATATGATTTTGAAACTAGATCTTGCTTTTCTGGTGTGTTTGGATATTCCATGTTTGTTTTGGTGGGAGAATTGGGCTCCGATGATGCCATGTAGTCTTGGTTTCTGTTGCTTGGGTTCCTGCGCTTGCCTCTCGCCATCAGATTATCTCTAGTGTTACTTTGTTCTGCTATTTCTGACAGTGGCTAGACTGTCCTATAAGCCTGTGTGTCAGGAGTGCTGTAGACCTGTTTTCCTCTCTTTCAGTCAGTTATGGGGACAGAGTGTTCTGCTTTCGGGCATGTAGTTTTTCCTCTCTACAGGTCTTCAGCTGTTCCTGTGGGCCTGTGTCTTGAGTTCACCAGGCAGCTTTCTTGCAGCAGAAAAGTTGGTCTTACCTGTGGTCCCGAGGCTCAAGTTCGCTCGTGCGGTGCTGCCCACGGGCTCTCTGCTTTGTAGGGGCAGCAACCAGGAAGATATGCGCCGCACCTTCCGGGAGCTTCAGTGCAACAGCGTTCCAGATGGCCTTTGGTGTTTTCCTCTGGCGTCCGAGATGTGTGTGCAGAGAGCAGTCTCTTCTGGTTTCCCAGGCTTGTCTGCCTCTCTGAAGGTTTAGCTCTCCCTCCCACGGGATTTGGGTGCAGAGAACTGTTTATCCGGTCTGTTTCCTTCAGGTTCCGGCGGTGTCTCAGGCAGGGGTCCTGCCGCTCCTGGGCCCTCCCCCACGGGAGCCCAGAGGCCTTATACAGATTCCTCTTGGGCCAGGGATGTGGGCAGGGGTGGGCAGTGTTGGTGGTCTCTTCCGCTCTGCAGCCTCAGGAGTGCCCACCTGACCAGGTGGTTGGGTCTCTCTCTCACGGGGTCTGGGAGCAGAGAGCTGCTGCAGGCCGGGATCTGCGGGTGTGGGACTTCCCTCTTGTATTCTTCTGACCAACAGTTAGAGAAGAGATTTCTCATGCCTAGTTTTGGAGGTTTCATTAGATGACCCCTGGCTCTTAGGGGAGCATTATCGCCACAAATATAAAACTTCATTTAAACTATCTATCTGTATATCTATATATTTATATTATGTATAATTTAAGTAAACATCATATATGGCTCCTTATGTCTTCTCAAGTATCTGTAGTGTTATTGATGCCCCCCCCAATATTGCCCTCATCCCTGCTGCCCACATGAAGCTCCTCCTCTTCTTTCCCATTCCACCATCAGAGCACCTTTTCCTGGTGTTTCCACTTGGACTTACCCTTTGTACAGGGCGATAAAAAAGGGTTGGTTTGCATTTTTCTACATGCAGTTGAACCAGCACCATTTGTTGAAAGTGCTATCTTTTTTCCACTGCATGGTTTTAGCACCTTTGTCAAAGATCAAGTGACCATAGGTGCATGCGTTTATTTCTGGGTTTTCAATTCTATTCCAGTGATCTACCTGTCTGTCTCTGTACCAGTACCATACAGTTTTTATCACTATTGCTCTGTAATACAGCTTGAGGTCAAGGATGGTGATTCCCCCAGAAGTTCTTTTATTGTTGAGGATAGTTTTAGTTATCCTGGATATTCCAAATGATCTTGCAAATTGCTCTTTCTAACTCTGTGAAGAATTGATTTGGAATTATGATGGGGATTGCACTGAATCTGTAGATTGCTTTTGGCAAAATGACCATTTTTTTTACTATGTTAATCCTGCCAATCCATGAGCATGGGAGGTCTTTGTATCTTCTGAGATCTTCAATTTCTTTCTTCAGAGACTTGAAGTTCTTGTCATACAGATCCTTCACTTGCTTGGTTAGAGTCACACCGAGGTATATTTGTGACTATTATGAAGGGTGTCCTTCCCCTAATTTCTTTCTCAGCCTGTTTATCCGTTGAGTAGAGGAAGGCTACTGATTTGTTTGAGTTAATTTTATACACAGACACTTTGCTGAAGTTGTTTATCAGACTTAGTAGTTCTCTGGTGGAACTTTTGGGGTCACTTAAATATACTATCTTATCCTCTGCAAATAGTGATATTTTGACTTCTTACTTTCCAATTTGTATCCCTTTGATCTCCTTTGGTTGTCTGATTGCTGTGACTAGGACTTTGAGTACTACATCAAATAAGTAAAGACAGAGTCTGCAGCCTTGTCTAGTCCCCGATTTTAGTGGGGTTGCTTCAAATATCTATTTATTTTGATGTTGGCTATAGTTTGGAGTAAATTGCTTTTATTATGTTGAGGTACAGGTCTTGATCTTTCCAAGACTTGTATCACGAAGGGGTGTTGAATTATGTCAAATGCTTCCTTAGCATCTAATGAGATGATCATGGGTTTTTTTTTTCTTTGAATTTGTTTATATAGTGGATTACGTTGATCAATTTCCATATATTGAACCATCCCTGCTTCCCTGGGATAAAGCCTACTTGATCACAGTGGATGATCGTTTTGATGTGTTCTTGGATTCAGTTTGTAAGAATCTTATTGAGTATTTTTGTGTCAATATTCATGAGGGAAATTGGTCTGAAGTTCTCTTTCTTTGTTGGTCTTTGTGTGATTTAGGTATAAGCATAATTGTGGCAATGTTTGGCACCAATGGAAGGAGAAGCCCTTGGTCCTGCCAAGGCTTAGAGAGGGAGGAAGGTGTGGTTTTTGGGGAGGGGGGAACACCCTTATAAAAGAAGGGGAGGGTGTGGGATAGTGGGCTTATAGATGAGAACCCAGAAAAGGGTCAACAGACGTGGGCGTGCAGCTTAAGGTGTAGGACAAGGCTGTAGTCACAACTCAGTGGACAGAGTAAGGGCCTAGCATCTTGTGTTCAGGTTCATGGGTCACCCCACAAACTACAAAAATATCTATCCCAGTCAAATAGGTATATTTAATTGAATGAACACATTAATAATGATTGATCAGATCCATAACTCACATTTAGGGGGCAGAGCCGTGGCCCCAAATATTTTCTTTCTCAACTTATGACAAAAAAAGACAGAAAGAAAGAAAGGAAGGAAGGAAGGAAGGAAGGAAGGAAGGAAGAAAAAGAAAAATACAAAAAGCACAAGTAGCTCATATCAAGTTTGCAGGAAGTGTTGTGAAATTGTCTCTTCTGATTAGGCCATTTTAGACATAACAGTGCATAGTGACTGTTAATTTGATGGGTCCTATGTTCAGCTTTGTGGAACATTGTAATTTTAACAATTTTTACAATACAGAACATACACAACAAAACAGGATGTGATCCCCATGACCTTGCTCTGTATCAGGTTAGTTTTTTGTGTCAGTGATTGTCAGGCATATTACGGCAACTATCTGAAAGAGCTGGCAGACGTGGAACAAAATGGCTATAGGTATAGTTGTGGGTTACACACCTCAATCCTCATTGGCTAATACTGTCCTCACAGTCCTTGGAGGTCCCTCTTGTAAGTCGAGCTATTAGAAAGGTGAAGCAGGATTATCTGAGCTCAATTTGAACCTGGCAAGCCAGGTAGAGGGCAACATGAGATACTTGAGACCCTGTCTAAAAACCACACTGAAACCCACCTTACATCCAAGGCATCGTCTACCATTTTTTTCACTTTTTTTTTTTTCGGAGCTGGGGACCGAACCCAGGGCCTTGCGCTTCCTAGGTAAGCGCTCTACCACTGAGCTAAATCCCCAGCCCCCATTTTTTTCACTTTTTACCATTCTCTCCCTACCAGTCTTTAATGTTGGAGTGACAGGAAACAACCTGAAATGTTCTTTCTAGTCTAAGGACCTTGATCTGTCTTTTCTTAAGTCTGCATTAAGAACAAATGAAAGTGTGTAACAGCATCTGACCGACTGAGTATTATCTACTCAGCAGATCTAGCATAACACTGTGCCTATGACAATCTCAAGCTTCCCTGAGTGTTGCCGCCCCAGCAAGAAGTATCAAGTACTGAGGTGAAACCCCAGGGATCCTTTCAACGGGCTAGACAGAAGCCATGAGAGATACTTTACTTCTTTGTCCTTAGGTTATATCAAGCTGACACAATGTGAACCTGGTTGTCCATTTAGCCATACATCTTTCTTGCACTCCCATGTTTCTGAGTTTAGTAAAGGGCAGAATTCATGCTCCACCATTCAAGATGTATCTTGATATATTTTCCCAAGGGTCAGCGTTTTTGTATAGAATTGGGAGTAGTCAAGCCAGTGCTGCCCTCAGTACAAAGTGACATGTATCAATAATAATTAAGCACAGTGTATTTGTGTACACAAGTACTTTAGTGGAGAACGCAGCATAACTGAGGAGTGGAAAACCAGCACTGTGTCCTGGCCTTTCTTTGCCTAGAACTGGCTCACAGGCAGGTGGGGGCATACCTTGAGTTCCTCTGCAGGGACAGAGTGACATTGAATAGTCACTGAGCAGGCTGAGCAACACTGTTGAAACACCTCATTTCAGGAACACATCTGTTTCCTATCTTAAGAGCTCCTGTTGAAGCCATGAAACTTTTCTAAGCATGGTAAGGTCATTCACACAACTTTCCTAATGCTACACAGTTCCTCAAAGTCTTGCCCCTAACCCAGCTCAAGTGCAGCAAGTTTGTTACATGCCTGCCAGCTATTTCATAGTGTTGCTGTACTATGCTTGCTTCTATTTCATGGATGCCAAAAACAAACACACAAACAAACACAACAAAACAAAAACAAAACAAAAAACCTGACAATGGGCACAGTGATGCTGGTCACATACCCTGTTACATTCTGCATCTGATGAGGTTTGTTAATCTGGATTTCCACAACTATATGCTTCACATAGGAACCACCAAATTCAAGGTAAATATCAACTATTTTGTCTAAAGTGGCTTGAATCAGGACCCACAAAGGGCAGCATTTCCAGCACTTGTGCATGAGTTCATGTGGTTTTTGCAATGAGCTGTCCCTAAGAAATGTAAAATACACAGTTTTGAGGTGTCACTTTTGTTGATCTGTCTTGGGGGTGTGCTTTTAATTAACCATCCATATTTAACTGAATTCAGTGTTCATGTGGTTTGTGAATTGACCACTTGACACCAAAACTTCCCTTCAGCTGCATTTAGGACAATGAGCCAAGGTCAGGAATGGTGACATCTTGCCATAAATTTTGTGACAAGAAGGATGGGGAAATCATCCCTTGTGATGAGCATCAAGTCGGCTTGATGGTTTTTAGGTTTCTGTTGGCCCTGTACAACAGCTTCAAGAGCCCAGTTCTGATGTTCCTTGGGATTCCCATGATGATGCACTCTGATATGACAGGAAAAACCAGAACAATTGTCAGAGAGCTTGATTTATAAAATACAGGGAACATTGCAAACTTATGGTGTAGGACATTTGATCACATTGTAAATCCTAAGATCACGTTATTTACTGAAAAAAAAAAACCTCCAGTGCTGTAGGTCAGCAGTAGCATAGACCTTTAACCCAAGAACTTCCTGTTTATTGTAAAGAAGTACTTTCTTATTCTGTGGCTCAGTCCTAACACACATGGATATTGCATAGTCTTCGAGAGACCTCAAGAATATACTCAGGCAAAACCAGAGGAATCTATACAAGAGCCTAACACACCATCTCATAATGACATTGAAAGTGGGTGGTCCAAGGTTGTTAGAAAACCAACCTTCATTCATTCATCCACTGATGACATACGACCCTGGTGGCCTATGAAAAGTACCTCCTTAGACACAGCCTGGATCTGAAGGGACCCAGTCAAACAGCTCCCTGTACCCAAATCCTGTGGGAGGGAGAGCTAGACCTTCAGAGGGGCAGACACGCCTGGGAAGTCAAAGGAGACTACTCTCTGCCCACATTTCTGATATCTAGAGGGAAACGCCTAGCGCCTAGCGCCATCTGGGCCTCCTGTGCACTGGGTCCTGAGCGAAGGCGGGGCAGGCCCTTCTCACAGAGAGCTGAAAAGCAGATCTGAGAAGTGACTCCAGGCCCGAGACCAGAGGCAAGACCAACTTTTCTGCTCCAAGTAATCTTCCTGGTGGACTCGGTACACATACCCACAGGAACACCTGAACACCAATAGACAGGAATGACTACACGCCTGAAAGCAGAACACTCTGTTCCCATAACTGGCTGGAAGAAAACAGGAAAACACGTCTACAGCACTCCTGACACACAGGCCTATAGGACGGTCTAACCACTGTCAGAAGTAGCAGAACAAGGTAACACCAGAGACAACCTGATGGCAAGAAGCAAGCACAGGAACCCAAGCAACAGAAACCAAGACTACATGGCATCATCGGAGCCCAATTCTCCCACCAAAGCAAACACTGAATATCCAAACACACCACAAAAGCAAGATCTAGATTTAAAATCACATTTGATCATGATGCTGAATGACTTCAAGAAAGACATAAAGAACTCCCTTAGAGAAACACAGGAAAACACAAATAACAAGTAGAAGCCTATAGAGAGGAAATGCAAAAATCCCTGAAAGAATTACAGGAAAACACAAACAGGTGAAGGAATTAAAAATGGAAATAGAAGCAATAAAGAAAGCACAAAGGTAGACAGCCCTGGATATAGAAAACCAAAGGAAGAGACAAGGAGCCATAGATACAAGCATCATCAACAGAATGCAAAAGATAGAAGAGAGAATCTCAGGAGCAGAAGATTCCATAGAAATCATCGACACAACTGTCAAAGATAATGTAAAACGAAAAAAGCTACTGGCCCAAATCATACAGGAAATCCAGGACTCAATGAGAAGATCAAACCTAAGGATAATAGGCATAGAAGAGAGTGAAGATTCTCAACTCAAAGGACCAGTAAATATCTTCAACAAAATCATAGAAGAAAACTTCCCTAACCTAAAAAAAGAGATACCCATAGGCATACAAGAAGCCTACAGAACTCCAAATAGATTGGACCAGAAAAGAAAATCCTCCTGTCACATAATAGTCAAAACACCAAATGCACAAAATAAGAAAGAATATTAAAAGCAGTAAGGGTAAAAGATCAAGTAGCATATAAAGGCAGACCTATCAGAATTTAACCAGACTTCACCAGAGACTATGAAAGCTAGAAGATCCTGGACTGATGTCATACAGACCCTAAGAGAACACAAATGCCAGCCCAGGTTACTGTATCCTGCAAAACTCTCAATTAACATAGATGGAGAAACCAAGATATTCCATGACAAAACCAAATTCACACAATGTCTTTCTACAAATTCAGCCCTACAAAGGATAGTAAATGGTAAAGTCCAACACAAGGAGCTACACCCTAGAAAACACAAGTAGCTACACCCTAGAAAAAGCAGGAAACTAATGGTTTTGCAACAAAACAAAGAGAAGACAAGCACACAAACATAATCTCACATCCAAACACGAATATAACAGGAAACAACAATCACTATTCCTTAATATCTCTCAACATAAATGGGCTCAATTCCCCAATAAAAAGACAAAGATTAACAAACTGGATACACAATGAGGACCCAGCATTTTGCTGCCTACAGTAAACACACCTCAGAGACAAAAACAAACACTACCTCAGAGTAAAAGGCTAGAAAACAACTTTCCAAGCAAAAGTCTGAAGAAGCAAGCTGAAGTAGACATTTTAATATCGAATAAAATTGATTTTCAACCAAAAGTCATCAAAAAAAATAAGGAAGGACACTTCATATTCATTAAAGAAAAATCCAACAAGATGAACTCTCAATCCTAAATATCTATGCTCCAAATACAAGGGCACCTACATACATAAAAGAAACCTTACCTCTCTGCTATCAAACCCCGTGGGAGAGAGACCTCACCGCCTGGTCAGGTGGGCACTCCTGAGGCTGCAGAGCGGAAGAGACCACCAACACTGCCCACCCCTGCCCACATCCCTGGCCCAAGAGGCAACTGTATAAGGCCTCTGGGTTCCCGTAGGGGAGGGCCCAGGAGCGGCAGGACCCCTGCGCCTGAGACACCGCCGGAACCTGAAGGAAACAGACAGGATAAACAGTTCTCTGCACCCAAATCCCGTGGGAGGGAGAGCTAAACCTACAGAGAGGCAGACACGCCTGGGAAACCAGAAGAGACTGCACTCTGCGCACATCCAGACGCCAGAGGAAAACACCAAATGCCATCTGGAACCCTGGTGCACGGAGGCTCCCGGAAAGAGCGGCGCAGATCTTCCCGGTTGCTTCCGCCGAGGAGAGGACTTAGGCAGTACCCCATGAGCAAACTTGAGCCTTGGAACCACAGGTAGGACCAACTTTTCCCCTGCAAGAAAGCTGCCTGGTGAACTCAAGACACAGGCCCACAGAAACAGCTGAAGACCTGTAGAGAGGAAAAACTACACGCCCGAAAGCAGAAGACTCTGTCCCCATAACTGGCTGAAAGAAAACAGGAAAACAGGTCTACAGCACTCCTGACACACAGGCTTATAGGATAGTCTAGCCACTGTCAGAAATAGCAGAACAAAGTAACACTAGAGATAATCTGATGGCGAGAGGCAAGCGCAGGAACCCAAGCAACAGAAACCAAGACTACATGGCATCATCGGAGCCCAATTCTCCCACCAAAATAAACATGGAATATCCAAACACACCAGAAAAGCAAGATCTAGTTTCAAAATCGTATTTGATCATGATGCTGGAGGACTTCAAGAAAGACGTGGAGAACTCCCTTAGAGAACAAGTAGAAGCCTACAGAGAGGAATCGCAAAAATGCCTGAAAGAATTCCAGGAAAACATAAATAAACAAGTAGAAACCCATAGAGAGGAGACACAAAAATCCCTGAAAGAATTCCAGGAAAACATAAATAAACAAGTAGAAACCCATAGAGAGGAGACACAAAAATCCCTGAAAGAATTCCAGGAAAACACAATCAAACAGTTGAAGGAATTAAAAATGGAAATAGAAGCAATCAAGAAAGAACACATGGAAACAACCCTGGACATAGAAAATCAAAAGAAAAGACAAGGAGCTGTAGATACAAGCTTCACCAACAGAATACAAGAGATGGAAGAGAGAATCTCGGAAGCAGAAGATTCCATAGAAATCATTGACTCAACTGTCAAAGATAATGTAAAGCAGAAAAAGCTACTGGTCCAAAACATACAGGAAATCCAGGACTCAATGAGAAGATCAAACCTAAGGATAATAGGTATAGAAGAGAGTGAAGACTCCCAGCTCAAAGGACCAGTAAATATCTTCAACAAAATCATAGAAGAAAACTTCCCTAACCTAAAAAAAGAGATACCCACAGGCATACAAGAAGCCTACAGAACTCCAAATAGATTGGACCAGAAAAGAAACACCTCCCGTCACATAATAGTCAAAACACCAAATGCACAAAATAAAGAAAGAATATTAAAAGCAGTAAGGGAAAAAGGTCAAGTAACATATAAAGGCAGACCTATCAGAATCACACCAGACTTCTCGCCAGAAACTATGAAGGCCAGAAGATCCTGGACAGATGTCATACAGACCCTAAGAGAACACAAATGCCAGCCCAGGTTACTGTATCCTGCAAAACTCTCAATTAACATAGATGGAGAAACCAAGATATTCCATGACAAAACCAAATTTACACAATATCTTTCTACAAATCCAGCACTACAAAGGATAATAAATGGTAAAGCCCAATATAAGGAGGCAAGCTATACCCTAGAAGAAGCAAGAAACTAATCGTCTTGGCAACAAAACAAAGAGAAGAAAAGCACACAAACATAACCTCACATCCAAATATGAATATAACAGGAAGCAATAATCACTATTCCTTAATATCTCTCAACATCAATGGCCTCAACTCCCCAATAAAAAGACATAGATTAACAAACTGGATACGCAATGAGGACCCTGCATTCTGCTACCTACAGGAAACACACCTCAGAGACAAAGACAGACACTACCTCAGAGTGAAAGGCTGGAAAACAACTTTCCAAGCAAATGGTCAGAAGAAGCAAGCTGGAGTAGCCATTCTAATATCAAATAAAATCAATTTTCAATTAAAAGTCATCAAAAAAGATAAGGAAGGACACTTCATATTCATCAAAGGAAAAATCCACCAAGATGAACTCTCAATCCTCATCTTCGGTTGGTTCATATACAAGTGTGCAATTTCTAGGCTTGAAAGTAAAATGATGCTATCTGGTGCTGGATAGAGGAGCCTTATTTTTTATTATGGCAGCTTGCTATTTTTGTAACATGGTGATTTGGTTGAACACAATAAAGTACTGTAGTAACTGAAAAAAAAAAGATATAAAGACAACAGTCCAGATAGTCTCATATACATAGATGGTTTTCACAAACGTCAGAAATCCACAAAGTATGAGATTTAAAGTTATTTATCTTTTTTTGAGACATATCTGCTCCTAACTGTTCCCCTTTGGTGGATTTAACGAAGCATGTGAACATCTCTACCTTCAGGTGAGGAAATAATTTGTGGCTAGGCAGCCACTTGACAAAACTGCCTGTTTCATCTGCAGACTATACTGTCCAGAAAAGGACAAATTATGCAGAATATTTGACTGATAAACTCTGCCAAGACAGGGTGATTAGCCCTTCAAAATCTCCATTTCAAGAGTCTGTCAGTTGATTTTGGGCCCGAAGACTGAAGACTTGCACTCACATGTTCCTAACAGGCGACTGCACTAGTGGAGATTTATCTCTACAACCTCTCAGTTCTGGAAGCCATCTTAGGCTTCCTATGTGTATAGATATTTGGTCGTTCTCAGATTTCTAATGGGGTTGAAGACTGATTCTAGTTTCATAGCCTATCAGGCTGTTTAACTCTGAAAATACATATTTTATTGGATAGTTATCAGATAGTGTACAAGCTAGCAAGATATAATATAGATTTTAGGCCTTTCTTAAATAATGGATAATAATGGAATGGATAACTAAATATTCTGTATAACTGATGTAGTGTGGGACTGGGTGTTAGATATATTTTATGCTTTTAATTACAAAATGATAATAGTTGTGCTCAGCTTTAAAAAAAAAGAAAAGAGAAGAAAAGAAAAGAAAAGAAGCCATGCTATGGATCAGCAGCGGCAGTATTGTGTATTTATCTCTTATGGGTGCAGCAAACCATTTGGGAACAGTTTATGGAGCAGAAATTCCAAATTAACCCTTCACTCACTGTGTCATGATATAGAACCATGGCGGTCTCACTGTCCCGCCGTGTTGTAAACTTCGATTCTTTTAATTGGATTCTTTAGGTTGTTTGTGCATTAAGGACGCATTAGGTACAGGGAGTAAAGAGTATGAAGGTGTCTTTAAAAAAAAAAGAAATGATGGAATTTTCCCGATATTTTTCAGCATCTAATGATATAATCATGTGACTTTTTTCAGTTTTTATATACTGAATTATATCAATGGATTTCCACATATTGAATCATCCCTTCATGTCTTGAATGAAATGTACTGGACTAAAATGGATGATGTATTGATGTGTTTCTGCATTCAGCTTGTGATTATTTTACTTTTTTTTAAATAAATGATCCTAAAAGAAAAAAAAAAGGAACCTTACTAAAGCTCAAAGCACACATTGCACCTCACAAAATAATAGTAGGAGATTTCAACACCCCACTCTCATCAATGGACAGGTCATGGAAACAGAAATTAAACAGAGACGTAGACAGACTAAGAGAAGTCATGAACCAAACAGATTTAACAGATATTTATAGAACATTCTCTCCTAAAACAGAAGAATATACCTTCTTCTCACCACCTCATGGAATTTTTTCCAAAATTGACCATATAATCAGTCAAAAAACAGGCATCAACAGATACAGAAAGGTAGAAATAATCCCATGTGTCCTATCAGACCACCACGGGCTAAAGCTGGTCTTCAATAACAATAAGGGAAGAATGCCCATATATACATGGAAGTTGAATAATGCTCTACTCAATGATAATCTGGTCAAGGAAGAAATAAAGAAAGAAATTAAAGACTTCTTAGAATATAATGAAAATGAAGGTACAACATACACAAACTTCTGGGCCACAATGAAAGCTGTGCTAAGAGGAAAACTCATAGCTCTGAGTGCCTGCAGAAAGAAACAGGAGAGAGCATATGTCACCAGCTTGACAGCACACCTAAAAGCTCTAGAACAAAAAGAAGCAAATACACCCAGGAGGAGTAGAAGGCAGGAAATAATCAAACTCAGAGCTGAAATCAACCAAGTAGAAACAAAAAGAACTATAGAAAGAATCAACAGAACCAAAAGTTGGTTCTTTGAGAAAATCAACAAGATACATATACCCTTAGCCAGACTAACGAGAGGACACAGAGAGTGTGTACAAATTAACAAAGTCAGAAACGAAAAGGGAGACATAACTACAGAATCAGAGGAAATTCAAAAAATCTTCAGATCCTACTACAAAAGCCTATATTCAACAAAACTTGAAAATCTGCAGGAAACGGACAATTTCCTAGACAGATACCAGGTATCGAAGTTAAATCAGGAACAGATAAACCAGATAAACAACCCCATAACTCCTAAGGAAATAGAAGCAGTCATTAAAGGTCTCCCAACCAAAAAGAGCCCAGGTCCAGACGGGTTTAGTGCAGAATTCTATCAAACCTTCATAGAAGACCTCATACCAATATTATCCAAACTATTCCACAAAATTGAAACAGATGGAGCCCTACCGAATTCCTTCTACGAAGCCACAATTACTCTTATACCTAAACCACACAAAGACACAACAAAGAAAGAGAACTTCAGACCAATTTCCTTTATGAATGTCGACGCAAAAATACTCAATAAAATTCTGGCAAACCGAATTCAAGAGCACATCAAAACAATCATCCACCATGATCAAGTAGGCTTCATCCCAGGCATGCAGGGATGGTTTAATATACGGAAAACCATCAACGTGATCCATTATATAAACAAACTGAAAGAACAGAACCACATGATCATTTCATTAGATGCTGAGAAAGCATTTGACAAAATTCAACACCCCTTCATGATAAAAGTCCTGGAAAGAATAGGAATTCAAGGCCCATACCTAAACGTAGTAAAAGCCATATACAGCAAACCAGTTGCTAACATTAAACTAAATGGAGAGAAACTTGAAGCAATCCCACTAAAATCAGGGACTAGACAAGGCTGCCCACTCTCTCCCTACTTATTCAATATAGTTCTTGAAGTTCTAGCCAGAGCAATCAGACAACAAAAGGAGATCAAAGGGATACAGATCGGAAAAGAAGAGGTCAAAATATCACTATTTGCAGATGACATGATAGTATATTTAAGTGATCCCAAAAGTTCCACCAGAGAACTACTAAAGCTGATAAACAACTTCAGCAAAGTGGCTGGGTATAAAATTAACTCAAATAAATCAGTTGCCTTCCTCTATACAAAAGAGAAACAAGCCGAGAAAGAAATTAGGGAAACGACACCCTTCATAATAGACCCAAATAATATAAAGTACCTCGGTGTGACTTTAACCAAGCAAGTAAAAGATCTGTACAATAAGAACTTCAAGACACTGAGGAAAGAAATTGAAGAAGACCTCAGAAGATGGAAAGATCTCCCATGCTCATGGATTGGCAGGATTAATATAGTAAAAATGGCCATTTTACCAAAAGCAATCTACAGATTCAATGCAATCCCCATCAAAATACCAATCCAATTCTTCAAAGAGTTAGACAGAACAATTTGCAAATTCATCTGGAATAACAAAAACCCAGGATAGCTAAAGCTATCCTCAACAATAAAAGGACTTCAGGGGGAATCACTATCCCTGAACTCAAGCAGTATTACAGAGCAATAGTGATAAAAACTGCATGGTATTGGTACAGAGACAGACAGATAGACCAATGGAATAGAATTGAAGACCCAGAAATGAACCCACACACCTATGGTCACTTGATTTTTGACAAAGGAGCCAAAACCATCCAATGGAAAAAAGATAGCATTTTCAGCAAATGGTGCTGGTTCAACTGGAGGGCAACATATAGAAGAATGCAGATCGATCCATGCTTATCACCCTGTACAAAGCTTAAGTCCAAGTGGATCAAGGACCTCCACATCAAACCAGACACACTCAAACTAATAGAAGAAAAACTAGGGAAGCATCTGGAACACATGGGCACTGGAAAAAATTTCCTGAACAAAACACCAATGGCTTATGCTCTAAGATCAAGAATCGACAAATGGGATCTCATAAAACTGCAAAGCTTCTGTAAGGCAAAGGACACTGTGGTTAGGACAAAACGGCAACCAACAGATTGGGAAAAGATCTTTACCAATCCTACAACAGATAGAGGCCTTATATCCAAAATATACAAAGAACTCAAGAAGTTAGACCGCAGGGAAACAAATAACCCTATTAAAAAATGGGGTTCAGAGCTAAACAAAGAATTCACAGCTGAGGAATGCCGAATGGCTGAGAAACACCTAAAGAAATGTTCAACATCTTTAGTCATAAGGGAAATGCAAATCAAAACAACCCTGAGATTTCACCTCACACCAGTGCGATTGGCTAAGATCAAAAACTCAGGTGACAGCAGATGCTGGCGAGGATGTGGAGAAAGAGGAACACTCCTCCATTGTTGGTGGGGTTGCAGACTGGTAAAACCATTCTGGAAATCAGTCTGGAGGTTCCTCAGAAAATTGGACATTGAACTGCCTGAGGATCCAGCTATACCTCTCTTGGGCATATACCCAAAAGATGCCTCAACATATAAAAGAGACACGTGCTCCACTATGTTCATCGCAGCCTTATTTATAATAGCCAGAAAATGGAAAGAACCCAGATGCCCTTCAACAGAGGAATGGATACAGAAAATGTGGTACATCTACACAATGGAATATTACTCAGCTATCAAAAACGAGTTTATGAAATTCGTAGGCAAATGGTTGGAACTGGAAAATATCATCCTGAGTGAGCTAACCCAATCACAGAAAGACATACATGGTATGCACTCATTGATAAGTGGCTATTAGCCCAAATGCTTGAATTACCCTAGATCCCTAGAACAAACAAAACTCAAGACGGATGATCAGAATGTGAATGCTTCACTCCTTCTTTAAATGAGGAAAAAGAATACCCTTGGCAGGGAAGGGAGAGGCAAAGATTAAAACAGAGACTGAAGGAACACCCATTCAGAGCCTGCCCCACATGTGGCCCATACATATACAGCCACCCAATTAGACAAGATGGATGAAGCAAAGAAGTGCAGACCGACAGGAGCCGGATGTAGATCGCTCCTGAGAGACACAGCCAGAATACAGCAAATACAGAGGCGAATGCCAGCAGCAAACCACTGAACTGAGAATAGGTCCCCTATTGAAGGAATCAGAGAAAGAACTGGAAGAGCTTGAAGGAGCTCGAGACCCCAAAAGTACAACAATGCCAAGCAACCAGAGCTTCCAGAGACTAAGCCACTACCTAAAGACTGTACATGGACTGACCCTGGACTCTGACTCCATAGGTAGCAATGAATATACTAGTAAGAGCACCAGTGGAAGGGGAAGCCCTGGGTCCTGCTAAGACTGAACCCCCAGTGAACTAGTCTATGGGGGGAGGGCGGCAATGGGGGGAGGGTAGGGAGGGGAACACCCATTAGGAAGGGGAGGGGGGAGGGGGATGTTTGCCCGGAAACCGGGAAAGGGAATAACACTCGAAATGTATATAAGAAATACTCAAGTTAATAAAAAAAAAAAAAAAGAAAATCTGCAGGAAATGGACAATTTCCTAGACAGATACCAGGTACTGAAATTAAATCAGGAACAGATAAATCATTTAAACAACCGCATAACTCCTAAAGAAATAGAAGCAGTCATTTTTAAGTCTCCCAACCAAAAAGAGCCCAGGTCCAGACGGGTTCAGTGCAGAATTCTATCAGACCTTCATAGAAGACCTCATACCAATACTATCCAAACTATCCCACAAAATTGAAACAGATGGATCACTACTGAATACCTTTTATGAAGCCACAATTACTCTTACACCTAAACCACACAAAGACCAACAAGAAAGAGAACTTCAGACCAATTTCCCTTATGAATATCGACGCAAAAATACTCAATAAAATTCTTGCAAACCGAATCCAAGAGCACATCAAAACAATCATCCATCATGATCATTTAGGCTTCATCCCAGGCATGCAGGAATGGTTTAATATATGGAAAACCATCAATGTAATCCACTATATAAACAAACTGTATGATAAAAACCACATGATCATTTCATTAGATGCTGAGAAAGCATTTGACAAAATTCAACACTCCTTCATGATAAAGTCCTGGAAAGAACAGGAATTCAAGGCCCATACCTAAACATAGTTAAAGCCATATACAGCAAACCAGTAGTTAACATTAAACTAAATGGAGAAAAACTTGAAGCAATCCCACTAAAATCAGGGACTAGACAAGGCTGCCCACTCTCTCCCTACTTATTTTTTTTCTATTCTTTTTTTCAGAGCTGGGGACCGAACCCAGGGCCTTGAGCTTGCTAGGCAAGCGCTCTACCACTGAGCCAAATCCCCAACCCCTCTCTCTACTTATTCAATATAGTTCTCGCAGTCCTAGCCAGAGTAATCAGACAACAAAAGAAGATCAAAGGGATACAGATTGGAAAGGAAGAAGTCAAAATATCACTATTTGCAGACGATATGATTGTATACTTAAGATATCCCAAAAGTTCCACCAGAGAACTACTAAAGCTGATAAACAATTTCAGCAAAGTGTCTGGGTATAAAATTAACTCAAATAAATCAGTAGCCTTACTCTTAAAAAAAAAGAGAAACAACCCGAGAAAGAAATTAGGGAAACGACACACTTCATAATAGTCCCAAATAATATAAAATACCTCGGTGTGACTTTAACCAAGCAAGTAAAAGATCTGTATGATAAGAACTTTAAGCCTCTGAAGAAAGAAATTGAAGAAGACCTCAGAAGATGGAAAGATCTCCCATGCTCATGAATTGGCAGGATTAATATAGTAAAAATGGCCATTTTACTGCATTCATTTAAAGCGTTCTACAGATTCAATATAATCCCCCATCAAAATTCAAACCCAATTCTTCATAGAGTTAGACAGAACAACTTCAAATTCATCTTGAATAACAAAAATCCCAGGATAGCTAAAACTGTCCTCAACAATAAAAGGACTTCCGGGGGAATCACTATCCCTGATCTCAAGCAATATTACAGAGCAAGAGTGATAAAAATGCATGGTATTGGTACAGAGACAGACAGATAGACCAGTGGAATAGAATCGAAGACCCAGAAATGAACCCACACACCTATGGTCACATGATTTTTGACAAAGGAGCCAAAACCATCCAATGGAAAAAAAGATAGCATTTTCAGAAAATGGTGCTGGTTCAAATGGAGGTCAGTATGCAGAAGAATGCAGATCGATCCATGCTTGTCACCCTGTACAAAGCTTAAGTCCAAGTGGATCAAGGACCTCCACATCAAACCAGATACACACAAACTAATAGAAGAAACTTTGGGGAAGAGCCTTGAAAACATGGGCACTGGGGAAATTTTCCTGAAGAGAACACCAATGGCTTATGCTCTAAGATCAAGAATCGACAAATGGGACCTCATAAAATTGCAAAGCTTCTGTAAGGCAAAGGACAGTGTCATTAGGACAGAAAGGCAACCAACAGAATGGGAAAAGATCTTTACCATTCCTACAACTGATAGAGGGCTTATATCCAATATATACAAAGAACTCAAGAAGTTAGACTGCAAGGAGACAAATAACCCTATTAAAATATGGGGTTCAGAGCTAAACAAAGAATTCACAGTTGAGGAATGCCGAATGGCTAAGGAACACCTAAAGAAATGTTCAACATCTTTAGTCATAAGGGAAATGCAAATCAAAACAACCCTGAGATTTCACCTCACACCAGTGAGAATGGCTAAGATCAAAAACTCAGGAAATCAGTCTGGAGGTTCCTCAGAAAATCAGAGATTGAACGACTTGAGGCCCCAGCTATACTTCTCTTGGGCATATAGCCAAAAGATGCCCCAACATATAACAAAGACACGTGCTCCACTATGTTCATAGTAGCCTTATTTATAATAGCCAGAAGCTGGAAAGAACCCAGATGCCCTTCAACAGAGGAATGGATACAGAAAATGTGGTACATTTACACAATGGAATATTACTCAGCTATCAAAAACAATGACTTGGGCTGGGGATTTAGCTCAGTGGTAGAGCGCTTACCTAGGAAGCGCAAGGCCCTGGGTTCGGTCCCCAGCTCCGAAAAAAAGAACCAAAAAAAAAAAAAAAAAAAAAAAAAAAAAAAAAAAAAAACAATGACTTTATGAAATTCATAGGCAAATGGATGGAACTGGAAAATATCATCTTGAGTTAAGTAACCCAATCACAGAAAAACACACATGGTATGCACTCATTGATAAGTGGCTATTATCCCAAATGCTTGAATCACCCTAGATGCACAGAACACATGAAACTCAAGATGGATGATCAAAATGTGAATGCTTCACTCCTTTTTTAAAAGGGGAACAAGAATACCCTTGGGAGGGAATAGGGAGGTAAAGTTTAGAACAGAGGCAGAAGGAACACCCATTCAGAGCCTGTCCCACATGTGGCCCATACATATATATAGCCACCAAACTAGATAAGATGGATGAAGCAAAGAAGTGCAGGCTGACAGGAACCAGATGTAGATCTCTCGTGAGAGACACAGCCAGAATACAGTAAATACTTAGGCGAATGCCAGCAGCAAACCTCTGAACTGAGAACAGGACCCCTGTTGAAGAATCTTAGAAAGGACTGGAAGAGCTTGAAGGGGCTCGAGACACCATATGAACAACAATGCCAACCAACCAGAGCTTCCAGGGACTAAGCCACTACCTAAAGACTATACATGGACTGACCCTGGACTCTGACCTCATAGGTAGCAATGAATATCCTAGTAAGAGCACCAGTGGAAGGGGAAGCCCTGGGTCCTGCCGAGACTGAACCCCCAGTGAACGTGATTGTTGGGGGAAGGGCGGTAATGGGGGGAGGATGGGGAGGGGAAGCCCATATAGAAGGGGAGGGAGAGGGGTTAGGGGGATCTTGGCTGGGAAACCGGGAAGGGGAATAACAATCAAAATGTAAATAAGAAATACTCAAGTTAATAAAGATGGAAAAAATATAATGATGGTGATGGTGATGATGAAAACTGAGTACATTCCCTTCCCAAATGTGTCTGGACAGTACCTGATTTTTATTTTTATTTTTTGTTGTTTTTTAATAAAAAGCACAGTACTTTTCAAAAAAATAAATAAAAATTATACTGCATTCTTTTGTCAGAAACTGTTTTTGCTTCCTATGTGTGATTTAGCAAACAGGATCTTTATCATTGTTCTAGTGTAAGGTTTGATGTTCATGTGCCTCATGCACTTCGGCTGGACCATTTCTGGTTTCACGTGTGTGTGTGTGTGTGTGTGTGTGTGTGTGTGTGTGTGTGTGTCTGTATGTCTGTCTGTGTTGTGTTTTAATGAATTTGTTTTTATTTTTCTGTCCCTGTGTGCATTTTCCACATGTCTGAAGTTGTACATGGAGTCCAGAGTATGGTGTCAGGTTCCTCAGAGCTGGAGTGAAGGTCAGTTATGAGTCAGCCAGGTGGGTGCAGGGAACTGAGCTCAGGACCTCTGGAAGAGCAGCAAACATTCTCAGCTGCTAAGCCGGTTCTCCAGGCAGTCCCACACACTATGCTGTTTGAGTATGTGAAGATCGCTCTTTGTCCTGTCAATAGATGCTGAGCTCCTTTTTCAGCCGAGGCTTAGACACCACTCTTTTATACCCCTCTGTGTGCTCACGTGTGACAACTGCCCAAGCAATTTCTTCAGTAATCTTCCCTAACATCATCTTGGGAAACAGGGGAAACACAAACACTTCAAAATACAATACCAAAAATTTTCAGTTTGAATCATAAGTGGAAAGTTATGTCCTTTTGTCTTCTAAATATTGTCATTTTAAGATGCAGTCATTCAGTTTCAAGGCAGGGTGATGCGCACTCCCACTCACAGGAAGAAACATGGAGACACGTCTTCAGAGGAGCCTGAAATAGCACATTGTTCCCTTTCCCCCTTAGACTTGCCTTCCACACTTTGATCGTAATTCGTTTTAAAAATTGGTGCTACTACATGTTAAATGAGTTAAAAATTCAAGCTTGTTCACATAAAGACACACAATCTAGGTATTTTATTTGCAAACTGTGAGCCTGGATTAGGCAAGGTTGGAGCTGTTCTAACTTACATCCCAGTCACATGTCCCTTGCCTCTTGCTGTCTCTCCTGGCCAAGTCCATTACCTTTCCTGACATTTTTCTCCTCCTTTGGCCTCATCTCTTCTCTCTTTCCTCTCTTTACTTGTAGCCCCAAGCCACTGAAAACCTCACCTACCTCTATCTATTGTCCAATCACAGACTTTAGCCTTTTATTCAGCAATTAACTCAGGAGCAAGGTTATGTAGCACCCCTTGATGTATGTGAGAATCTTCTCATGGCAACCAGATCTTGGGGTACCAACCTTAACAAACAGCACAAGACCAACCTCCTACATCCATGAAATTGATCAACACCAGGAAGTTATTTTCATGAGCGTTTACTAGATATGTAAGATTTGGAAACATGCCAGGATGAAGTATATGTGGGCTGCCACTTGGACACCCATGTGGTTAGTGCTATGAAGAAGGGACCATGGATCCATTCCACTCCTGAAGTTCCTAAGAACTCCTGTTTGCAAGACTGATGGACGGAACGCTCAGGTCTTGCTAGATTTTGTCAGTGATTTGAGCTCATGATAACTAATATTGTTAAAATGTAATGTGTCATGTGACTTGATGTGCCTTGTAGTAAGCACCCATTGTCTCTAGTATCAAACATTGTGTGAATGCTGTCACTTGCCATAGATATTTTCCCACTGCGAGACCAGTTTAATGTCATAAAACTTCCATCAAGGATTAATATAATTAAGATTATTTTCTGTTTTATTATCAGCAAATATTTAGAAACAACATAACCTGCGAAAGCACTTCGTTACCTGGACAGCACAGTGATTTACTGTCTTGGTTTCTGGGGAATGTGGTACATCCTTATAGAGCCGAAGAGCAAATGGAGAATTTGTACCTGCTGTGCTTTTACTGAGAGACAAGACACAGAACCAGAGAGCGCAGGGAGCATCAGAGTGGCATTGTCAATGGCAGTTTTAATAAAATATTGGTATTTCATATTTTAGAGCCATTGTCACCAAAGCACAGCTTTTAACTAACCCACACACTGCCCGTGACAACCTGAAATTTATCTCACAAAGTCTTTGTTAGCTAAATGAAAGCATCTTGGAAAAAGTGTCTGTATGTCTAAAACTAATCTTGTCAACACTTATTTCCAGTGAAAATATAAACAGGCATCTTAGAAAGGGGCAGGTAAAGAAGGCAAGAGCAGGGTCACGTGATGCAGCTCTGACCAAAGCTGCCTGCCTGAAACCCATAAAACACAACCAATAATAATGAAGCAGAACCATCCCAGTCTGCATTTATTTTGAAACCACAAAATGTAAAATGTGCTTTGTATGAAACAGGAGTGCGAGAGGACAAGAGATTTCATTTGATAAAACGGTGTGACGAGCTGGAGAGCCAGCACAGCAGGTGACGTATTTGTGTAGCTCTTGCAGAGAACAGGGGTTGGTGATGTTTCTAGCACACACTGGGTGTCCCACAAGGACCTGCAACTCCAGCTTCCTGATTCAGATATCTCTGGCCACCACAGACATCTGCACTCGTGAGCCCTTGTCCCTATCACCCACATACACAGAATGGAAAATAATAAGAGAGACAATTTACAGTGTGTGGGACAGCGTTACCCATGCTCACGTGTGCATTGGATGCTGACAGCGTTACCCATGCACATGTGTACTGGATGCTGGTTTGGCTTCCGGAAGCTAAAACTCAGAATTACTTCAGGAATTTCAATGAGCACCATAAAGAAATATCTCCTGTTTATTTGAAAAGGAATATATGTTTATTTTAAACAAATTAGAACATAATACATGGGAAATAGACACAATTCACATTTTGTAACTGATAGTATCTTTTATTAAATCTTATTTTACTATCTAGATTTTATCCCTTTCCTGGTCTATGCTCTGACTGTTGCATATCCCACACCTCCTTCCCCCATCTCCACAAAGATGTCCCCAACCCCCACCCCTGAACCCTAACCCAACCAGACCTCTGTACTCCCTGGGGCCTCCAGTGTCTTGAGGGTTAGGTGCATCCTCTCTGACTGAGTCCAGACCTAGCAGTCCTCTGCTGTATATGTGTTGGGTGGGCCTCATATTAGCTGGTGTATGCTGCCTGGTTGGTAGCCTAGTGTCTGAGAGATCTTGGGGGTCCAGCTTAGTTGAGACTGCTGGTCCTCCTACAGTGTTGCCCTCCTCCTCAGATTCTTACAATTTTCCCCTAATTCAACCACCGGGTTCAGCAGCATCTGTTCATTGTGTGGGTGCACATATCTGCATCTGAGTCTTTCAACTGCTTCTTGAGTCTTTTGGAGGGCAGTCATGATAGGTCCATTTTTTGTGAGCACAGCATAGCCTAAGTAATATTGTGGGGCCTTGGGGCCTCCCTTGAGCTGGATCCCACTTTGGGCCTGTCACTGAACCTCCTTTTCCTCAGGTTTTTCTCTATTTTTGTCACACAGGCAAAATTCTGGGTCAGGTTTTTTTTGTTTTTATTTTTAAATTGGATATTTTTCATTTACATTTCAAATATTATTTCCTTTCTTGGTTTCCCACCCATAAGCACCCTATCACATCCCTCTTCCTGCTTCTTCTTTGAATGTGTTTCCCCTCCCCAACCATCCCTCCTTCCTCTCTCTCTGCCCTGACATTCCTCTACACTGGTGGGGGAGGGGGGTGTTCCAGCTTTGGCAGGACCAAGGGCTTCTCATCCCATTATTTCCCAACAAGGCCATCCTCTGCTACATACGCAGCTGGAGTCATGTGTACTCTTTGGGTAGTGGTTTAGTCCCTAGGATCTGTGGTTGGTTGGTATTCATGTTCTTATGGGGTTGCAAGTCCCTTCAGCCCTTCGGCTCCTTCAACCCTTTCTCAAACTCCTCCAATGGGGACCTGCTCTCAGTTCAATGGTTTCCTGCTAGCATTTGCCTCTGTATTTGTCATGCTCTGGCTGAGCCTCTTAAAAGACAGCTGTATCAGGCTCCTGTTAGCATGTCCTCCTTGGCTTCATCAATATTGCCTAGTTTTGGTGGCTGTGTATATATACACACATATATATATATACACATATATATATATATATATATATATATATATATATATGGGCTGGATCACCAGGTAGGGCAGGCTCTGAGTGCCCATTCCTTCAGTCTCTGCTCCAAACTTTGTCTCCATATCCCCTCCTATGAATACTTTTGTTCTGCATTTTAAAAAGGACCAAAGCATGCACTATTTGGTTCTTTGTTCTTGAGTTCCATGTGGTCTTTGGATTGTATCTTGGGTAATTTGAGATTTTGGGCTAATATCCACTTATCAATGAGTGCATACCACATGTCTTTTTTGTGATTAAGCTAACTCCTCAGGATGACATTTTCTAGTTCCATCCATTTGCCTATGAATTTCATGAAGTCATTGTTTTGATAGCTGAGTGTGCATATGTACTACATTTTCTGTATCCATTCTTTGTTGAAGGGCATCTGGGTTCTTTCCAGCTTCTGGCTATTATAAATAAGGCTGCTATGAACACAGTGGAGCATGTGTCTTTGTTGTATGTTGGGGCATCTTTTGGGTATATGCCCAGGTGTGGTATAGCTGGGTCCTCAGATAGTACTATGTCCAATTTCTGAGGAATCCCTAGACTGATTTCCAGAGTGGTTTTATCAGCTTGCAATCCCACCAACATTGGAGGAGTGTCCCTCTTTCTTCACATCCTCGCCAGCATCTGTTGTCAACTGAGTTTTGATCTTAGCCATTCTGACTGGTGTGAGGTGGAATCTCAGGGTTGTTGTGATCTGCATTTCCCTGATGACTATGGATGTTGAGTATTGGTTTAGGTGCTGCTCAGCCATTCAATACTCTAGTTATCTTATAAATCTTACAAAACTGCTATATTTAAGATAATTATAACTGACATGGTGATGTTTGAGACATAAAAGAGGATTTAGATTATAGGACATTGATTAATTATTAAAGGATAAACCAATATATCAAATTGTCCCTATATTTGACAACCCTAAGGTTATGGTCTCTAAACACTGATGAAATTAACTAAGAGGAAGAATATTCATCCAAAAAATGCTGTGGCTGTTGGTCAGCGGGCACTCCTGAGAAAGCAACTCATTCTTCAAGATGCTGTCTTCCTGGAATGTGTCCAATTCCAGCTCTCTTGCAGCTTCTGAGACCTGGGAGAGGAAGGCAGGTATTTAGACACTGATTTGGTGGGGACATGCATGCCAGCTGTCAGATTGCTGACTCCTACAACCTCAGGTGTATTGGACAGTCAACATTGACCTTTAGCTCAAATCATGGCTGCTAACACTAGAGGCAGGGGAAGATATCCACCAACCCTCACAGAAACATGGGCTGACAAGCTGCTACTCAGACTTCCTCCGGTGCTAATGAAAGAACAGGGCAAGGGGAAAATACCTCATTGGGTTGCAGGAAGAAAGAAGAAGGCCACATGCCACCCAGGCCAAAGACACAAACAAGTACACAGTTGACATTTGCTCTTGGTTCTTACCCCTGGATGGTGCTTCCAACTTAGGAGGACATATGGTACCTGCATTACCTTTGTCCCAGGCCCTAGAACTTGTTCAAAGCTCTGCATTGCATCCAGTCTATCGAAAGGGCATGCAGTAATGGAACGTGTTATTCATCTTTCACCATTACTGGACTGCAGTTCAAAAAGAGTAGCAAGGGATACTTGCCAAGTATTCAGTGTCTCACAGGTAATATCCCAGAACATATGTGCATAGACAGAGCAATGAGAAACTACATCACATGAGGTGGTTGGCTGGTTGGGAGTGTAAATTAGAAAGGTGGTAAGGGAAAGCAAATATGTATCACACTGGCCAATGGTATCAGACAATGTTAATATGACTCCACTGCTTGCCCCTCCGGAATTTGTTGGGTCTGGAGGTTGCTGGTCTTCTCCTGTTTGTCGTTATTTTCAAGGTTCAAGTCCAGCAGGTATTTCTGTAGAACTGCACAATCAAGCTGTATCACATTGCTCTCCTGCTTCAATGTGACCAACTTCTTCTTCAAGAGACTCTTCTCCATCTGGATTCGGCTGTGCAGGTTGCTGGAAACACACTCTGCATGGTAAGATCCTGTAGTTTCTTCCAACCATTCCAACTACCAAGACTCACTAATGTCACCAGGACCCAGATACTCATAAAGACTATATAGAATACATATAGCTACATATAAGGCTGCTGCACAAATAGCAAATAGCCAATTCGGGGAAGAATATGTTGTTCCTGCAGCTCAAACTCCAATAAGGGTATATGTCTCTTCAAGAGAATAAGGATCTACATCTATCCATGATATACCAATGCATGGGGCAACGTCTATTAGTAGTGGGCAAATACCCTCAATGTAGGTCAGTAGAACCAAGGGGAGGTCATGCTAACCATGTGGTCCATCACAATCTGGTCTGTAAAACCAGACCTGAGCCCAGGGGTCCATGTCAACCTAATAACCCCCTCGTGACCTGTATCACCACTGTTTTATGTAAAGCTTTCTGAAGTTGCCTAGACAATGCTGGGATGAGGAAGAATCTATTATGCAACTGTCAACTGAGGCCAAAAGTCCCAAAACACAGTGATGATTGAACAGGAGAAGAGATGCAACAGAGCTGCAGACTGTCCAATCCAGAACAAAAAAGACAGAAGTGGCCATTCCACAACTGATGTCCTCCTTTCTGACCAGTACTTACCAATAGAAGTTAATTTCCTTCTTGAGCTCCTGGAAACTTGGAGGGATCTCAGTGTTCTCCAACTGTAAGTTGTGTAGTAATGACATGACCTCCTTCTCCTTTATCTTCAAATTTTCATAAAATGGGTTTGGCCTAAAGTGGGGCCTGGACACAGGAAGATAAATCTCAATGAACAGGGGCTCTTAGGAATCCATGAACATAGCATGGGCACTGTACTATCTCAGCCCTGGAAGGAAACTTTCTGAATTCAACAGAATGAGATCTTCTTCAGCTTTGGAAACTTGTTATTCTGGGCCCAGGACACCAGAAGCTGGGAATCCAGATGGTGGTTGCCCTGGATCCCTTTGTTCACTCAGGAGGGCTGGATGGGCAGTCAAACACGGTATGCTCTCATGAGCATAAGCCACAGCTCTTTGTCCTCCAGAAACCTGGGCTTTCATGTTTCCTATTTTTAAAACAGGAATTCTACATCCTGAATAATTAACACTGTAGAGACAGACATTATACATAATTCTGGAAATGGACCAGATATCACCACAGCTTTATCATCTGCCAGAGCTTTACCAGTGTACAGTCAAATGTGGCCATAAAGGAAAAGAACTGTGCTGTTTAAAGAGGAGTTCCCAGGAGTACTGGAACTAGGCACTCAGCACTTAAACGTACAGTCAGCTGTCAATGACTGTTTTAAGCCAGCTGTTGTAAAAAGCCATCACTGTGTCAAGAGCTCCATGGGGTCCATGGTAGGAGGAGTATGCTTCACTGTTTCCAATTGATGATCTTTCCAAGGCTGAACTCAAGAGCCAGATGACAGAAAGAAAGGCTGCTTTCAGTGCATGATACAGCCAATGCCTCAGGAACTCACACTGCTGTGGTTGTGGGCACAAAACTAGGGCTGTCAATAACCAGTTATGGATATGGAAAGGCCTCAAGTGGTTATACCCCTTCCTAAGGAATTGTAGGCTGTTCCTGGCTGTTAGGGGAGGAACACTGTCTTCAATTGTGAGCCCGCCAGCCTTCAGTGCATAGCTAAACATTCATGGTCATCCAGAGAGCCCTGGTTAAACTCAATGCTTCACAAATAAAAACAAAAAATTTGGAAGCAGGAAAGGGATTTGTAGAGAGATTTGGGGAGGTGTCAGCATGTCTGGGGAAAATAAGGAAAGGTAAAGAAAATCAGGGATCATTATATGCATTGTGAAATTGTCAAAGGATACATTTTATTATTTAAAAAAGTAACCACTACATTTGTATATCCCAAAACAAGAAGAAAACCTAAAGTAAGCAGAGTACAAAAATATAGTATACATAATAAAAAATCAAAATATTTATATCAGTATGGAAAACATAAGTACTTTACTGGAAACAGTTGGGAAATGGCAGTATAATTCCCTCATGAAATATTTGACCAATAGTCACAAGATTGATGATAATTACCTAATGAAGCTTTTTCAAAGAAATGAAATTATCTTGCAATACATTGTCACCAGTAAGATTAGCAAAGATTATGAATCCTTGATAAGGATTCATGACCTATAAACTCTGGTCAAAAACTGAAATCAAAATGTCCTTTTCTAAGGATCTTTGAGCAATGTGCATGAGATTACTTATAAAAAGTTTTTTTGTAAACAAGGAAATCCACCTCTAGCATTTCTGAGGAATATTCAAAACCTTCGAGGACCTCACTGCAGGATTAAGTCACCAATTGAAAGTATTTTTCTATTTAGGGAAAACAGAAAATTTGATCTTAGTGTGATTGCATTTAGTCTGACAGTCCATTTAGGTACGCTGGATAGCTTTTGACACTGAAGAGAAAGGGGCTGACTGCGTAGGCTAGCTGTGACCTAACGGAGTGGAGAGGTTATAAAACACTATTCTGTAGGACAAGCACTCCTAAAATAAGATAGCACACACCCAAGAATCCTAATAAGACATTTTAAAGTATATTAAATCCTATTTGCATGGAAATTCTTATCTTTCCTTCCCCTAAAAGTATTCTAAGAGTTGTGACAAAAGTCACACAGAGAGAAGGGGGACATGAACCCACAGCCCAGCCACTGGAAGAGCCGAGGGTAAAAATAACCACGGACAGAGGCTCTGATGCGTTGTGTTGCTGACTGCTTCTTTGCTGTTCTGTGGGGATTCACCAAGCAGAAGGCTTTATCAATGTGAGATTATACTGGAGGTGTGAGGAGATGTCTGGGCAGTAGAGCCAGCCCCCTAGATTCAGGTGGAAACCCGTGAGGATTCAGCATGTTCTCACACAGGAGCGAGGGGGTTAAGAAGCTGATAGAAGCGTGAGTTGAAATGCAGAAAGTCTATGATGAAGGCCAGCAGCATACGATGGGAAGAGACCTGTACCGTGTCTGCTGCGGGATGAATGACCTAGTCCCAGTGTAGCATTTAGTTGTTTAAGAAAACAAAAAACAAAACAAACAAACAAAAAAATGCGCTAAATCTGGTTATGCTTCGGCATCGGTGATCTCTGTCTGTTCCTAGCCAGGTGCAATGGACTAAGACCATCACAGCAGTCCACATGTTTGTCCTAGCCAACGCCCTACACTGGCTCTGTCTCTCCAGAGCTCCCAAATCTCTTTTTGCCAGCCCACCATCTCACGTTCTCGCCATCCCACACTCCACTGTGGTTAACTCTCCCCTGGAAGTCAGTTCTTTTCCCAATCTTCCTGTTCCAAAGCATGGCCAAATTCCACCCTGGCTATGTTCTTTCCATCCTGCCCACCTGAGCCACAACGAATGGAAAACACCAGACAATTTTAGTTTAAAATCAACAGATGGTACAACCGCTGGGTGTGGAAGCGCTTGTCCTAAACTCATCAACTATTCTCTGTAGGAAATTCTTCCGGTGGTGAGAGCTGCCAGTGAGTCACAAAATTCGCCAGCCTACGTCATGCACCGCTGTGGCTCTCCACCTCCCCGCAAAGAAGGGCTGTACCTTCCTCCCATGTCCGCTCTTCCTCTCTTGTATCCAGAAAGCCTGCCTCCTCCACTTTGCCTAGCGATGGCCTTCTTGTCGTCTTTATTAGCCAATCAAATGATTAGGGGGAATTCCCTTACAGCCCAGGAACTAGGTAGAAAGTATAATAAATCCTAGTCCTGGCCTTCACAGGAAAGCCAGAGCTTCTTTCCATTCGATGCTCAAGAAAAGCCTCAACCAAAGGTCAGCGAGGGCGATATAACACAGACCTGCCACTCAGAGGTCAGCGAGGGCAGTGTAACACAGACCTGCCACTCAAACTGGGAACTAAGAAGAAAGACACATGCAGGTGTTTGCAGAGCCATAGAGTTCATGGGGAGTGAAGGGAGATTTTCTGCAACATACCCCACTGAGAACAGAACGTGTAATTCTGTGACTGTTCTGCATATTGTTATCCAGCATCCGATAGCATGGAGTATCTTGCTTCAGAAAAGTGCAGGTAGACTAACAGCCTAATAGGGAGACTTGTGCAGCCACCATCTGCCATGTAAATGTTTTCTGCTCTGATGTAAAGGTATCCTGGGACTTGGAAGCCCAGGAACCACACAGCTCTGAGAGGAAGCCTCCTCAGCAGAGGCATTGCAGCTCCCTCCTAGCTGAGCTGAGGAGCTCAGGATCCTCATCCCTGCTCCAATTGTCTTCTCTTCATTGCTTCTTGACTTCTTCCAATGAGAGAGTCACAGCAGGCAGCGAATCTCATTAAAAAGATTGATTGGAGGGTCCAGGGTGTGGAGGGTTGAATCTAGGGATGACTGCTTCTGCTCCGGAAGTGGGCGGCAGGGAATTGGACAAGGGACAATTGGACAAAGGGCAAAGATTTCTTAGGGGGCAGAGCTCCTCAGGGCAGAGATTTCCAGATTAAGGGTTGATGGGAATTCGAGTCCTTAGCTTGGGGGAGCAGAGGAGACTCAGGAATTGGCAGGTTTTCCTGCTCAGGGAGTGGCGGGTGTTGTGGGAAACTCAAGGATGGTGGGTTTTGTGGGAAGGTCAGATTGGTGGACTTTCCTGACCAGGGATTGGTGGATTTTTTTACCCATCTTCCCTGCATTGGACCAATTGTGATATGCATACGGGCGACACATAAGTGTGACAGCATCTATGTGGAGGTCTCAGAACAACTCTGGGGAGACAGTTATTTCCTTCCACAGTGGATCTGGAATTATACTCAGAATGTTAGTTGTGTGCAACAAGCATTTCTTTCTCCCTGCCCAACCTTCCCCTTAGCTCAAAGAGACATTTTATTAATGTTTTGTTCAGTTACATATAAACAAATTTTATTATTGTTGTTAAGTTTTTAATTTAATTATTTCAACATATCATTAGCATACAAATAATGTTCTCATACTATAGCTTTAAAATATATTCTGTGCTTTATATTTACAGTAGATCTCAATGGAAGCGATACTTTTTTATGGTAAAAGTAAAATGTTCTATTAAACCTGTAAATTTCTTTGGGGCAGAAAAAATATAACATACTGCACCATTTTCACTTAAAATGATTGAAAGCTTGAAATCATTACAATTTCAAATCCTCGGTTGCATAGCCACATCTCAAGTACTCAGAAGACACCAGTGGCACATGTCTACCCTCTTAGATGGCACGAGTCCTGTCTGACCTGTACCGCAGGCACAGTTCATGCTTGCTGGAGTGCGATTGCACAGCCTGCCTGAGCTCCACACGTGATGCCGCTGCGTTCACAACTTTGCTCTGAATTATTAGTATACAATTCAGTGGGCAGGAGACTCGAGGAAAGATTGGGGTGAAAGAACTTGAGACCAAGCCATAAGAAAAACTGAGATGCCCTTCTCAAAACCTGACTCTGAGAAGGCAGACTTACCAAGGCCACGGCAGCTCTGGAAGTTTTCTCCTGTGATGATCGGCATCACCTGCAGAATTGCCCGTCACTACTTTTCCCACACAACTGCTGGTCATAAACCTGTCCCATCTCTTCTGAAGTTCGACAAGCACCAGCGTCCTGTGCTGTGGACGTTCCTGCCTGAGTCTTGACTCTCAGCTTGTTGGGAGGCACCCCCATCCGTGTTGTCATGGCTACTCTGAAGCCTGAACTTCAGCTTGAACCCACGCTGCCCGTACTTCACCCTCCCACCTTTACCTATGAGCCTCTGCCTCTGAGCTTCCAGTGTTTGTCTCTGAACTTTTGGTGCCCAGACCAGGCTGCTCCTTGACTCCAAACCCCGCCTGTGTTGGTGCTCGCCTGGATGTCTCGGCACGTGGAGCATGCACCTCCTGATTTTGTTTCTAACGACCTCCATCTCCTGGTACCTACCTGTTACTGCCTTAGTTCACAGTAACTTCTGAAGAAAGGGGTTATTTTATAACTCTCAGTTCATACTCCATCACTGATGTCAGGACAGGAACTCAAGGCAGGAACCTGAAGCCAAGAACTGAAGCAAAAATCATGGAGGAACACTTGTACAGTCTTTCTTACACGACTCAGGGCCACTTGTCCAGGAGTGGCACCACCCACGGTGGGCTGGGCCCTCACACATCAATCATTAACAAAGAAAAGGCTCTTTATACATACCTAGAGGCCAATCTTATAGAAGCATTTTCTCAATTGAGAGTATCTCTTCTCAAATGATTCCAGCACGTGTCTGCAGGATGATCATCTGCCGCACAGAGGTGCCCGCCTGGAGAATGGAGGCACAGAATGTGTGAGGGTCTGAATCCTGCCAGTGATCCTGTGCATGACTCCAGAACATGCTCTCTAACAATTCAGATGAGACCTCAGCTCCTGTCCACGGCATACAGCCCTATAAACCCACTGCTTTAAAGCAGAGGCCTCTAGGTGAGCTGTATACAAATGTATATCTTAAGGGGACAATTTTGGGCTGCTAAATTCTGTAGTTAGTTTGCTGAGAAGAAATAAATAACTAATGCAATATGGGATCCTATGTTTGTGTATAGAAAACTCGCATAAAGTGTCTTATCAGAAATGTATTAGACCTGAACATTTTAAATGATTATAAGCTATTACAAACAAAATGTTCACAAGGCAGTTGGTGACAACAGACTTGGAGCCTCTGTGAGAAAGAATGGTGAGTCTTCAGAATCAAAGTGTAAAGCAGTGTAGACCCGACTGTGTCTAAGGCTTTGTCAGGGGATAAGGGAATGACTCACCTCTTCCCTTGCTAGGCTCAGTGGAGAGTGGAGAGGGCATCAGAAGCCCTTGGAAAGGTTATAAACTACTCTTTATACTGTTTATACTGTTACTCCAAACTGTGAGGTACTATAATCGTTTCCCTTTGAGTTTCTGTTAGGCAGGCTTCCTTCAATCCCTCCCTCCCTCCCTCCCTCCCTCCCTCCCTCCCTCCTTCCTTCCTTCCTTTCTTACTTCTTTTCTTTTTCCTTCTTTATGCTTCTTTTGCTTTGATCTCTTCAATTTCTTCTCTTTGATCTTCTCAGTGGACTAGGCCAGTTTACATCTCTCAGTTCACCTCTTGACTTCCACCTTTATATTTGGCCTCTTCCTATTTACAAGTTTCCCCTGTTAGGCCAAGCTATTCCTCCTCCTTTCTCACAGCCAGGCTTTGGCAATAGATTAAAGGAGAGCATCTTTGCATAACATTGTGAACAGATTCTTCTCTTCCTGGAATTTATAGGGCTTGAATGGCAAAACCGTTAGACCACTTGGAACTTATTTTGACTCTACCATGAACTAGATCTAATGATTTATTTCCCCAGAGTGTTCCAATCATAGACACTATTGTTTAAATCTCTCTTTCACTTTAAATGTTCTGTTATGTACATTGAACACATTAAATACCCACACAAAAGGGTTTTAGGCTTGCTATTCTACTCAGAGTTTACCCTCTTCATCTGAAAATATGTCACGGTCTTGCTGTAGACATTTATTGGTAACTTTTAATGTAATTCCTTTATTATTATAATCATTTTATTTCCTCTATACTTTCTATGTTATTTTACATTGGTCATTTTCAAGAAAAGCAATTTGGTCTGATTTTTAAGATAAAAATAAGGTACAGTTACTTTGAAATTAGATTAAATTTAACTTTGGGGACCAAATGCACAATTGTTTATGTTTCTATTCAAGAGCAAAAAAATATTAGAAATTGGGTTGACTGCACAAAAATCAATTCAAAACACGTCAAAGACCTTTGTGTGAGACCTGACACTTTGAAACTGCTAAAGAAAAGCACAGGTAAAACACCTCCAGTCATAGGCAAAGCCAGGGGCTTTCAGAGCTGGACTCCAGTAGCACAAGCAATAATTCTCAAACTTGATAAACGTGGTTACATGAAATTATGAAGCTTCTACACAGCAAATGAAAATCATGAGAGTAAGGGATAGTCTGCAAAATGGGGAACGAAGGTGTGTCTCTGTCAACTGCACAAAGGTCAGAGGTTTAGCCCAGAAGATGCAGTAAAGGAACTGCAAGAATGAAACATCAGAAATCCAAATCATCCAAATGAGTAAGTGGGCTAATGACCTGGATAGACAGGTCACAAAGGAAGAAATACAGAAGGTCAATAAATATGGCAAAATATAGTCATCATCCTTAGCCACAATTAAAACTGCTGAAATTTCACATCTCCCCTGACCCATAGGGAATAGCTATCATAAAGAAAAACTGGCAACAGATGCTTGCAAAGATGTGGAAGAAACAGTACATTTACTTTCTGCTGATGGGACTATAAGTATATGTAGTCACTTGGGAAATCACTATGGAGTTTGCTCAAATGCTGAAATCCTATCATGTGCCTCAGCTATATGACTCTTAATTGTGAAGAACACTTAGTCAACAGACCACAGAGATACTATGTCCATATTTGTTACTATTCTAGTCTCAATAACTAAGAACTGGAATCAGTCTAGATGTCCATCAACCAAGGAATGGATAAAGAAAAGCTACAGGCAACATAATGTAATTACATTCTGCTGTAAAGAAAAATGAAATTATGACATGTACAGAAAATGGACACAGCTAGAAATCATTGTATTAAACAAAATATGCCAGACTCAGAAAGAATATTGTTGCATGCTTTCTCACCTGTGCAGAACTTAAAATTGTGTGGATGTGATGTGGTGTGTGTGTGTGTGTGTGTGTGTGTGTGTGTGTGTGTGTCTACAAATGTGTTTGTAGATCATGAAATTATCAAGGGATCAGAGATGGGAAGAAGAGATCTTAAAGAAGGGTGGAATTGGGATAGTAATACATTTCATGTAAGAGATGCAGAAAGAAGGACTAAATATGGGGAGAAAAGTGTAGTGGAGGGAAAGGAGTACCATGGGAGGGAGTGGGGGAACAGTCGAGAACAAAGTGTAGTATCACACAGTTATGAAGATAACAACTGAATTCTCTGTTTTTCAACCTAAAAGAGAACTGAGGAGGATGAAAGAAAAAAAGCGAAGAGGGCAGGGAGAGAGAGGAAAAGAAATTGGGATGAGACATTGGTGGACAAGAATTTAATCCTTGAGACTGGCATGGTGGCTAAACGGGGAGAGGCACTTGCTGTGAAACCTGACAACCCCAGTGAGATCCCACACAGAATCTGACAGAAGACTTGCACATGAAAAGAAAAAATAAATTCCTGGAAATTTTTCTCTGAGCTCCACACATATGCCATGGAGCATACGCACGCACGCACAGGCTCATATGCCCTTAATTTTTTTTTTTACTGGAAAGGAAACAAGACTTTTAATATTTATAGAAAATAAAAGCAATGAAACTAATATGCATTTGAATCAATACAATTATACAAAGAGTATATGGAATTAGCAATACAACATTAAGAAATTCTTTCCTTAAGGACTGAAGGAGCTGAAAGGGTTTGCAACCCCATAGGAAGAACAACAATATCAACCAACCAGACCCCACAAAACTCCCAGGGACTAAAACATCAACCAAAGAGTACACATGGAGGGACCCATGTCTCCAGCTACATATGTACCAGAGGATGGCCTTGTCTGGAATCAATGGGAGGAGAGGCCCTTAGTCCTGTGAAGGTTCAATGTCCCAGTGTAGGGGAATGCCAGGGCAGTGAAGTGGGAGTGGGTGGATGGGTCAGAGAGCACCCTCATAGAAGCAGGGTGAGGGGGGCTGGGATAAGGAGTTTTTCACAGGGGAAACCGGGAAAAGGAATAACATTTGAAATGTATATAAATAAAATATCCAATTAAAAAAATAAAAAGAACAAAAAAGAAATTCTTTCCTTCACCCACAATCAATTAAAATAAGAATAAATCAATGAAAGAAATTAAGTAAAATATTATAAAATGTAAAATAAACTGAAAATGGGGAAGAGTTACAAAATAATCCTCAATTCTGAGATTAGAAGATGATGAATCAAAAAGAGTTAAATGAGGACGCTAAGTGAGATATTTGTACTATCTTTTCTAAGGATCAGGGAACACAGTGAGGAATGGGCTAAAGAGAATGTAAAAGCTGGAAGAGAGGAAGAAAGTTTACAAAACATCAACTTCTGCTCCATACACTGCTATTAAAGTCACAGATGCTTAGCAACTAGGGATTACCATGTAAGAACTGGCCCATCAAGATACAGACAAACACTGGTAAAGCATTTTATATTTATACAAATATATATATGTGTGTATATATATATATATATCAGTTAATTTTCTGTCTACAGTGCATAACACAGACATAATTTATTGGAATTTTTGCTATAGTGATTCAAATAACTGTTTCAATTACTTGCTAGCTTTTAATCACTCCCTTGTCCAGAAAATGGGAAGAACTTCAAAAATTGACATAACCATCTTTTAATTATTCATGGGAAAATGTTAACATTGTGAGAATCTTTTTTCCTTTCATGCTTTTTATCATTGTCACTAAATAGAGGGATTAATAAAATAATTTGCCTGCAAACAAAAAAAAATAAGGAAAGAAAAATCCAGACAAGGATATATGGGAACTTCATGGAACCCAACTTGTCAACACTAAGTAATCTATTATGAAGAATCCCAGAGTGGGGGGGGTTCAGGTCATTTTTTTTCTCTTTCAGTTGTGAAATCATTGGTGGCCACACCAGGCACAAATAGAGAGTACCAACCAGGAAGTTACACATGTGGCCCTGTTTAAGCAAAATGGGTCACACCCAAAAAAATCATGAATCTGAGAAATGGACAGTTAGGAAAAGTAGGGGTGGGAGGTAGGTAGATACAGAGAATGGCGGGGATTCATCTGAATATGCATTTCTTCCTTGGAGGATACTGTCAAAGAATTAACTTAATTCAATTTATATCTAAATACAGAGGTTATTTTTTTCCACAGAAAAAGACCAATATCTATGCAAATGCTGTCAAAGTTTTGAAATATAAGGAGAAGTAAAATAATCAATGCAAATACAGTGGAGTTCCCTTCCATGAGAAAACAGCAGTTATCTAGTATCATCAAAACAAAAGCAGGAGCAGGGAGCCTCTGTCACTGGAGGCATGGGTTTGGAGGATCTCACTGCTTTGGAGGACACAAGAGAGAAAGAGTTCCTGAGCTGGGGGCTAGTGAATCCCTACAATTCACCAAGTACAGTTTGTCAGGCAATTCTAGAGGGAGCTATGTAGATACTAGACTTACGAGTCTTTGTAGGAATAGGACTGTATTGATATGCCCTTAATTTTAAATGAATAATTGTTTAAGTGGGAGAAAGCACACTTGTGTTTTGCAGAGTCAATGTCTTTTCTTTCATCTTGTAAGGAAGATGAAGTAAGGAAAGTGACATTTTAGGATTAGCTAATGGTTTGGCCGTATTTGGGCCTCTACTGAGCTGGTTCAGATGCACCAGGGATTCTGTTACCTACATTGCTGTGTGGCCCAGCATCAAAGAATAAGTTACCTAAGCTTCTTGTCAGTCCCTCCATCTGACTCCACCGCCCTCCCCAACCCCATCAGATCATAATAAACCTCAAAATTTGCAGAGCCTGCAGTTTCAATGGGATTAAAGTCATTCTCTTCGGCACTAGAGGACAGGACCCAGAGAGAAACTCAGAAGGAAGTATATTTGCCACACCAGTTAGAATAATGTAATGCAAAGCTAGTTACAGTGTGCAAGGGCCCAAGGAAAGAATGAGACAGCAGCCAGCCCCCCTTCCCCAGTAAAAAGAGAAGTTCCTTTCAATCAGGTCAAACGTGCACAAAAATGTAGTACATCCTTGACCACGAAATGTGATCAAGTGATCCCACCATTAACTTTGAAGTGCAGATGTGACAGATCCAGTGTGGGCTTTCAGTGGAATTTCACACACATTCAGAAGTGCACACCTGACAGCTGCACTCAGGTTGTTCATGAACAGGCTACCGGTTTACTCCTGTGGAAATTAATGCTTTTGTTGCTGCCAGAAACCAAACATTCTCAAATGAATGCTTTCTAAATAGGTCATTAATAAGTAAAAATGATTTTTGCCTTTCAGCACGTGTGTGTGTGTGTGTGAGTGTGTACATGTGTGTGCTGGTATTCAGTTCCCTTCTTCTACCATGAGTCTCCCAGGGATCAAACTTAGGCCATCAGGTTTGGAAGCAAGCAACTCTATCCACTGAGCCATCTACCCCAACCCACGTGTGTTTATTTTTATATTATTGCATATTATATTCTTTTATATTATATTGCATTTAATTTTTTAAAAATCTGAGATCTTATAAAATAGTCATATTCACTAAAATATAATGGTCCACAACTTAATCCCTGTCTGCTTTTTAAATTTATTTTAAAACATATTGTTCATTAAAAAGTGTATTAATATTTGAAATATCAGTAAGAAACACCCACATATTCCTTAAGCAAATGGAAGAAAAATTGCTAGAACATTTGTCTGTGTCCCTCCAAGACATAACTGTTGCCCTGAACTCTATTGTGAAAAGAGTTAACTTACATTTCAGTTTACATGTATAATTGGGGGGTTGCATGACTTTTAATTGTACAGGAATGAAGTCTTGCTGTGTATTCTATTGGCTTTTTGTTATCTTCATTGCCCTTCTGAGACTTAACCATATGTTGATTAAATATTTTGATTACTTTCTCTGTTGTATGGTGCCTTTTGTAACAGGACAATTCAACTTACCAATCTGTTTTTCATGAACATTTGCGTTTATTTTCCTTTTGTTTTGTTATTACAAAGGAAGTTGCCTTGGACCTCGTTGGATGCATATTCTCATAGGTATGTTCAAGAGTTTCTCTGGAAGGCTATGTTCAGTGAGTTCCCTGGCATGCTCTCAGTCCTGAGTTCCTGTAGGGGGTGGGAACAGCAAGAAATATTTTCTCATAAGCAATGGCTCAAGGGAAATAGATGACTAATTATGTCACCTCTGTGGGGGGGAGGGGCTTATTCTCTATGTCATTCACAGAATAGAATGATTTTTCAAAGATATGTGTGCTGAGTTCTTCTTTGGTACTACTGAATCCTTCTAAATTCCCATTGTCTCATACTTAAGTTCATGCACACACACACACACACACACACACACACACACACACAATGCACAGACATGTATACAAACATGTACACATACTCACAGATGTACATACATACACACATGACTCCTATATGTCCTTTGTCTCACACTTGAATACATGCACATAAACATGCATACACACATCTACATGCATATGTATACTTGAATCCTTCTATATACCCATTGCATCATACTTAAGAACATACACATGCACAGGCATACACATATGTACACACATGTGCACACCACAAATGCCCCCTTCCAGAGACTACACCCAAAGGAGCATCTGCAGACACTGGAAGCATTTTGCTTTATTCCAACTCTTTGCTTTGTATGAGAAAAGGCTGAGTCTTGTGGAGATTTAGTGTTCCCTGGGGTTCATTTCCCTCTTCTCCTCTTGCCAACAGCATCCTCATATTGAAAGGGAACAGAACCCTGTGGGAAAGCAAGTGTTTAGCTGGATAATGGAGCCTGACTGGATACTTCATTCCAGTTCTCAGGAAGATGAGGGGACTGAGATAAGCAGTGATGACCTGTCCCTTTCAATGATCCTTCTAGAAAAGACAACTAAATGGCTTTAATGGATTCAAGAGGGAGTTAAGTCAATGGTAAGGAATTTCTGAAAGGATGGCTTCCACATCAACAGGAAGCAGTAGAAGAGTCTCACCCAGAGCTGGAAGGGGAGTATAGTCTGCAGAGATGCCAATAGTGTTAGACTGAACCAGATTCAAGTGCTGATGTCCAAAACTACTAAACTATAAAACCAGACAGTTCGTCTAATTCAGTCCAGCTGTTGGAAGAAAGGTGGTGGTCTGATCCCCAAGAGACATCTGTTGGCAAGGGGACAAGAGGTAAATGAATCCCAAGGAGCCTTAATTATCTCCTTCAGAAATGTATGGTGGAAACAGATTTGTGGGAATCTAAGGCTAAAAGCTTACAAGACAATGCTTCTTAAGTTCTAATTTGTATTTCCAGTAATGACTGGAAAATGATAAGCTAACAATTATGTATAAAATAAAACATGATTGTTAGGCTTCCAGAGGTCTTTTTGATGCTGAGATTCCATCTCAGGGAGATTTTTATCAAGGCTATCTAGCCAGTGTCATTTGCCAATGGGTCAGTATTTACAAGTTGCTACTAAGATCAGAAATTATTTTTATAAGATTTTCTTGTCCAGAGAGCTGGGCCACCAACTCTTAGGGTTTTTTTCTGTGTAGTTTTCCTCTAAACAGATTCTATCCCTAGGCATGTTAGGGTCCTTAAAATAATTAAAATTGTCACAGAGAAAATGCTGACCAAGTGAAAGGAATGGGATTTTATCTCAGATGACAATGTTAAGTACCTATTTTCCTAGAATTTGGTTAGAAGGACCAAAAACAGTCCTCTGCTATTATTTATTCATTCTGCTTGATATAACACAACCAAGTGGGCTGAAGCCTACAAACATCCGACATCCAAACCAGATAAAAAGGATTTTACGCAACTTCCCACTTCTTCACACCTCTCTTTCTTCAAGCAAAACTAAAATAATTTTTGAAACTCATAATGTTTAAGATTTCAGAATTAATAATTCTCTAAAAGTGGAACAGTTTTCTGAATATTCCTTTGGAAAAATTAAATTAGTATTAGTTAAAGAGATGAAATTGAAACTATCTACAAATTTCTAAAATCTGAACTTATATTACCTGAAATTATATAGCAATTTTGTTTGAAGTAAGCCATTCAATCTGCCTAGTAATGAGATTTATCTCACATGCAAAAAATCCCCAACAAATCAAATTTTCATTTGAATATCCAGAAAATTAGATTTATTATAGTATAATTACCATTTTGTTTCATGAACCAGATCTCTCTCTGTGTCTCTGTGTCTCTGTCTCTGTGTCTGTCTGTCTGTCTGTCTCTGTCTGTGTGTGTGTGTGTGTGTATCACATGCCCCAATCTGTATTCCATTGGACCCTGCATTTTTAGTCCCCCTCACCATGTTTATCTTCGGGGAAATGGAAACTAGTCTCCCTTCATTATAAAAAAAAAAAGGAGCTGGACCTGGTATATCTATAATTTTGTAATCACAAATATTAAAATCTGTTTTGTGCTTTAAAGTATTTACATTTTTATTATTTGAATTAATAAAATAACAAACATCAAAAACAATAGGAGGCTGAGAATGTAGCTCAGTGGTGGATCACCTGCCTAGCATGTACAAGGCCTAGAGGTATATCCTTAGCACAGCAAAGGAAGACAAAGAAGAGAAGAAGGAGGAAGCGAGGGAGGGAGGGGGGGAGGGAAGCAAAAAGTTGGGAAAGTGGAAAGGAAAAGAGGGGCAGGGTGGAGGAATGGAATGAGAAGAGAAAAATAGACTTTCAAAAGATAATAAAGTACACAGAATGTATAGTTCACAAATTATCCAGAATAGACCTAAAATGATTGTACGAAAGGATGCTCTTCAGAGTGTTCATTCTAAGAAAGGGAAATGAGAGCCAGGAAGATCAGGAGGATAACTAGTTTGAGGTCAGACTAAACTGATTTCTGAAATGCTGTTTCCCTCTCATAAAGATGAAGATGTTTTTATTGAGGACCTATCTGGAAAAGCCAGAGCAATATCCATTCAGGATAATCCCTCCAACTCAAGTTCCTTAAGTGAATCCTATCTATAAAGTCTTTATTTTTTGTCATATACTATAAAATACAATGCAATACAATACAATACAGTATTCATATTTTCTAGAGATGAAGACGTGAAAAACTTTTGGAGATGCTATAAACTAAATCCATGTGTTCCTCAAAGTTCACATTCATGGATGAAAAAAAGCATATCCACATATATACAGTGAAGTATTATTCAGCCTTAAATAGAAGGAAGATTCTGACACATGCTCAACATGGACAAACCATGAAGACATTGTGTTAAGTGAAATAAGACAGTAACAAAGTCAAAGGTTAATCCATTTATATTATTTGAGTTGTTAAGGAATAGAAATGTGGTGAATGGCTACCACGGGCTCTCTGACACCCTACAGGGTGAAACAATACCCATCCTCCACCAACAGGTTAACTAGAGTCTGGAAAAAAGGGGGCTGGGAAGAAAATATAATATTTGTGCCTTGATTACTAATAAATTTGTCTTTTATTCACAAAGAACATAAGGAAAGACAGATATTTCCTCCAATATGATTGCCAGGACTTTTCCTGAGGTCTATATACACTATTGCATTAGAATTAATAAATGCCTCTCTTTGTGTAATTCAGAAATATTTATTGAGCATCTGTCATGGTACTGAGCACAGTCCCAGAAGTCTGAGGTGGAGTTGTTTTTCACACATAAGAGAGAGCAATCCCACTCTCTCCAGAGATGTTAGGATTGAGCAAAGGCAAGTGTGATAAGATAAAGGTCAACAAGGATTGGACCAACTTTCGCCACCACCCATCACCTTCCACATCAGGATGTATGGTCTATGTGATGGTTTAGTAGCGCTAGGTTCTGTACAATAGGCGTACATCTACTGATAAATCAGTTACCTTATCTGACCAATTTAGTAATCACCATTTCTCCTTCTGTTCCTCATCTGGAATAGCTCAGTTTGGGCCTTTTTTTCAGAAACTACCCTCACATGCTCCAATCTGCACCCCATTGAATGCACCCCCTTCTTTTTAGCCTCCCACGCCCTGTTCATCTTCAGAGAAATGGAAAATAGTCCATTTTCACTTTTAAAAAAGCTGGGCCTGGTCTTGTTTCAAAAAATCAGAGTTTTCTGGAATAATTCAAGCTCCCAAGGAAACAGAACACAGGAGGATCGTTAAATGTGTTTTAACCATTAAGAAGGGTGGGCAGATGTTCCTCTCCTTTATCTATATGAAAAATTTCCCTTCCTGACATCGAGTCTTGTTTACTTTTCCCAAGAGGGAATAAAGTGTTCTCACAAGCCTTTCTTCCCCGTGCTCTGGCCCGGTGCCAGCATAACAGAACCGCCAAATAAAGGACTCAGGTAAGCTACTCAGGTACCAGGGGAGTGTTATCAGAGGAAATCATCTTCCTCCCTCTGACAAGGCATGTGGATACCCAGTCCACTCACAAAAAAATGGGGTCCCCAAGGAGTATATTCATCAAATACTCAGTGGGGAATTTTGCACAGAACAGCAATGGAAGCCAGTGGGAACAGAGTTTTTTTTAAGTCTAAAAATTGTACCAATTGGGTTCTTAGGAATAGCACTCAGAAATAGATGTCTGGGGACAAAGGACTTTCAGTGACAAGAACAGTATAATGTGCAAGAGAAAATGTGTTTCTTTGCCTATGATTTGATGTTAAATATGGGACTGGTTCAGTTTACAAAATACAATGTTTATATTAACCACAGGAGGAAACAGTGGATAACTAGAACACAAATATAATACAGATACAGCTTGGATGTGCAAAAATGATTATAATCTCGTATGACTTCATCATTAGTTAAACAAGTCATTATTCCCTAATGAGCATCAGAAGGGGGAAAAAACTTCTCAATCTGATTGAGGTGACACTTAGTTCTCTAGAAAAGAAAGCAAAGTCTCAAAATTCCCAAGTGCCTCCAACGATGGTCAAGTCTACAGGAAGACAGATCTCCATATAGAAGACAGAGATCCTTTGGTACTTTCGAGAGACCTTTGATCTCTGGAGTGACATTGTTTTTCCTTCTGTGTATATGTGAGGCTAAATCTGTAGAAACTATAGCTACTGTGTCTCCAGCTTTATTTCCCAATCCTCCTTCCTTCCCTCCACCTCTCTCTCTCTCTCTTCCTTCCTTCCTTGTTTGCTTGCTTGCTTTGATGGTTATTGAATTTTTCTGCTCCAATTGGTAACCGATTCTTTAATTGGAAGCTAAACCATTATCATAGAAAGAAATGCAAAACACTTCAACTGGAAGGGGCAAGGCCTCTTACTCAGCTTCTTATAGAAAGTGGATTTGAATCTGGACTACTTACGCTTAACCAGGGCATATAAGTTTAAAGCTTCTTGTTTTGTTTAAAAGTCCTTGTTATTTATCTAAATTGTTACTCATGTGACCCAATCTAAAGTTGAGTCTGTGTTGCTATTTAAAATGTTAATGTACACATATTTCTTTTTCATTTTTTTAGCCAAATTGGCCATTAGCAGGTGGCTCCCATTTATATGAACTTATTGGATGTCTTTAACCTTATATGAATAGCTATTTAAAGCCTGACAGCTTTGAATTGATGCAAGGAACAGATGGTGTGCTCCACTATTGTGCCTTTGGAATGCTTATGTCAAAGGAAGGTTTTTAATGCCATCAAGTAAACTGTTTTGAAGAAATTTTTTTACTTTTAAAAGCTAGAAGAAGAAAACACCCAAAGAAAGTATTTCGATCAATTGGTCATTGATTGTTTCCACATCACAAGTACACTTTACAGCTCTGTAGAGAGCTAAGACCTGACTACCTGACTCCAGCATTAAATCCTCCAGGGAAGCTCCCCTACAGAGCCTGTCCTCCCAGCCATGTCTGCATATTTGCCTCTGTGCATAGTACATTTTACCATTCACAATAGAGTGCACTGTTCTGTAAAGCTAGCGAAATTAATTACTTGAGCACCCCAGGATGTGCAACATGAAAGACCATCTTTATAGATATTCAGGGCACTATATAATATGCCATGGTGAATTATTGATTCTAATGAGAACATCCCTAAAGGACTGAACTCTCAAGGGTGATGGCTAAAGGGTTAGGAGGAGGGGCTCACACATTAAATCAATAATTAGTGAGACAGAAGGAAGAGAGACAGATCGGGAAAGAGATTTCTGAAAATTGAACACTTGTCATCTGCGTATCTGCCTTGCTGATGATTCGTTAAATGAAGGTTAACTTCAGTAACTTATTGACCAACATGCCAATAAATTCCGAATTCTATCAGCTGTGATTCCTGGAGTAGACAGACATAGATATGTGTAAGAATATTGATCAGCAAAGGGGACTGGGTCACTTGAGCCCTATTGTTTAGGTCTGAACTCATTCTTTAGTTAGGAGGAGACTTGCAGGATGCCAAGAGCATTCTGCTTCTCCATAGAAACCTTTGGGGAACCCAAGACTAACCAGCTTGGAACCAGGCCCTACCAATCACATCCCAATCATATATGCTCACCAACCTAGTTGGGTCTGACTGGGACATGGTTCTGCCTGAGGCCCAGTCAGAAGTTTCAGGTACCCTGACTTCCATTGTCTGGCTCATGGCTCCCCCACATTCTTGAAAAGTCCTGATGCAATCACAGTCATCGAGACAACAACGTGGAAATCCAGATGCCTGAAGGACAGTGTGAGAACACAACCAAGAAGACCCAGGACAATATGGCAGCACCAGAGCCCAGCTATCCTGCTACAACAAACCTTGGATAACCCAATGACACAGAAGCACAAAAAAGAGGATCTTAAATCCAATCAATAAAGATGGTGGTGGCCTTTAAAGAGGTCATGAATAAATTCCTTAATTCCTTAAGGAAATACATAAAGATACATTCAAACAGGTAGAGGTACTAAAAGAGGAAGCAAATAAATATAAAGAAATACAGGAAAATACAATCAAACAGGTGAAGGATATGAATAAAACTGTCCAAGACCTGAAAAGGAAAATAGAAATAATAAAGAAAACACAAACCAAGACAATTATGCAGATGGAAAACCTAGGAAAGCAAACAGGACCTACAGATATAAGGATCAGCAACAGAATACAGGAGATGGAAGAGAGAATCTCAGATGTAGAAGATATGCTAATAGAAATCAATATATTAATCAAAGGAAATGCAGAATCTAAAAAGTTCATGATACAAAACATCCAGAAAATCTTGAATCAAACCTAAGAATAATAGGTATAGAAGGAGGAGAATACTCCAGCTCAGAGGCCCAAAAGCCATTGTCAACAAAATTATAGAAGAAAATTTCCCTAACCTTAGGGAAGAGATGCTTATAAAAGTATGAGAAGCTTACAAAACCCTCAAACAGACTGGACCAGTAAAGAAAATTCTCCCAGCACATAACAATCAAAACACTAAATATATAGAACAGAAAAAGAATTTAAAAGCATCAGGGGTAGAAGGCCAAGTAACACAAAAGGCAGACCCATCAGAATTTTACCCAATTTCTCATCTGAAATTCTAAATGTAGAAGGGCATCACTAGAGGTATTGCAAACCCCAAGAGACCACAGATGCCAACACAGGCTACCATATCCATCAAAAATTTTAATCACCATAGATGGTGAAACAAAGATAGTCCATGACAAAACCAAATATAGACAATATCTTTCTCCTAACTCAGCCCTACAAAGGATACTAGAAGAAAAACTTCAACCTAATGAGGCTAACTACATACAAGAAAACACAAGAATAAATAATTTTCACCATTAAAATCAAAAGAAGAATCACATACTCTCTCTCTGTCTGTCTGTCTATCTATCTATCTATCTATCTATCTATCTATCTATCTATCTATCTATCGATCTATCTATCTACCTACCTACCTACCTCTCAACCACTACCAACATCAAAAAAACAGGAAATAGCAATTATTGATAATTAATATATCTTAACATCAATGGACTCAATTCCACAATAAAAAAACACAAGCTAACAGAATGAATGCATAAACAGAATCCATCATTCTGCTGCATACAAGAAACACATCTCAGAAAGTGAGTCATTATCTCATTATAAAGGGCTGGGAAAAGATTTTCCAAGCAAATGGACCTAAGAAACAAGCTGGAGTAGCCATTCTAATATCTAATAAAATAGACTTTGAGCCAAAGCAAAAGAGACAGAGAAGGACACTGCATATTCATCAAAGGAAAAATCTACCAAGAGGACATCTCAATTCAGAGTATCGATGCCCCAAATGCAAGAGTACCCATATTCATAAGAAAAACATTACTAAAGCTTAAATCACATATTGAACTCCACACTTTAATAGTGGGATACTTCAATATCTCATTCTCACCAGTGGACAGGTCAATGAGACAGAAACTAAACAGAGAAATAACAAAACTAACAGATGTTATGATTCAAATGGACAGAACGGATATCTGGAGAACATTTCACCCGAATACAAAAGAATATAAACCTTCTTCTCAGCACCTCACAGAACCTTCTCCAAAACTGACCATATAGTCTGTCATAAAGAAAGCCTCAACAGATACAAGAAGATTGAAATAATACCTGTCATGTTATCAGGTTGCCAAGAATTAAAGCTGGACTTCAACAATAACAGAAACAACAGAAAGCCTACGTCACCATGGAAACAGAGCAACTCTCTACTGAATGACTAGTGGGCCAGGAAAGAAATAAAGAAATTAAAAGACTTTCTAGAATTCAATGAAAGTGCGTGCAAAACATACCCAAATGTATGGGACACAAATGAATGCAGCGCTGAGAAGAAAGATAACAGCACTAAGTGTCCAAATATGGATGTGGAGAGTTTTCCTACTAACAAACTAAAAGTACATCTGAAGGATCCAGCAAATAAAAGAGGAGTAGACATCAGGGAATAAACTCAGGGCTGAAATCAATCAACTAGAAATAAAGAAAACACTACAACAAATCAACCAAACCAAGCGCTGGTTCTTAGAGACAACAAGATAGACGAAACTCTAGCCAATCTAACTAAAGGGCACAAGGGCAGTATCCAAATTAACAGAATCAGAAATGAAAGGGAAGACATAACAGACACTGAGAAAATTCAAAGAATCATTGGGTCTCACTTCAAGCCTGTACTCTACCTTCATACTGATTTCCACAGTAGCTGGACTAGTTCATTTCTCTCCAGCATTGTATGGGGGGGGCCTTTTGTTCGCATGTTCATCAACATTTATTCATTTTCTTAATGACAGACATTATGACTAGGATAAAATGGAATCTCTATGTGGGTATATTTGAGAGGGAGGTGTGTGCACACATTATATGCGCATGCTGTTTGTGTGTGTGTGTGTGTGTGTGTGTGTGTGTGTGCATGTAGGGACCATAGAATAACCCTTTCTGTAGATGTCTTCTTTTAGGCAACATGTCTTAATGGGCAGGAACTCATCAAGTAGGCATGGCTGGCCGGTCAGAAAGCCCCAGAGGTCTACCTGTGTCTGTCTTCTCAGCACTGGGATTACAAGTAAGTTCAACACATCCAAACCTTTTTCCTGGGTACTGAATTCAGTTCCTCTTACTTGCAAGGCAAGTAATGACCTGTCAGCCCTCAATGTAGTTTTAGTTTGCATTCTTCTGATGGCTGATGACGCTGCACATTTATTACACTTAATGACCATTGTACATTTCACCTTTAATAACAGTATACAGATTTCATTGACACATGTATTGATTGGGCTGTTTCACTTCCTATTTAGTTTCTTTAGTTCTTTGTATTCTCTATATATAAATCCTCTATCAGATGTATAAGTAGAAAAGATTTAAGTTTATTTTTTAAATGCATTTATTCATTTGTGAGGGTGGGAAACACATGCCACTGTGCACACTGGGGAGACCAGTAGACAACTTTGTGGGGTTGGTTTGCTCTTACCTTCTTTCTATGGGTTCCAGGAATAGAACTTGTGTGTCCACTACCATCTCACTGGCCCTAGAATTTGAAGAAGTTTAATCTATAGACACCAAACATGTTTTTTTCAAACATGTTTTTAATGCAAAGCAATTTCCCTATACTATTATTATTTTCAACATGAAATTTATCTTGTATTCTGTCCCTGTCTTATGCTCATACCCTACAAGAATAAATATTTTCTTTTCTCCTTTTCAAGTGTTCATATTCACTGGAGGTTGGTTTTCTCGTACCTTCTTTCTATGGGTTCCAGTAATAGAACTTCTGTGTCCACGACCATCTCAGTGGCCCAAGAATTTAAAGGAGTTTAGAGTTTATCTACAGACATCAGTTTTTTTAAACAAACAAACAAACAAACAAACAAACAAACAAACATGTTTTAATGCAAAGCAATTCCCCTATATTACTAAAAAACCATGATTATTTTCAACATGAAATTTTATCTTTTATTCAGTCCTGTCTCATGCTCACGCCCTACAAGAATAAATATTTCCCCCTTTCAAGGGTTCATATTCTCATGTGTGTGGGTGTATGTAGATGTGGCATATGGAGACCAGGGTTGGCACAGGGACTTTTCTTCAATCTCTTTTCCATCTTGTGCTTTGATGTAGGGTCACCCAATCAAACTCAGAGCTCACAGATACGGCTAGTCCCAGTAGCCAGCTTGCTCTGGGAATCCACAGTGTTGAAATTTCAAAGACTGTAATTACAGGCAGGCTACACATTCAGCATGTATGTGGATTCTCAGGATCCAAACTTCAGTCCTCTTACTCAAATAGCAAGGGCTTTTACTACTGAACTGTCTCACTGCTCCCAAAGCAAGCTTCCTTAAAAGGTAGTTTTAGCTCTACCCATATATCTGGCAAAAGAAAAAAATTCAAAAGAGGTAGTTATGTTTCATGAAACATGACTAACAGAAGGAAATGTATAAATATAGCCTGCAGCAAAATTTCAGAATTATTTCTACAATCACCTCTGTATATGGTAGTGCACATTTCCCCAACTTTTTTTTTAAGATACAAAATCTCAATATGCAGCCCCTGCTGGTCTGAAGCTGGCCTTCCTCCTGCCTCCATCCTGAGGTGCTAAAGATGACAGACATGTGCTACCATCCCTAGCTCTTAAACTTTTTTTCTGGGTGAATACCTGAAATGTAGAAGGGGGAATGTTCTATGCCATCTCTCACGGAGCTCTAATCCACGACAGGCCTGAGCATGGGTGAGATCTCAGCATTCAGTGCCCAAGACTAGTAGAGAAATCAACACATACTTCACTTTACAAAATTATCTGGTATTCTTCCATTTGTCTGGAAGTGCCACGAAGATTGGAGATTGGTGTGCAGACACTCAGGAATTGCCAAATCTGGGTGCTAAGTATTTCCTTATACCAACCACATGGAGTGGCCTCTGACCAGACCGAGTTTGATTTTTTATTGTGGTAAGTATGTATGTATGTATGTATGTATGTATGTATGTATGTATGTATGTATGTATTGTATATGGGTACATTGTAGCTGTTTTCAGACAAACAGAAGAAGAGGACACTGGATCCTATTACAGATGGTTGTGAGCCACCATGTGGTTGCTGGAAATTGAACTCAGGACCTCTGGAAGAGCAGTCAGTGTTCTTAACCACCGAGCCATCTCTCCAGCCCCCAGACTCAATTTTCTATCTCCACAGCTTCTAGAACCTGAGTTCTGCTTCCTTTGAAACAGGATTCTCATGACTGCAGCCCCTAACACTGGCTCAGGACTCTTGTCTCCCACCCAGCCCTCCCTGCCTACCTGTTCTGGGCAACTACACAAACACTTTTACACCGTTTGCTGGTTTGGATGTTTTATGAAAGGATAATGGTAACTATGGCAACCCTTGTTGTTTCCCTGGGGGATCTTGGACAGGTTGATACTTTATATTGTTTTTTCATCCTAGAAAACACTGGCCTCTAAAGGCAAAGAGTCACTGGTGAAAGAACTCTTTCTCCACCACCCTGGAAACACAGTCTCCTTTCGTGACAGTCAGCAACATCTCGTGGGTCTCTCTGGAGCCTTCCAGTATCACGCACTCACATTGTTTCTCTATGGCCCAGCCTCTGTCCTCAGCCTACATATTAGTTCAGTTAACTGCACTCTCTTGACACTGCTGTTTGCACACAGCAGGACCTGTCGGGTGGAATGAGCTCATCTTCTCAAAGATGAGCCTGACGCCCACATCTATTCATGTCCTTTTCTACACCTATGACCTCCTTGCTCTCATTAGCACAGGGAGCTTTAATGAAGTTGTGTCTTTTAGTGTTAATGCCGCATGTGTGCAGATGCTGATAAACCTCCTTATCTCACTGTCAAATCAGCATGTTCATTTGCAAGCTGCAGAATGTATATAATTATGAGATACGAAAAGGTTCTTCAGATTGAGTCTGTAGGCCGAGGAGCTAATGACTCCTCTGTGAAGCACTGTGTCTTCCCAAAGGCTACAATGACTAGGTACAGCATCTTAGGAACTCAGTCATGGGAGATTCTGAACTGTAAGATATGAAAGATGTTCCTTAAAAGAGTTTTTAAAATACCTTCTTAAGAATGAGAAACCTTTAGCAAATACAGAGTTAACACAATTGTGTGTGTGTGTGTGTGTGTGTGTGAGAGAGAGAGAGAGAGAGAGAGAGAGAGAGAGAGAGCATCATAAATCGTCACCTTTCAAAAATGATCCTGTAAGGAGTTCACTCAAAAAAGCATGTATCAGAAAAGTTATTAATCATGTTGTTTTTGTTTTTTATACACAATCTCCAAGAGAGTGAGATTTTTAACGTGGAAATCGCTAGGGAGATCTGTGAGAAAGAAATAGGTGCTCATAAGGGGGATTTTGAAGTATAGAATTTTCCCCCGGGTAGATGGGACTCAGCAGGGCTCTTTCAAAAGAGAGCACCAGGTATTAGAGAACAATGAGTGGCTAAAGGAAGGGGAAAAACAAATTAAAGAAGGAAGAGAAGGCCTTATGCTGAGTGTAGATGCTTGCTGTAGAGAAAAGGGAGCAGACAGGAGAGAATCTCAAAGACAAACCGGTTGGTGAAAGGTGCATTCAATTGCAAATTGACCTGGGCAGCCACCACTGCCCAAGGTGTTGAGAATAAGACACTGTGGAATGCTCAGCCCTAAGTAGGGGCATCTATATCACACCTGCTCCTTCCAAAGCCCAGGGGTCATTGTGGTAGATGGGGCAAAAAGAGTGTGCAAGCCAGAGGTGGTGGGCAACTCCAGGGAAACAGTGTCATCCGCGCCTATGAACTGACAGTGCCTGGAACAGCCTGCACATGACCTGTGCAAGCTTGGGTCAGACTAAATCCCACCAGAGTCTGAGGCTGGACATGAGAGCCCACAATTAGATGTGCGTCTATTAGTAACTGATAGCTGCTGGGAGAGGAAGAGTCAGTTTTCTTGAGAGTGTTGGGTCTGATATGGAAATGTTACAATAACTGAAAATACTCCACAAAAATCTAAACATTGAATAAACTTCAAGATTAATTTTTAAATTTTGGAACAAATAAAAGAAAAGAAGCTTAACAGATGCTTTGACCTTTGAGCAAGCTTTCTTCTGAAACACGCCAAACTGCCCCTCTCACCTCACGGCCATTGGTACAAGGTTATACCTTATGGAGTATCTTCTAGAAATCCATGTCTTAAAAACACCAAAGCAAAAGCAAGAGCAGGCACATATAAAACTACTTGCAATAACCAGTCTGGTAGATACTGAATGCTGGCCACTTATGCCTTCAATGTGACAAAGAAGAGTCTCTTCACTCAAACTTTCTGATTTCACAGAAACCACTGCTGAAAAAATTAAGTCATCACAGCACAGAATGCAAAATACTAACTGTTCATAAAATGCTACAGATGAGGGGGAAGAAGAGAATCCACTTCTGCCCCGGGGAAACTGAAAGATGCTCTTGAGAGCAGAGCTGGTGGAACTTGATGGGGAAGAGATGGAGGGAAAGACAGAGAATCGGAGGTCAGTCTTCATGCTGCTCAGCACTGCTCGGCCTAGAATAAGAAGCATAGGGTCACGAAACAGAAAAGTATATTCTAGATTCAATCCATGCACGCAAGCTGTCCTCTGATGATAATGTAGCTCCTGTTTATTGGCACATGATGGCTGTAAGTCTACAGAGACAGCACATGCCAGTCAAGGACCTACAGTATCCAGTTCTCTCTGTGATTGTGCTTTTAAATATATGTTAATAAATCAGCACTCTGGCTGAGGTATTTTTTTAATTCAGGATTTAAACTATCCCTTGGAAGGCAGATGCAAAGAATATGAAGTGAAAAATCACCAGGAAATCAGCCTTCTGGCTGCTGAGGGGGACAATGACAGCAGAGCTGTGCAAACACCACAGGTGTCTCCTGGCAATGGGCTCCTGACAAACCCATGTTACACAGCACATTTGCTCCCGTGTGAAGTGCTCTCTCTCACATTTTCCTCCTTGTTATAATCCTCTCAAATAGCCTAGCCAAAGTCTGCTCCAAATATTTTCACCTTCTAGAATCAAGTCTGGAGGGAAGGATGGGTAGAGCTGTGTCCTCACAAAATTACCTATTGAAGGTTAATTGAGGTCATGAGGGACCTAATCCTCTATGACTGGTATTACAGAGATTAATTAAGACATAGACAGGTAAAGAAAAGCATACATGAGGTCTCAGTGAAAGAATGTCCATCAACATGGCCAAGAGAGGGACCCCCAAGGAATCAAGCCCTGCTGATCCTTTGATCTCCGGCCTCTTTCCTCCACATTATGACGGAATGTGCTTCTTTTGCTTAAGCTCTCATGTAGTGACACTTCATTCTGGAAACCCCAACAATCTAATATACTTCCTTTAAGGTCTTTTCTCCACAATCTTTTTTTTTAAATTTATTTAATACTTAATAATAATTCTTTGGTTTCCGGGCAAACATCCCCCTCCCCCCTCCCCTTCCTTATGGGTGTTCCCCTCCTAACCCTCCCCCCATTGCCACTCCCCCCAACAATCTAGTTCACTGGGGGTTCAGTCTTAGCAGGACCCAGGGCTTCCCCTTCCACTGGTGCTCTTACTAGGATATTCATTGCTACCTATGAGGTCAGAGTCCAGGCTCAGTCCATGTATAGTCTTTGGGTAGGGGCTTAGTCCCTGGAAGCTCTGGTTGCTTAGCATTGTTGTTCATATGGGGTCTCGAGCCCCTTCAAGCTCTTCCAGTTCTTTCTCTGATTCCTTCAACGGGGGTCCTATTCTTAGTTTAGTGGTTTGCTGCTGGTATTCGCCTCTGTATTTGCTGTATTCTGGCTGTGTCTCTCAGGAGCGATCTACATCCTGCTCCTGTCGGTCTGCACTTCTTTGCTTCATCCATCTTGTCTAATTGGATGACTGTATATGCATAGGCCACATGTGGGGCAGACTCTGAATGGGTGTTCCTTCAGTCTCTGTTTTAATCTTTGCCTCTCTCTTCCCTGCCAAGGGTATTCTTGTTCCCCTTTTAGAGAAGGAGTGAAGCATTCACATTTTGATCATCTGTCTTGAGTTTCATTTGTTCTAGGCATCGAGGGTAATTGAAACATTTGGGCTAATAGCCACTTATCAGTGAGTGCATACCATGTATGTCTTTCTGTGATTGGGTTAGCTCACTCAGGACGATATTTTCCAGTTCCAACCATTTGCCTACGAATTTCATAAACTCGTTGTTTTTGATAGCTGAGTAATATTCCATTGTGTAGATGTACCACATTTTCTATATCCATTCCTCTGTTGAAGGGCATCTGGGTTCTTTGCAGCTTCTGGCTATTATAAATAAGGCTGCGATGAACATAGTGGAGCACATGTCTTTTTTATATGTTGGGGCATCTTTTGGGTATATGCCCAAGAGAGGTATAGCTGGATACTCAGGCAGTTCAATGTCCAATTTTCTGAGGAACCTCCAGACTGATTTCCAGAATGGTTGTACCAGTTTGCAATCCCACCAACAATGGAGAAGTGTTCCTCTTACTCCGCATCCTCGCCAGCATCTGCTGTCACCTGAGTTTTTGATCTTAGCCATTCTCACTGGTGTGAGGTGAAATCTCAGGGTTGTTTTGATTTGCATTTCTCTTATGACTAAAGATGTTGAACATTTCTTTAGGTGTTTCTCAGCCATTCGGCATTCCTCAGCTGTGAATTCTTTGTTTAGCTCTGAACCCCATTTTTTAATAGGGTTATTTGTCTCCCTGCGGTCTAACTTCTTGAGTTCTTTGTATATTTTGGATATAAGGCCTCTATCTGTTGTAGGATTGGTAAAGATCTTTTCCCAATCTGTTGGTTGCCGATTTGTCCTAACCACAGTGTCCTTTGCCTTACAGAAGCTTTGCAGTTTTATGAGATCCCATTTGTTGATTATTGATCTTAGAGCACAAGCCATTGGTGTTTTGTTCAGGAAATTTTTTCCAGTGCCCATGTGTTCCAGATGCTTCCCTAGTTTTTCTTCTATTAGTTTGAGTGTATCAGGTTTGATGTGGAGGTCCTTGATCCACTTGGACTTAAGCTTTGTACACGGTGATAAGCATGGATCAATCTGCATTCTTCTACATGTTGCCCTCCAGTTGAACCAGCACCATTTGCTGAAAATGCTATCTTTTTTCCATTGGATGGTTTTGGCTCCTTTGTCAAAAATCAAGTGGCCATAGGTGTGTGGGTTCATTTCTGGGTCTTCAATTCTATTCCATTGGTCTATCTGTCTGTCTCTGTACCAATACCATGCAGTTTTTATCACTATTGCTCTGTAATACTGCTTGAGTTCAGGGATAGTGATTCCCCCTGAAGTCCTTTTATTGTTGAGGATAGCTTTAGCTATCCTGGGTTTTTTGTTGTTCCAGATGAATTTGCAAATTGTTCTGTCTAACTCTTTGAAGAATTGGATTGGTATTTTGATGGGGATTGCATTGAATCTGTAGATTGCTTTTGGTAAAATGGCCATTTTTACTATATTAATCCTGCCAATCCATGAGCATGGGAGATCTTTCCATCTTCTGAGGTCTTCTTCAATTTCTTTCCTCAGTGTCTTGATGTTCTTATTGTACAGATCTTTTACTTGCTTGGTTAAAGTCACACCGAGGTACTTTATATTATTTGGGTCTATTATGAAGGGTGTCGTTTCCCTAATTTCTTTCTCAGCTTGTTTCTCTTTTGTGTAGAGGAAGGCTACTGGTTTATTTGAGTTAATTTTATACCCAGCCACTTTGCTGAAGTTGTTTATCAGCTTTAGTAGTTCTCTGGTGGAACTTTTGGGATCACTTAAATATACTATCATATCGTCTGCAAATAGTGATATTTTGACTTCTTCTTTTCCGATCTGTATCCCCTTGACCTCCTTTTGTTGTCTGATTGCTCTGGCTAGAACTTCAAGAACTATATTGAATAAGTAGGGAGAGAGTGGGCAGCCTTGTCTAGTCCCTGATTTTAGTGGGATTGCTTCAAGTTTCTCTCCATTTAGTTTAATGTTAGCAACTGGTTTGCTGTATATGGCTTTTACTATGTTTAGGTATGGGCCTTGAATTCCTATTCTTTCCAGGACTTTTATCATGAAGGGGTGTTGAATTTTGTCAAATGCTTTCTCAGCATCTAATGAAATGATCATGTGGTTCTGTTCTTTCAGTTTGTTTATATAATGGATCACGTTGATGGTTTTCCGTATATTAAACCATCCCTGCATGCCTGGGATGAAGCCTACTTGATCATGGTGGATGATTGTTTTGATGTGCTCTTGGATTCGGTTTGCCAGAATTTTATTGAGTATTTTTGCGTCGATATTCATAAGGGAAATTGGTCTGAAGTTCTCTTTCTTTGTTGTGTCTTTGTGTGGTTTAGGTATAAGAGTAATTGTGGCTTCATAGAAGGAATTCGGGAGTGATCCATCTGTTTCAATTTTGTGGAATAGTTTGGATAATATTGGTATGAGGTCTTCTATGACGGTTTGATAGGATTCTGCACTCAACCCGTCTGGACCTGGGCTCTTTTTGTGAGACCTTTAATGACTGCTTCTATTTCCTTAGGAGTTATGGGGTTGTTTAACTGGTTTATCTGTTCCTGATTTAACTTCGGTACCTGGTATCTGTCTAGGAAATTGTCCATTTCCTGCAGATTTTCAAGTTTTGTTGAATATAGGTTTTTATAGTAAGATCTGATGATTTTTTGAATTTCTTCTGAATCTGTAGTTATGTCTCCCTTTTCATTTCTGATTTTGTTAATTTGGACACACTCTCTGGGTCCTCTCGTTAGTCTGGCTAAGGGTTTATCTATCTTGTTGATTTTCTCAAAGAACCAACTTTTGGTTCTGTTGATTCTTTCTATGGTCCTTTTTGTTTCTACTTGGTTGATTTCAGCTCTGAGTTTGATTATTTCCTGCCTTCTACTCCTCCTCGGTGTATTTGCTTCTTTTTGCTCTAGAGCTTTTAGGTGTGCTGTCAAGCTGCTGACATATGCTCTTTCCTGTTTCTTTCTGCAGGCACACAGCGCTATGAGTTTTCCTCTTAGCACAGCTTTCATTGTGTCCCATAAGTTTGGGTATGTTGTACCTTCATTTTCATTAAATTCTAAAAAGTTTTTAATTTCTTTCTTTATTTCTTCCTTGACTAGGTTATCACTGAGTAGAGCATTGTTCAATTTCCACGTATATGTGGGCGTTCTTCCCTTATTGTTATTGAAGACCAGTTTTAGGCCGTGGTGGTCTGATAGCACACATGGGATTATTTCTATCTTTCTGTACCTGTTGAGGCCTGTTTTTTGACCAACTATATGGTCAATTTTGGAGAAAGTACCATGAGGAGCTGAGAAGAAGGTATATCCTTTTGCTTTAGGATAGAATGTTCTATAAATATCCGTTAAGTCCATTTGGCTCATGACTTCTCTTAGTCTGTCTACGTCTCTGTTTAATTTCTGTTTCCATGATCTGTCCATTGATGAGAGTGGGGTGTTGAAATCTCCCACTATTATTGTGTGAGGTGCAATGTGTGTTTTGAGCTTTAGTAAGGTTTCTTTTACGTATTTAGGTGCCCTTGTATTTGGGGCATAGATATTTAGGATTGAGAGTTCATCTTGGTGGATTTTTCCTTTGATGAATATGAAGTGTCCTTCCTTTCTTTTTTGATGACTTTTAGTTGAAAATTGATTTTATTTGATATTAGAATGGCTACTCCAGCTTGCTTTTTCTGACCATTTGCTTGGAAAGTTGTTTTCCAGCCTTTCACTCTGAGGTAGTGTCTGTCTTTATCTCTGAGGTGTGTTTCCTGCAGGCAGCAGAATGCAGGGTCCTCGTTGCATATCCAGTTTGTTAATCTATATCTTTTTATTGGGGAGTTGAGGCCATTGATGTTGAGAGATATTAAGGAATAGTGATTATTGCTTCCTGTTATATTCATATTTGGATGTGAGGTTATGTTTGTGTGCTTTTCTTCTCTTTGTTTTGTTGCCAAGATGATTAGTTTCTTGCTTCTTCTAGGGTATAGCTTGCCTCCTTATGTTGGGCTTTACCATTTATTATCCTTTCTAGTGCTGGATTTGTAGAAAGATATTGTGTAAATTTGGTTTTGTCATGGAATATCTTGGTTTCTCCATCTATGTTAATTGAGAGTTTTGCAGGATACAGTAACCTGGGCTGGCATTTGTGTTCTCTTAGGGTCTGTATGACATCAGTCCAGGATCTTCTGGCTTTCATAGTCTCTGGCGAAAAGTCTGGTGTGATTCTGATAGGTCTGCCTTTATATGTTACTTGACCTTTTTCCCTTACTGCTTTTAATATTCTTTCTTTATTTTTTGCATTTGGTGTTTTGACTATTATGTGATGGGAGATGTTTCTTTTCTGGTCCAATCTATTTGGAGTTCTGTAGGCTTCTTGTATGCCTATGGGTATCTCTCTTTTTAGGTTAGGGAAGTTTTCTTCTATGATTTTGTTGAAGATATTTACTGGTCCTTTGAGCTGGGAGTCTTCACTCTCTTCTATACCTATTATCCTTAGGTTTGATCTTCTCATTGAGTCCTGGATTTCCTGTATGTTTTGGAGCAGTAGCTTTTTCTGCTTTACATTATCTTTGACAGTTGAGTCAATGATTTCTATGGAATCTTCTGCTCCTGAGATTCTCTCTTCCATCTCTTGTATTCTGTTGGTGAAGCATGTATCTACAGCTCCTTGTCTCTTCTTTTGATTTTCTATATCCAGGGTTGTTTCCATGTGTTCTTTCTTGATTGCTTCTATTTCCATTTTTAATTCCTTCAACTGTTTGATTGTGTTTTCCTGGAATTCTTTCAGGGATTTTTGTGTCTCCTCTCTATGGGTTTCTACTTGTTTATTTATGTTTTCCTGGAATTCTT